>NC_143018.1:113643019-114012186 GCF_055824585.1 Amblyomma mixtum
GGCTGTCGCCCTGCTCAGCTACAACTGAGTTGCCTTCCCTGGAAGCTTGGCTATTATGGCTATCCTTTTGCTCGGCAGCCTCGCATTCTTCTTGCGCCAGCATTACCAAGGTAGCCTCTCCGGAGCCCTTGTCACTGAAGCCACTGTGACATCCCAACTCGCTCTTACCGCGGTTGTTACTCTCAAAAGGGGTTTCCGCTGTTTCAACTTCGCAACCTTTCTCGCTAGGAAAATCTCCCTTTTCGCGGTTCTGCCGGTTTGACGCCTGTATCGACTCTACTGAAAGGGTCGCGCTCGTAACTGTCCCGACAAAGTTCTCCGTTGCCACTCCTACCTCACTTGGAGGAGAATCCTCGCACTCGTGTAGTTTAGACGCTATCTCGGAATGCTCTCTCTTAGCATTACGTCTAACTTCTCCGGACACGGTCTCGGATTCTGCGGCTTTCCTTGGACTACCGTACCGGTTGCACACGTTCTGTGCCACTTCGCTCGTGGTGTCGCGATTTACCAACTCGGCTACGGTCACAGACTTTGCGGGTCTTGCCTGCGGACCTATTTCATAAGCATGGCTTGCTCTTTCAGGAGTTCCGGCTCTCACAATACCGCCTTTTCTTCGCAGTTCGTTTTCAAGCTGTATACGCTTTAGATCCCTTTCGTCCTTTTCAGCTTCCCATTTTTTCTTTCTTTCTCTTTTTCCCACTCCCGATCAGCTTCCTCTTTACGCGCTTTTTCCTCTGTGCGCGCTTTTTCCTCCTGTTCGGCTTTTTCTTTACGGGCTTTTTCCTCCTGTTCGGCTTTTTCTTTACGGGCTTTTTCCTCCTGTATCAAGTTCCATGTAACTGCTAGGTGATCGTTATCCTTGACGTGTTTAAGAATGATTTCGCCCAGTTCAATTTTGTTTAGTTTGCTAGGCACTTCAACCGACAGTTCCTCGCATATTGTCCTCGCACGCAGTTCCTCGCACGTTGTAGTGACGGCAGTCCAGCGGTCAGGAAGACACCAACCAGTCTTGGAAACGAAGCTCTTTATTTGGGCTGGCTTGCGCCCACAAAAGAACTGAATCACTCGGCGGCGGCGTAAGCAACAAACGTGCTCGTCGGTCGTCGAACTACGAATGTCCGCCGCTCGCGGCATCGCTCAATTTAAAGCCGGCAAGGAAACTTCCAGATAACAGGTCAAGATCATCTACGGTAATCTGGAAAAACCTAGATGCAGCCTTTCATGGCTGCGAACAATCGAGATTAGTCTGGTCGCTTCTCGCGCCACGAACAAAAGTGATAACGACCCTTTCCTTCTGCCTTGAGCGTGAACGAACACACACTGCAATGATACGTGGCAATATCAACAGCAAGTCCGACTTGTACAACCTCATTAGGTCCATGACAACGCTTTCTCCGCTTTGGCTCTGCTAACACAACGATGCCTTGAGAATAACCCCTCTCAAACGACAAAGCCCTGATTCCCGGTCAAGATTATTCTCTGAATCTTAAAGCCTGGCGAATCCCATAGCAAAAGCCAAAACGCTCACCCGTGGAGAAAGTACGATGTCGCACGGTCCATCCCACCGCTGCCACCAGTGTTAGGAACGGGGCCACAATCCCACCGCTGGAACCAGTGTTAAAGATGGGGCTTCTATCCCACCGCTGGAACCAGAGTTGAAGACGGAGGGGTCCTGGAGATGACTAACTCGTTTAGCCTCGCAGGTACCGGCTCCGAATGACGATGTCGGACTGCGTTATCGAGGAAACTGTACAGAAGGGTTTATTCTACATATTTACAGATGAGAAGCGAATCGAATGCGATGCTCCGATCACACAACAACATCCCGTTAAATACGGTTCGCGTTCCCCAGATCCCTGACTGGGGAACTTAGTTCGAATAACGTTGTCCAATCGGATGGGCCATTGATGACGCTGGCGGTACCACCCACGGCACGGGGCGGTGCTGAAGCTCTCTCGCTCTCTCACAGCTCGGGGGATGAGAAGGGGAAGACAGTCATCAAACACAGATGCGTCACCTTGACCACTGCCGCAAGTTTTCTGTGCGTTGCCTCCGTGGGAAAGCAGAATCCCGCAGTCTCCTCGCAGGTGGTTGAACCTTCTCGAACTCCCCCGCCGGATGGCCGAAGCACGAGACCCATTCGACACAGCGTCTTTCAATTAGCAGCCTCGCTCAGCGTGACCCTGCGTAGCATCATCCAGTCCGGTGACCCGAAGGTCGACTCGGCCAACGTATACCGCTGCTTCCGCCGTGCTGCTGCTGTCGCAAGGTCTCGCCGCAGCTTTGCCTAACGACGACACTCGTCTGACAGTAATTTCTCCCAGGCCCGTGGGAGACAGCCTCCTTCGATCGGTTCGGAGGTTCGGTGATTTGGAGTGCAACAGCCCCGGCCGTCGTCGTCTATGCTTCTGCCGCCGGCGCCAGGCTTCGTCATATCCCTTGCTTTGCGATGAGTCACACCCGGCTCCCAGGACCACGTTGTCCACTCTTAACAGTGCCCAGAAGGTTGTCAGGGGGGTATGGTCTAGCGTCAACCTCTTCGAGCTCATCGCCATTTGGAACTGGGTCCCTCAGGGAACACGCAATGTTATCAGTGCTGCGCATGCCGTGATGATGGCAGCTGACTGCTCAGTCTTCGTTTTGAGCTTCTTTCCCAGGCACAAGAACCTCCTCTTCCACACTCCGAATGCTCGCTCTACTGAGTTCCACGTCTTAATATGGCTCCTGTTGTACCAACTGGGAGCCTGAAAAATAATTAACACATGCATATCACACAATGGTGCTGCAAAATTGTTTCTCTTGCCTATTCTGTGTGCAAGTTTGCGGGTTCCTGAGTGGTGTCATCAGAAAGGGCAAACAAGCCGCCGCGGTGGCTCAGTGGCTATGGTGCTCGGCTGCTGTCCCGAAAGACGCGGGTTCGATCCCGGCCGCGGCGGTTGAATTTCTTTGGAGGAGAAATTCGAGGCCCGTGTATTGTGCGATGTCAGTGCACGTTAAAGAACCCCTGGTGGTCGAAATTTCCGGAGCCCTCCACTACGGCGTCTCTCATAGCCTTAGTCGCTTTGGGACGTTAAACCCCACAAACCAAACCAAACCAAACCAAACCAAACCAAAGGGCAAACATGCACATCCTTGATCTCCAAGAAGGACACCACGTACTGCCTTTTGTTGGTAGCTCACCATAACTCGGCTGTTGCAGAAGATGTGGTTATCGTGAACAGATCTGGGCCAACTTGACACAACGTCGTAAAACTGAAGTTCAGGGCCTGCGACAGCCTGTAAAGGAAACAAGGAAAGGAAGTTCAGACCACTGTGGCATGTGAGAGAGAGAAAAACTTTACTTAGTGACAAATTAAGCACTCAGCAGCTCCTCGGCCAGTCGTACCAAGGCTAAATGGGCAGCCAGCTATGCCAACCCGAGCCCCACGCACGCTAGGTTGACGGTAAAGGGCTGTGGGAAGTAGGGGCATTGCAAGGCTTGTGGCATGTGTGGATAATGCCAGGTATACATGAAACTATAGTGTGCCCTTTTGCCTTGTAAACTACTCTGCAAAATTGCGCCTACACCAGGCTCACAACATTTTTGTGTATGATGTTCTGTGCGTGCACCTGTATGTTGCGTATGATCTCTCACGTGAAAAGGAATAGGCTGTCAAAGCCAGACAGCTAAACGCCTTTCCATAGGTTCCCATATGAATACTGTTTGGCACTTCTGCCTGCTGTGGAATGGCAAGACACGCTACCGCGCATAACATGACATGCACATCCTTGAGGGATGTGTACCGTTGAACACTGCCGCTACCCGTCACACACCAAGAGGTACTTTTCTGGAGACACATTTCTTGCCAACGACAAAAATTGTACTAGATGTGAAATACCAAAGTCGATATTGGTATAAATCAATATCGACTGAGTGTTTTCTTTAAATTAGAAACCAAAAATAACGCAAGCCGTATTCGACATCTGGCCAATCTGAAAGAAAAAGAAGCGATTTACCCTTTTAGAGAGCCTAAACCTGGTTGATGCCTACACTGCGCATAAGTACTGGTAAACAGCGCCTGCAATATAAACTTCCTTCACTTCTAAAGGCATACACATTTGCCAATTTCAACTTGTTTACTTGCACTCACCGTGAACTGCACTAAGTGGTGTTTTTGCTTTCTCTAATTTGTACTGTTTTTTAATTGTGCTTGTTGTACTGCTAAAAGACACCTAACTTATGTAATGATGTTTGAATGACCATGAAAATTGCACATATGTACAAACTAGAGGCAAGATTGTTCTTGGTGTTAATAATGTGTTTTACTGTAAATTGTTTTTTTTTTCGTCGCCTGTCACTGCTGCTCGGTATAAGGGGGCTGCGGCTCAGTCAAGCTAAGACAGCTTTATCTGAAGCTCCTCTGTCACTTTATGGAGGGAGAAATCAAAATAATTGATTGATTGATTGATTGATTGATTGATTAAAATATTACTTACCTGCACATTTGTCGAGAAGAAACCTTTCCTGCTCCTGTACACTTTAGCGTTGTCTCTATCGGGGCTTTTTGTGGGCATATGCGTACAGCCAATGTACACAGTAACGCCGGGGAAACCGATGCCGTAAAATCTTGTCATCGTCGGCTTTGCTTCAGAAACACTCGGAAGGCGGACGTACTTCGTAAAGAGACGCACACAGATCATTTACGTCACTACTCAAATGCTACTCTGACAGCAGGTTGAGAAATATTCACAAATTCTCCCCCACCACAGTCTTCATCTCGCCACTTTCGTAAAACCGGTGCGTGATGAGGAGCTTCAAGTGCGGGCGGTAACGGAGATCCTCTGTTGTCTGCACTGGCATGTATCTGCAGCTCTTGCAGAATAGCCAGCACAAAGCTTGTTTGGAAAAGCGATATCGGGCCAAGAATTCCTGGTCGTTCTAGTGCTCGAGAGGGCACAGCCCATCGGCCGGACGGCGTTGTCGCGCAACCGCGGCAGCTCGTCCACACGGCAGCGCAAAAGTTCACGTGCGCGGCGCAAAAACCTGACGGAGCATTCAAAGCTGCCGTTCTGGGTGACGAACAGAATTGCCTGCATTACTCCATGTTTCCAGCGGCACAGGGATGTAGCACCTGGACGAACTAGGGAACACCGTGTTCGGGAAAGCTGAAGAGCAACGGCCCGACGCGCACACACACGCAGCAATCAGAAAAAAAAAAACACGGCGCTCATTCGGCGCTCGCCCGTGCTGCTCGACGGGCGCAAAAGAGCGTCCCGCGTGCAGAGTTTTGCAGAGAAGCTTGCCTTCAGTTAGAGGAGCAGGGTTAGGAAGCATGAAGGTAGCATGCCGGCTACCTTAGCGTAGGGAAGCATCAAGGAGCCCCTAACTTAGGGCCCCTTAGTAAGGGACGTTTCAGAATTGACATAAGGTCACCTTACGGTGTTTGAGGCGCCCTTAGTAAGGTAAGGAGCGTTTTAGAATTCGGGCCTTAGTCGGGCGCTCCCGGGCGGCGGCCACCGCCTCTGGGGTCCCATACCAGGGACCTACACTTAGTGTTTGTAAGGATCGGTCCCTTACGGGCTGACCCAAACATACCTCCTGTTCATTCTTAATAAATGTTTTCACCACCACCCCACAGAACGCCATCGCCCGTGCGGCTGTACGCCTTGCCCATCGGTAAATTGGTTTTTGAGGAAAGGAAATGTATCTGTCTCGCGTGTCTCGGTGGACACCAGAGCCTCGCCGTAACGGAAAGGGAGGAAGATGGGAGTGAACGAAGACACCGTATTCATTAGACGCGCCTTTGTTCATTCCGAACCATCGAGCTGGCCTAGACCTGATAGCAGTCCAAGAGTCTAAGATAGAGTCAGAGGAAGATGCCGGCCGCATGGTGGTTCCTTTTTGAGGCAAATTTTCATGTGTGCGTTTGCCATTCTGTAGGTGCATCTGGTGGATGCCTCTTATTTATTCGCAACACTTTGGGTATAGGCATGGAGTTGGTTTTTATGCGAAGCATATTAACGTAGGTTTCGGGCCTTCGCGCGACGCCCGGCGGTGGCCACAATTGACCTTGAAGTGAGATCACATGATGTGACGTCACGTGATAACGTCACACCGGCTGCAGATGGGGACTCATATCGCGCCGTCGGATGTCGCCCGGCGGAGGCCTCCACGCTTCGGTTCGCGCCGTCGCGCGCGACGCGGCGGCGGCGCCACCATCGCTGCATCACGTGATATGTGACGTCACGCCAGGGATGAAGCGGCGCGCGCCCGCCGTCGCGTCAGTCTCTGTGCCCGCAACCGCGCTAGCGTCTTTGCGCCGGGCGTGTATGCGGTCAAGATGCCTCCAAACGCTAAGGACGTTAATAATAGGAATGCAAAACGAATCAGTGGGGAAACAGTTTAGACTTGGTGTTGTGTAGAAATGCTCAAAGACAATACAGAAGAAGTGACGTGCAAACCAAGACTCATGCATTTACGGTCCATAAGAATGTGTTTGTCGGGCTGCAAAGAATAAAGTACGACGATTAACCTAAAACCACGTCTCCGTTACTTAGCCCCATCCACACTGAGGCAGCTGCTTAACATGCTTTGCATCCACTTGGCTTAACCTTGATAAGCCTCCAATTTTTTTTTCTTGTGAAGGTGGCCGTCTTTTGGTTGTTGATTTCAGCTTTTCGAAATTATGTTGGCGTGTTATTTGTGTATATGCACCGAATGTGGAAAGAGAGCGTCAGAATTTTTTTGAATCCTTAGAGTCATGGTTCAAGTGCAACAAAATTTTGGTTGTTCTTGGGGACTTCAATTGCGTGTACATGGCTGTTGACAAAGCTAAGTGCAGAAAATTTAGAGATAAGAGTGGTGAAATGCTGAACGCATTTGTTGGTGACTACAGCTTAGAGGATATTGGCAGTGTGTTCTCCACTGGGAGCTGTCCGGAATACACGCACTTTAAGCGCGATAGTCATGCGCGATTGGACAGAGTATATGTGTCAGTTGATCTTGTTCCCTTATGCTCTAGTTATGTACAACCAGTGACTTTCAGTGATCATTGTCTTGTGAGTGCCACTTTTGGAAAAAAAAGAAGGAAAGCACGCTTTAACTGCCACCTGTGGAAACTGAATGCCAAACTTTTGATAGATGAAGAGTTCGTGATGAAAATTAAGACTGATTTTGAGAGCATTCTCATTGCCCAACCAGTTTCTTTTGCAATAGAATGGGAAAGATTCAAAAAGCAGGTGAAGCGTAAAACAATAGAAAGGAGCAGTATGATTAGGTATAAAGAGAAAGAAAAAGAAAGAACCCTGCACGCTGAACTGGAATCCTTGCTGAACATAGAAAGCACAGCTCCTAGAATGTTCACAAAAGAAATCAGAGATGTGAAATGCGAACTGGAACGCATTGACACAGAAAAATATAAAGCTGCTGTCGTACGTGCAAGGTCCAAAAAATTGTGGGCAGGCGAAACGCCTACAAAACGAGCGCTCGCGGACGAAAAATGGTACGTTTGCCAGAAAGAAATCAGAAAGATAAGATACGGAGACGCAATTACCAGCGATCCAGAAGATATTCAGAACGTCTTTGTGGAGAACTTCACAGAACGTTTTACTAACAAGCGCCAGACTGTAGAAGGTTTTCATGTAAACTTCTTACAATTGATGTCAACACTTGAAGATGAAATCAAGCAGCGCCTAGAGTTGCCAATTACCTTAGAAAAAGAAAAAGCAATAGATGACCTACCATCTGGGCCAGATGGGTTGAGTGGTATATTCTTCAAAACATTCAAACACTACGTCGCTCAACTGATGCTCAAAGAATTAACAGAAGCTTATGGAAATAATAAAGTTCCATTGTCTTTTACTACCTCCCATACTGTTTTAATTCCCAAGACTGATGACACGGAGAAACGTATGTTGGTGGGGTCCTATAGACCAATCAGCCTCACAAATGTGGATTACAAGGTGTTCATGAAGATTTTAGCCAGCAGATTGCAAAGTGTAATCGCCAAGTTAGTTGGGCCGCATCAAACCTGTGGCATCAAAGGTCGCAGCATTTCCGCAAATATACATGTTGCACGAGGCGTATTAGAATGCGTTGACGCGCTTAGCAGTCAAGTAGCTATTACGCAGCTAGATTTAGCAAAAGCTTTCGACCGTGTTTCTCATTACATTCTTTTCTCCATTCTAGAGCATGCCAACCTGGGTAGCGTAATAGTAGAAGGGGTAAAAATGGCTTACGCAAATTGTACGACGCGAATTATAGTTAACAGCGAACTTACCAACAGCCTCATAGTACGCTCGTCGGTGAGACAAGGATGCCCGCTCTCTCTCCTGCTTTTTGCAGTATATCTCGAGCCGTTGTGCTTGGCCATTCTTAACAGTAACTGCATTTCTGGATTCAAGCTTCAGGCAGCCGAAGTGAAAATATTTGCATACGCGGACGACATAGCGGTAATTTGCACAAACAGAGACAGCATTCGTGAAGCTACGAATGTGGTCGAAAAGTTCTGCGACCAAACTGGATGTCAGGTAGACTGGGGGAAAAGCTCCGGATATTGGCATGGGGAATGGGATGTTTCACCAGATTTTTTTTCTCGACTCCAATGGACTGACTTACCGACGCGGTACCTTGGGGTGCCCCTAAAAAGTTATCGCGATCCCAGCACATACTGGAACGAAGAGACTTTAAAGGCAAGATAGAAAGCGGACGCGTGAGAAGGAAGTAGGCTGTCAATCTTTTCACGTGACTCTGTGTGCAATGTTTTCTTGATTTCTAAGATATGGTACGTGATGATTGTGCTCTGTGCGTCGCGCGGCAATATTCAAAAAATCCATCGAGTGTTTGCAGTTTTTCTTTGCGCGTCGACATGGGAGAAAACCAGGCAAACAAACTTGTTTATTTCAGTCAAAAGCGATGGTGTTGGACTGGTTCATTTGTTTTTGCGTCAAGTGGTGTCGCGCTTTATTTTCCTTCGTGATCAAAATGACATATTTTTGAGAACTGTTATGCAAATGCGGTTGCAAAGGCTGCTCCACGGAATCATAGTGTCATCGTGTGAAGACATGTAGTGGTGCTGTAAACGGATATTTGCGTGAGGTTGTCCTTTCCTTCAGGTTGTTGGAAGTGCGTTTTTCACTAGAATACCTGTATAACGTTCCCACAAAGAAGCTGTATAAGGATCTGGTTGATATTATGCTGCCGCCAACTTTGTATCGTGCACCTTACCGTGGAGGCCCAGGGCAGGATATTTTAAAACGGGTGAAAAAGATGCCGGTCCGGCCGACAGTGAAAACATTATTTTTCAAATTGCACTCTAATACACTACCCGTTAAAACCTGGCTTCAGGAAAAAGGAATCTGTCCCGTGGACAAAAAATTGCCTGTTATGTAAGCAGCCGGAGACAATTGACCATGTTTTCCTAGACTGCTGGGACGCCATATTTTTCTGGGATGTCCTGTAGAGAACCATCAAGAAAGAACTACCACTGCACCCTTATGGTATCAGATTTCTACCAGTTGATCGCAAAGATGTACCCTATGACTTATTAATGCTTCTTGGTCGCCACAGTTTGTGGAAAACGCGAATGATAGTAAGGCATGCGGATATAAACACTCGTAGTACTCGTGAGAACTTTGTTGAAAGTGCAGTTTATCTGCGGGAATGTTACCAGGCGCAGCGTGACCCACCCCAGTGGGTGACAGTACTAGATGATCTAGTGCAACTTCAGAAATTTTAACTTCACCCGTATCAGCTCAAGTGTAGCTGAAGTGTTCTTATTGTTTTCATGTCAATCTCGAAAATAAAGAAAAAAAAGCTGGCATGGCGGAGTGGTTAGCTTGCTTCTCTCGCACTCCGGAAACCCGGGTTCGATTCCCCCACTCGACCAATTTCCTCCTCGGTTTTATTTATATATCTGATCTCACTATAGAATTGGCAGAGGCTAAGCTTGGTTAAGCCCGGTAAGTTGCGAAAGCAATAGACCTGGCTGCGCCTGGTTTGTCGGGTGGTGTGTTTTGGTAGTGCTCTTAGTAAAGCTTATGTTTATCAAAGTTTTGCCCATTTGTTTTACGTGGCATTATATTCACCATACGAGGGCCCCCACTTGCTGGGAGATTTATGCGTGCCTAGGTCGCCAAAATGAGCGGCTGACGCTAACAATGATTGTCTAGGCGCTCCGAGCTACGCGGCAAAAGCCGGCGGCCGAGGTTGCGGATAACCGCTGGATGGACGGATGGATAGATAGGAGCGCCTGTGAAACGGGGTGGTGGCAGTTGCCACCATGCTCACCTTTTGTTCCTTTTTCTTTCTTTTTATTTTTTATTTATGTTTTGTTTTTAATGTTTTAATTTTTTATTTATTTTTCATGCTATATTTTTTGTTCGCCTTTTTATTTTTTTAATTTTTTTGTTCGCGGCAGCGGCGCGCAGTTGCTGGCGCACCGTGGTTACTCTGGGATGACCGCGACGAGACGAGTTGGGGTTTTGTCTCTCTTCGTCTGGCGTGACGTCGAAGCGGAGGTCATGCTAAAGGTCAAACGTGGTTACACCGCCGGGACGACGCTGAAGGGCTCAAACTGCGAGCAGTATTGCTTTCGCAATAGAAAGTTAATTAGGGTAATTGGTTAATTAAGCAATTAACTAAACTCCGTCCCACTTGGAGCATCACTATACGATCCCTTTAATTGGTTGCATGGTTACAAGCGCGCGGGAGGCCACGTCCGAACCCGGGTGCTCGCGAGCTTCCAGGTCGGGCAACTGCAATGCACTCAAGACCGCGTCTCCAACCTCCAAAAACGCGGGGGAGTCCCCTGAAAGGGCCTGCGAAGGAGTGAACCGCGAACTGCTCGCGCTCGAGCCATCGGGCGAGATGTCGTGGCCCGACGGCGCACACGTCTCGATCCGAGGCCCCGACGACGAGAGGTCCTCGTCCGCCATGACGGCGGCCCGAGGGGACCGGCCGCCAAACTACCGCTGCAGGGCTGGGGCAGCACAAGGCGCCGGCCCAGACCGCCGGGCGCGGCTAAGTGCCGCGGCACAAAAAACGCCTTAAAAAAGGCGGGCTTCATTCCTTCGCCTTCTACTACTTAAGCGTCGTCCAAGTTTTCGGCACCAATGTATCCCGAAATCTAGCTGTGCTCAAATTTCGCATTAGGAAACACTGTAAATTGGTAAATTGGTTTTTGAGGAAAGTAAATGGCGCAGTATCTCTCTGACATATCTCGGTGGACACCTGAACCACGCCGTTAGGGAAGGGAGGAAGGTGGGAGTGAAAAAGAGAAAGTGGTTCCTTAGTGGAGGTCTCCGGAATAATTTCGACCACCTAGGGATCTTTTAACGTGCGCTGACCTCGCACAGCACACGGGCACCTCTTGCAGGAACACTGTAATGACTGTCAGTTTTGATGTCGCCGTAATCGATTGTGAGCTACTGCGAGCAGTGATTTTTTTAATTATTCATAAAGAACAGGGTCCACGCAGAGCTTTCAAATTTGACTCGAATACCCACAAGGATTGCCTCTGCACATTAGTTGCGCTAGAATATACCCATCAAAATTATTTCGGGGTCCCTTTGCTCAACAACAAAGGATAACAGCAAAACTCCGGCTGGAAACGTCTTGCACAGAGGAAAATGTGAATAAAACAGTGCCCCTTGCGCCCTTAGCGACAGCGCTGCTAGGGGCGGCACATTGGCGCCGATCGGTAGCAGTCCGTGACGGCAGCAATAAATAGCTCTGATCTTCCTCGCTTTACAGAGAGAAGTTATTTGTCTATTGTTACAGCTTCTATACGGGCAAGAGGAGCGCGCACCCACCACAGCAAATCAGTACCCATGAATTCACTGCACAGAAGGCTCCAAACTCTGAACTGAGGCACATTAATAAGCATCCCGACTAGAGAAGCACTGCGCGTTGCGCTAAGACAATTGGCTGTGGAAAAAAGGGAACCCTCAGCCAGGTAGCCTTTCGCGCCGGAAGACAGCAAGCGCTGCGTCGTCATCGAGCGAGGCAAAGGAAGCTCTTCCAAACACAGCATCTGTGTTGGTCGCCAGAAGAACGCATCGGGTGCTGAGTTCACTGGGAGACATGGCACTGATCTTCGCAAACCCTAACTTGCATCTGAGCGTCGCTCAGTTTGAAAAAATGCAGTCATTTCGGGATCAGCTGGGATACCACGTCTACTTCAGCGTAAGTGACTACAGATGCATTGCCTATGTACAGTCTTTGTCAAAAGTTTAGAGCCCAGGGGGTTTGCTTCTAAGCCTGGCAGTGGGACTCCTGTAACATTAGTGGTAGTCCTACCCATTGGAGGAGGAAGCACCACAAATCTTCTTACCTTCAGCAAATTTGGACCGCTGGAGATCCATTACGAACCAGACAGTGTGCTTCAGAAGCAAACCCCCTGCGCTCCAAACTTTTGACAAAGGCTGTACGTGTATGCAAGGGCGCTGCTTTTTGCGCAAAAGAATGCCGTCTAAAGTTCAAAGCTAGAAAAGAGAGACCGAGAGTAAAGAGAAGGTATAGGAGCTTTTCTAGGATATAGGAGGCGGGGTTCTATCTTTTCGTTAGTCCTAGCGTTCGCTCGTTCCGTCCATCATTCTGTCTACCTGACTGCCTACCTATGTGCCTACCTACCTACCTACCTACCTACCTACCTGATTGCCGGTCTGTCTTTCTCTGTCTGTATCCGTCCGTCCGTCCGTCTGTCGGTCTTTGTATCCGATATCTACCCATCCGTCCGTCCGTCCGTCCGTCCGTCCGTCCGTCCGTCCGTCCGTCCGTCCGTCCGTCCGTCCGTCCGTCCGTCCGTCCGTCCGTCTGTCTGTCTGTCTGTCTGTCTGTCTGTCTGTCTGTCTGTCTGTCTGTCTGTCTGTCTGTCTGTCTGTCTGTCTGTCTGTCTGTCTGTCTGTCTGTCTGTCTGTCTGTCTGTCTGTCTGTCTGTCTGTCTGTCTGTCTGTCTGTCTGTCTGTCTGTCTGTCTGTCTGTCTGTCTGTCTGTCTGTCTGTCTGTCTGTCTATCTATCTATCTATCTATCTATCTATCTATCTATCTATCTATCTATCTCTCTCTCCGTCCGTCCGTCCGTCCGTCCGTCCGTCCGTCCGTCCGTCCGTCCGTCCGTCCGTCCGTCCGTCTGTCTGTCTGTCTGTCTGTCTGTCTGTCTGTCGTCTGTCTGTCTGTCTGTCTGTCTGTCTGCCTGTCTGTCTGTGTCTCCGTCCGTCCGTCCGTCTGTCTGTCTGTCTGTCTGTGTAAGGGCTGAAGTTCAGCCGCCGAGGTCGCTCGGTGGTTTGGTGATCGGCAGCGGACCTAAAAGACGATGGTTCGAGCGCGACCGCGGCGGCGATGTATCGACTGCTGCTAGTGGTTGATACATCTGACGTTAAACGTGCCCGTCTCGCGGCTGCATATTCACGACGTTTAGCCTGTCGTTCGGCGCGCTCTACCTCTGTTTCCGGGGCGATTTGTTTCCATTTCATCTCCATCCGATGTCGATTCCAAGCCTGCTTCTTCTTAGCCGACTTGTCGCCGCCCATACTGCCACCTCGACTATGGTTGCGGCGCACGCGAGCTCTCCTTTTCAATCCTCCGACATATCAGGCATGCGACACAGCTGGCGAAGCGAGCGGAGGCGAGCGCAGCGACGAGGTGCGCGGTGTGACGTCATACCAAACAGCAACGGCGGCTCTGCGGCGAGACGCGCGGTGTGACTTCATGCCAGATGGCGCGGCGAGCGCGCGGCGTCCGCCAGTTGCGGTGGTTGCTAAGCAACGGGTCTTTGCCTCTTCGGAGCGCCGCCACAGCAATATCGCAAGTTCGTGGCCAATGTAGCTTTCGGTACAAAGGGCTACGTATTATGCGCGCGTCCTGACGTGGTGCAGGATGTGGAGTCCCTGGACAAAGACAGATTTAATGGCAATGGTATCATAAGGTCCGAAATTAGCAAATATCATTCCTGAATATTTGGCTTTACTGCAGCAGGATGACATTGGCGTTGTAGAGATTAATAATTTTCTCGGAAATATCATTACAGAGTTAGAAAGAAATTAGGGTGTGTGGCAGCTAGACAAGCTAGTGTCAAGGTCTAGGATTGCCTCAGTCGTCAATAGAACAATTCTTCGCAATGTTAGCAGAGCCCCTGCGGACGGTCTTTGCGATTCAGGCCTTGGAGTATTCCGCTACGTAGGCGATTATCCTGTGATCGTCCCTAAGGATAGAATATGGGAGGGCTGTGGTGGATGTGTTAAAGTTGCCTGATGAATACGGGCACTCCCTCATGCATTCCTGTGATACACATAGTGAAAGCTAACATCAGTTTCTTGATGTTCGATTGCATTTCGGAAATGAGCAGACCAACTGGCCTTTTCAGGCAAGCGATAGGCACATTTGTTTTCTGGATATTCAAATGTGCTAAAGAACATATTTTTAACGTTCTAAACTAAATCTTGTTGCCATCGCATGACAAAAAGCTTTGCTGGTCATGTCAGATGACTGGCGGTAGCTAGCTTTTCTGGTTGAGTTACTGTAAGAGCCCCTCCGCCCTCCAAAGAATTTTCTATAGACTTTCTACAGACTTCTTTTTGAGTGTCTTCTTGCTATGGGTATTCCCTTCGTCTATTCATAGCCTATACACTGTCTATAGATAAACGTCTACTAGAAACGTATGGCCATCGTTAATGTCACCAATCATTATTATAAGTGCCACCTGCCATGGTAGTCAGTTTGCTCACGATGAGGTGGGCAGTTTGCGATAGCACAATAATGTTACTTGACCCTGGTGGTCTACATAGGTTGCTTTTCCGGGGATTTTTTGCTTACAACGCCGACGACGACAACATGGGATTTTCTGCCCAACGGGAAACTTAACATTGTCGCGTTAAAAGTTCATGGGCAAACTCCACACTACCTAAAGAAATTTCTCTAAGAGGGAGAGACTCATGCCGTGGACTAAGGGGGTGTGTAGACGGCATGCTTCCTCTTGTGGAAATGATAAAAGACTGGAGGCTGTCTCCTAAACGGAGTATGCTATTACGTTCTAATTTAAATCACGCCTTGCCTACCGGATGTGAAGAAACATTATTTGTTCATGGATGGATGGATGGATGGATGGATAGGAGCGCCCCCTTTGAAACGGGGTGGTGGCAATTCATTAGAAGCCGCACTGGCGTCCTCTACCAGCCTGCACATACCACATCTGTCAGCTTCGATTGGGCAACCAGCTGAAAGCAAAAGCCTGGTCCGTTTACTTTTCTGAGCGCCTGTACCTTTCGCGCATAGGATAGCGCATAATGGAAATAAGGTTGCACAGCGGTTTTAGGTTGGTGCTTTTGTTCTTCGACCTCTCAATCTGGGTTGAGTATAAAGCGCTGTGAACGTAAAATGAAAGCAGCTGCCTCGCCGTAGCGTCCGTTTCAGTGCAGTAATAAGTGCAGGCCTGTATTTGTTGAATGCCCTTACGAGCTGGGTTTTGTGCTAGCTTTGTTTTGGAAACAGGCGCGTACAAGGCTATAATGGAAGGAGCATTAAAAAGAGACTTAGCGCGAAAAAGCACGGAGAGGAAATGGCGCTGATTCGTGTGTAGAAAAGCACTGTCGCAAACGCAAGTCGGAATGGAAGCCTCTATCAAGTCCAGGATTTTGGACACTAATTTTAATTGTAAGCCATCTGTCTAATAATGTAAGGTACTGCTATGAAAATATTCAACGTAATGTTTCATTCCAGGAATTCCTAGCGAAAACTTTGAAGGTTTGTCCACTACTCACATGCAGTACGTAAGACTGCCATAGCCAAACAATAGGGACCGTTTTTGACGACGGCAAAAACGTTAATGGCAATAAAAACTCAAGCCTCAATAGGGGATATCTGTGGATATATTGATTGATGTAATGGGATCTAAGAATGTATGAAACAATTGTTTTCATAAACAACTTCCTTGGAAAAATGCGCTTGTGGAGAATATCGGGCTATGTTGCTTGAGAGATCCTGTTCGACCAGAGTGAGTGATCCGTTTGTGAGGTTAAAGAAACTTTTTGGCTGAAAAAGTAATGTTTGTATCGGTCAGCCTTCGCTTTACTTGTGTGATGAGGAATTTAAACCTTTGGAATAACTATTATTTTTGGGGTGTTTTAGTGTTTAGCGCTTTGCGTACGTACTAAAAATGCGTTTGTGTGTGTGTTACTTCTTAGTTTCTTTGTGTTTGTTTGTTTTTTAGGCGCAGGGTTTCATAATGCGCGCAATAGGTATCGTGTTCTTTCGAGGTGAATTTTCGAAACATCGCATTTAAACCATTTAATTTTGCTTAAAAAAGAACTATAACCATCTAGCAAAGAAAAATCCAAACCTCGGGGCACAGAACGCAGCTGCAAGTCCGCAAAAAATGTACAGTGCCACTAAAGTTGGGCGCTAGTTGGTTTAATCAAGGGAATTGCGCTAAAAAAGACACGGACGAAAACGGGACAAGGACGGGCGCCCCACCTTCTAGTCTTTGTCTTTTTTAGCGCAATTTCCTTGTTTAAGTATGTACAACCCACTCGCCCAACAACGTGCGCTCTCAAAAAACGCTAGTTGGTTCTTTAGGAGTGTAATGTACACTGCAAAGGAGAGAGACAAGAGCGAGCGACTGTGTTCCGTTCCATTGTTGTTCTTGTTTCACTTGCTGTGAGAATTATAGTGAAGAGCACTGTATTGACTGAATGATAAAACGAAAAAAAAATTGGAGGTTTGTCAAGGTTAAGCCCAGTGGATGCGAAGCATGTCCTTAGCGTTTGGAGGCTTCTTGACCGCATACACGCACGGCGCAAAGACGCTGGCGCGGTTGCGGGCACAGAGACTGACGCAACGGCGGGCGCGCGCCGCCTCATCCCTGGCGTGACGTCACATATCACGTGATGCAGCGATGGTGGCGCCGCCGCCGCGTCGCGCGCGACGGCGCGAACCGAAGCGTGGAGGCCTCCGCCGGGCGACGTCCGACGGCGCGATATGAGGCCCCATCTGCAGCCGGTGTGACGTCATCACGTGACGTCACATCATGTGATCTCACTTCAAGGTCAATGGTGGCCACCGCCGGGAGGCGACCGACGGCGCGATATGAGGCCCCATCTGCAGCCGGTGTGACGTCATCACGGGACGTGATGTCACGTGACCTACTTGAAGGTCACTTGAAGGTCAATGGTGGCCACCGCCGGGCGTCGCGCGAAGGCCCGAAACCTACGTTAATATGCTTCGCATAATAATGTCGGGAAATTCACCTAATATTTTGGCAGGATGTCACGCAGGGACAAAAGCAGCAGCTTGGAAGTGTCGCTCATAACTTGCACGTCATCTCCGAGAGTATTTTTGAGCACTGGCTTAGAGTGCCAACCATCGTTTATTTGACTGGTGGATTCCGGCATATGACTGTGAATTATATTTCTCCTGCAGGGGGACGGCATCAAAAGCGATCCCTTCGAGTTCCACCTGAGCTCAAGCGTCAGCCTGTCTAATCCATCCGCCGTCGCTGCCATTGCTCTTGAGGGAAAGAACGTGGAGTGAGTGTACTTTTTATACGAAAGGCCACTGTTTTTTCATCCGTTGCGTTGAGCGTGCGTCTTCGGAGCTCGAGATCAGTGATGAGGACATTTATCCATAGGCCCAATCTTGCGCTGCAGTGGCTGATTTCAGAGAAGAGGAAACATCTATTGAAACCAACGAGGTTATTGATCTTGTTGGAGTGGCCGAGGGGGAGGCTTCCTCATTCCAGGTCTCTTGTCGCCACGGCTGCTGGCCGAACTTGCTGGACGAGCGCTTCTTCTTGTTCCGCCAGGGTGTCGCCGGAAAGCTGTACACTCGCCGTCAAAAGTAAACTGAAGACGACTTTGTCAAAAAAATGTAATTTGTTTTAATCTAAAGCATAATGGTCCATGTTTGTTGGTGCACAGTGCAATTCGCAAAATCACAATTAGGCTGCACATATGTATTCAACGATGCATGAATTGGGTGAGCAATGATTAAATTTGTTCGTTAATACTGCCTTCCATTTACTTTTGACGGCACCTGTACCTCCCACCGCTCATGTGACGTGCTGGGCGTCTTTAAGTGTTGGGTTCTGCACCCGCACCCTCACGAGATTAGGAAGGGAGCTGGAGTGGGACCAGGGGCAAACGTCACGAATATTTGTGGGTGCATATTAGTGTATCCGTGTAGATTTTTGAATCTTTTTTTTTAAGTTTAAGAGCTGTGGCATATTCAGTGGTGAGCTTTGGGGAGTGTAAATCCGCCGTAATTGAACGGCGGGGGTACGAAGCCAAAGGAGGGGGTTCATCGGATGATTGGTTTTGCCCCGCTGGGCTGGGTAACGCTCGAGCTAAGGCGTTTGCTCTTTCTTTCCACTACAGTCCCGCGTGGCCCGGCGACCACGTGATTTGGTGATATTCTCTTATCTTTCGAGCCCAGGATGTGAGCCGCCAGCAGCGCTGTTCGCCCATTGGCAAATTAGCGGCAGGCCTGTGGCAAGTCGGTGACGGCATTAACTTCTCTGCCCGCCCTGTGCTGGTGCTCGATTACTAGCGCCGCGGCTATGTTCAGAGGTTACGGCGGACGAATGAAAGCTCGAGAATATTTACGCGCTTATGTATGGCAGGCTATCGGTGGCTTCACCACTAATGGCACGTTTCACCGACACGAGTTAGCGCCCGGCAGCTGCGACAGGTTAAGAAATATAAGCTTGTCGATCCTACATCACTATCATTCGCATAATTGCGTTCACTGCGAGAGAAACGCCCCCTCCACTGACCCACATTTACCTCGTCCCTACGTCAGTCGCAGCCGCCTTATCACCGCTGGCTGCAACATATCATCAACCCACCTGGCTTCCTGCGGCCCCAACTCCGCTTGTTTTCTCCTAGCGTACACCGTGTTACCTTTAGAACCACCGGTTATCTTGCCTTAGTAATACGGGCGTCACCCATATGCGATAGCGTCAGAATCTCAATGTCGGGAAAAACAGTCCCTCCTCCGCTGTTCTCTGAAACCTGTGAGGAACACGTGCAATCTACCACCGTGTACGTGTGGCAAAATGGAGAGAAATAAATCTCACCCTCCACTTCAAAAGAAGATTGAGAGGCTAGGAGGTGAATGCCAAGGAAGAACCCATTAGGTGGCTTGAAATTAGGAGGTTCTATCGCGGAAGAAGGAATGCACAACTTGAGGGTGGTTGCCGTAGGAACAGCCCGACTGGTGGCTACTGTAAATGTTTGTGGATTAGAAGGAAAATGAGCTGAGGAAACGAGGGGAACAGCAGAGCGGCGCGTGGCGGATGCCACTCTTTCGTTGAAGCGATTATATGCGAGACACCTGCAGTACAAAGTGCCGATGGATACTAGAGATACATGGAATAGAAGGCAAAGTGTGCAAGGGAGTCAAGTGTAAAAAGGTACATAGATATGCTGTGAAGCTAAGTGCTAAAAAAGGTACATATAGAGAGGTGTGTGTGTGATGTCTCCTTCAATGAAAAGGCGAATGAATGTCTAATGCTACGTACATCAGTTGATTCGGCCCACAGATTGCTCGTCAATTTTTCCTTATATCCGCCAGTAGCAATACACACTTTGGGGCAAGCTGATGCAAAGCTTAGAGTAGACAAAGTGCAAAAAGACAACACATATTGACGAGAGATCTACAGGACAAGTGCTACTTGCAACTGCACCATTTGTGATGCAAGCAAGGAACTGTCTAAACATGGGGGGAGTGCATTTACTCCGACAATGGCACAGGCAAGCGCTAGAAGAACACGAAATGTCAAATAAAGCACACATATGACCAAGAATTTTCAGGCAGATCAGGAAGTGCACATTCATTTTTATGTATTACAGATGAAGCAGTATAACACACGCAGTGCTACTTTCTCGGTATGATAGCCCTTCGCCGGTTTGCGTCCAGTCCGGTTTTTGCTCCTGCAAATTAGACCAATTTGCGGAAGCTATGCGCCGCGTTCTTTCTTTCTAGTTTTTCTTCTTTACAGCATTCGATGCAGTGGTGTGCTAGGTGCGATCGCGAACCATTTTTGTGTGTCAGGTTATGCTCTCTCCAGCGGTCGTTGATACACCGGGCAACTTGGTCAATGTGCACTTTTCCACGCGTCAGCGGAACCTGATAAAAAAAACACGCACCGCACTCTTGGGAAATGGATATTTCGTGGGTTTTGCACATGCTGACTTCATTTGTGCGGTAGGTTCAATCATAAGCTGGAATGATGCAAGCTTACGAGGAAAACCTCAGGATCGTTCTGCTTTACGGCCATTTGTTTCAGGTTATGAGGCACTTTATAGGCGACTAGAACGCCAAGGTAGGCAAGAAGCTGGCAGTAGAAAAGGCATTGGGTACTAAGACTAGGTATCAGCCTTCTAGAAGGAATAAGTTACCGATTATAATTACAATTACCTTATTGCAATGAAACTGATTAAAACGGCCAATTGCCGCCCCAGAAAGGTAACTGAATAATTACGGAACAGTAATCGGTTAGTCTTGCGTTACTGTTCATTATTTTCACCTGGACATCGAAGTCAAAGCTTCGATGACCAAGTGGCTGGCCTAATGTGTGCTCGTTATCGAAGTGCATGTATTTCTAGCATTTGTGAGAGCCTGCTCTACAAAACAAAAAACAGCGAGAGAAAAGAGACGTAAAAAGCGAACAGCCAGGTTATTTTGTATTTCCACAGGCTGTCGCACAATATTAAGAAAACGGCGAGCAGAGATCACATCAACGTGGCTTTCGCTGCCCCATACAAGCATGGCAAGATCTATGCAATGCTTGGGGATCTAAAGCACGAATCATATTTGAGGAGCATGTCACTAAGTTGCGTGACATGTAACTAAGTACCGTAAATGCGAGAGTAAACTTATCTACAACATCCCCTCACCTGGAACAGTGTTTACAATGGACAAACAGGAAGATTGTATAAATACAGGGCCTAAGAACACAAATTGAACGTATAATAAATCAGGTGGTTCTTGGCATACATTTGTAACAGCTATGGTTGCAAACCACTCTTCAACAAATCGAAGTTGCTTGCATACGCCAAAGACTAACTGGAGCTATAGATTGTGCAAGATTTTCTTATTTCTAAAGTGTGAGAGGAGCGCATCAGCACACCCACCTTTTCACTCCTTGATAAAGAGCTGCTTATTCTGGACGATAACGCGTAGGCCTTTCTTTTTTGTGTGTGGAAGGTGACTGCTGCCGTCTTTTCTGAGATTTTCATATTTCTCGATTACCCCTTGACTGGAATCGCTTTTTTTCATTATGGACACTGCTATGCTGCGAATAGTTTTAGCATTCTACGCTGATTCCTCGTCTTCACCTTCTTCCTCTTTCTCTATAGACGCAGCCTGGCTAACAGCTATACGATTTTCCGTTGATAAACGCTGGTTATTTGCTATTTATTCCAGCGTATAAGCCCGTTTTATATAGATTTTTTCTGTTTTTGGCTGCGTAGAACTCTGGCGTGCTCTGTTAGTAACAATGACCGCTTGAAGAAATACAGGTTTTACGTCTGATAGTGTAGTAAATGCTGTGCATGGGCGGTGGTTGTACTTATAAAATGTTGAAACAGTTGGTAGTCAGCGCCCGTCTTGTAAGTGTTACTTCACATCACCTACGGCAGCTTTGCGCTGTTTCTAACATTTCAAGCAGAAAACCGAAAAAGCAGTTTTTTTTTGTTAGGACCAATTACGTAGGCACGACGTGTAGAAACGAAGCAGAAAACGGAAAAAGCAGTTTTTTTTTGTTACGACGAATTATCTGGGCACGACGTATAGAAACAATCACCGATAGATGGCGCCAGCTACACCAGGGTCGAACATCGCAGGAAGCGCAACACGTCAGGTGACCATGGGCCCTTTCGTGCGCGGCCGAACTACTAGTCGACCGAAACGTTACTGTCTGAAAAAAAGTAATCAAGTGATTGTAGAATAACACGAAAACGTAATTAATTGCAATTATTCGATTACAAGTAATCAACCACGTAAAACTCTGCTAGGAGTAGCAGGAGGGAGTTCGTGGCGTTCGCACAACGGCATTCTTTACGAGCATACAAGCGCGAAAGACGAACAAAAATGAATTGCTGGCCAGCTGGGCCGCCTAGTATCAAGCAACTGCCTGATTCACAAATCACACCTAGGAAACGGAGTTAAACCGAGGAGATGCTCTTCTACAGTTATGAAATGTGGGTCATTCTTGACCTCATGAGTGAGCGCTTCACAAAGTAAGCCTTGTAGCAAGCGGACGCTGTTGAGTGGAAAATGAAGTTATCCGTTTTGGCCGTTTAATGCCTGTGATTACAGCAAAATTGATTCACTCACATCGCAGTCTTCAACTGCGTAGAGGAGACAGAGAGATAAGGGAACTTTACTGATACGCAGCGCTAAGGGCCGAGCATATTTTGAGCTACACTTACACAGGCCAGCTGAGTCGCCAGCAGGTCCGCGCCTAGTCAGTCGCGCCTCGTCGCGAAAAAAGAATTGAATAACGTGGACATAATTCCATGCCTGCAGCAATTACTGGCTGGTGACAATCTAAGATGAAGACACGGTTCCATTTTTCAGCATCCGAGAAAGCGGCAGCTGTTGATTAATATAAGGATTTTCGGGCGGGCAAAGAAGCTTAATAAGGGCATAGTGTAATACTTGATTGTAAAGAAAAATTGCAAGGTTGAAAGGGTCAGGTTTAAGTCACTTGCTTCTGAAATCGAGCGTCATGGGGCAAGTTATTGCCTACAGAAAGTCGCCAAAAAGCCATTTCCAGTAGCAAAAAGTTAGCCACGAAGTGCGCCCCCTGTGGGTGCGATGTGTGAAATGTATACGAGCCCCTCAGGGCTAAATGCGGGTTGTGCAAGTTGAACCAAGATGTGCCTCAAGTGGGCTGTCCACAAACATCCCGATCAGCCCCATTTGGGACCGATGTAGGCAGCCCATGGGGCAGCCTAGGCAGCCTGTGAATCGGATGGGCAGGCTGCCTGGGCTGCCTACACAAAACAGGTAACCCCACTAATACCGCGATGGGACCGATGCGGGTTCTACAAGCGCAATTCCAATTTGGTCTTGTCCACATTCTCCTCACAGGGACTGATGTGGGTAGTTTGGGGGAAGCAGCAGAACGCGAGAGCCCCATTTGGGATTGCCACTTTTTCTCCTGCACAGAGCCCGTATTTCTGTTTCATCAGCCCTGAAATCCCCGACAAGACCGACGCAGGCAGCTTGCCGGCACGCGCCTTTTGCGGCAGGCCCAAGCAGGATGGACAGAGGTTTTCTTTGGGCAGCCCCTACTGCCCTTGAGGAGGTTTTTCCCGGATAGGGATCGATTTCTTTTACACCTGCCTTCAATAGCCGACAAGGGACCGATGTGGGCAGCAGGCGGGCGCGCCCTCTTTCAAGCCCCGCTACGGCTGATGCGGTACACATAGCAGTTCATAGCGGACGGCCCCAGTCTGGCTTGAGGAGGTTTTTTTCACATGGAGCCTACACTTATGCTGCATCTGTCCTCCAGTTCCATACAAGGACCGATGTGGGTATAGTAAGGAAAGTGGTCTCTGTTAGCCCTAGCTACTCCGACATGTAGAATTAACAGAGGTAAGCCGAACTTGTGCTTGTCTACTTATTCCCCATAGGGGCCAACGTAGATGTTTAAGGGGTTACCCTCGTTCCACTTGCCCAAGTGGGGCCTAGCCCCACATCGTGTGCCCCCTGTTCAAGAATTTCACCCAAGAGAGGCCGAACACCAGCCTAGGGGAAGTCTGCACTCAGTAAGAAACCGGCGGCTAACCCGGTGGCACTAGGGATAGAATGCGACACCCCCGCATGCGAGAAGGATGCACTAACCACTAGGCCACCGCTGCGGTGTATCAGTGTAAAATGGGATAGACACTGCACGGACCACACACGAGATTATTGGGGTCAAGCGCTCTCAGGCTGTAGCAATCGAGACTTGTAGAAGGCCTTCCAGAATTATCATTATGCGAAAAACCGGAGCAAAATTACGAATGTCAGAAAACGCTTCAGGCCATATGTGATATGTGAAAAGCTGTGGCTGAAACTGCATGGCAATTATTACCTGTATAACCCGAATGTCGTCATATAACTTTGTTCGGGAAGGTTTAAAAAGCACTGAGCGCGTTGCATACTCTTTACGTAATAAGCTTGGACAATTGATGTAGTGAGATAAATTTAACGCCCTTAAACACATCGAACCTCCATTTTAGTAGTTCGATCCCGGCTACGGCGGTCGATGGAGGCGAAAATCTAGAGGCCTGTATACTGCGCGATGTCAGTGAACATTAAAGAACCCAAGTGCGGTCGAAATATCTGGAGCTCTTCATTACGGCTTTGCTCCTAGACAGATTTGCTTTGGGACGTCAAACCTTAATAAGCCATAAACCATTATCTCCAATGACTGCCTCGCACAGCGTTCAATAATAGCGGCCACTTCATATCAGGTGGTGGTAACACAAGGAGGAGCTTTGAATGGCTCAGGATGCACAAGAACTTTCCAGTTCTAAAGTCATCAACAGAGATTCCTAAGCAACAGCAGTCCCTGCGTTTTGTATTGCCTGCCACTCACTGATGCCATGATATGTTCGGGTAACCTCTTGTTCCCGACTATTCTGAATGATTTTCACCGCTCTTCACATCTGCAGGTTCAGCATCACCCTGACTCGTTTTATGCGGCAAGAAAGACTAAGCTACACCCAATCATATCAGGGCCAAGTTCGGACAGCGACCGCGTTCATATCCGCAAGTGATGGTGTGCAGAAGCCGAGAGACCCCACCGACTTCGTGGTCACAGAAGGAGTGCATATCGTGCGGGCAGCGATTACGAAAGGACGGATAAACGTAAGATTGCGAGACGCATAATTCACTTATTAATTAATTATCCGTTTTAATAGTGTTTGTGTTTACCCTTACAGGTGCTGGTAAGGATTATTTTCTCGCACAAAGAATAATTACGAGGTTAACAGCAAGCGATAGGGCGCCTCATGAATCTCCCTCCACCAAGAATAGTTGTGTAGGCGCGGAAACATGATACCGGATTGAAGTTTGTTGTTTTGAGGCTGCTTCGACCTCCTCCTCTGAATATATTAAGAAACTCTGTGTGTGCGATAAAATGACGGACTACTTTCCATTTGAAGGCAGTGTGGAAAAGGCAGGTATCATCGACAACCATAGGAAAGAACTACAGGATTGCACTTGTCTGCCGAAAGGCTTACGCCTTCAGAGCGCCTCGTCTAACCATTTCTAGCCCATAAGCACGCTAACCGGGGAGCTTTAATTTCTCTCTTCAGTCATTGGTCTTCACGGTCGTCTGATATAGCGTCAGCCAGCAATACATGCAAAACTTAAGTACTTAATCGAGAGAATGAGCTCACACAAACGTGTGGGCTGGTCTTTAACGGATGGCACTGTGGTCGCAACAAATGTGAACGGAACACCAAATTACTCGAAAATTAGGCCTTGGTATGAAAAATGCAGTTCAATTTCCTTCTCATAGGTAAAGAGAAGTAAACTAAGGAATTCTTCATAGAAGTAATCTGAGGAATGTTCAGGTATTCGCACTTTCGATGAAGCAATGAGAGGCTCTTTTTGTGGTATCTTTAGAAACTATTGTGACATGTTTACTTCGTAAACCGTAACGAAACTGTGGGCGGCGCCATAACTTCAACATTTCAAACTTACGGTCCACAATACGTTTTAAGCACCGGCACTTTTTTTTGGCTGGGCTGGAGAGGGTAAAACACACCGGTAGCTCATTTTTTACTTCTTACGTGCGGTACTTAATATGTTCCCGCATGCGGCGACGACGACATTGATAGGAGTAAAATGAAGACACAATAAATCCAAGCAGTTCTTTATGCTTCTTGTTTATCTTCGATGAACATACATGGTCTGTTCTGAAAGTAGTAGGACTCATTTTTATAAACAAAATTTATTAAAGAGAATAGTACAAACGATAGCACCCTTCCGCACGTGCACGCTGCTGCCAATGAGTTTTACAGATTTCGTACGTCTCTAGGAACGCCTGGACCGGAATGCTGTTTAGCTCCCTCGTCACGGCCTGTTGAACCACCTCTGCCAATCCGTGATGATCCCCCTTGAGCGTCGATTTTGTCCTCGGGAATAGAAAAACGTCTGGCGGGGCCAAGTCGAGGCTGTAGAGAGTCTGAGGCCGCGTTGCCGCCTTGTTCTGGGGAAAAAATCGGGGTCCTCATTCACATGATGAAGAAGGTCCTACCGGTTGGCCTTTTCCTCCTTTGACAAGACTCCCGGCATCAACTTCGCGCACGCTTTCCTCATGGATAAGTTTTCTGCCACGATCTCAAAAAATTGCGTTTGAGGAATGCTCAAGTAATCAGCAATCATTCTGATACTCATTCTACGATAACTGTTAAGTAAACGTTTCACTCGCTACCCATTTTCGTTCGTCATGCTGGTCGGAGGGCGTCTGGAGCGGTCGTCTTCTTCCACTCTTTCCTTACCTTCTCGGAACAGCTTTTGCCACTCAAAAAACACCTGATCTACCCATGGAAGCGTCACCGTAGGCCTCCTTAATCATGTTGTGAGTCTCTTTGCCTGTTTTACCATGATTTACTCAAAATTTGATCGCGTATCGCTGATCCAGTAAACGCTCGATGATTCTGCGTGACGAAACGTTTCGAGAGGGGTTCACAGTACAAGCGACCTCCTCTCTTCAACGGCCGAGAGCCGACTGCCGATTTTCCCCAGCATTCCCAATATCCCCCTTCAACGATCCTGCACGCGCAGACCACCTCTCCTCCACCCGTTCGCCCAGGAAAAAACCAGTCCTGCTACTTTCAGAACAGACACTGTATAACTGCATGGATCTGTATTGTGAGGGAAATAAAGCTCTAGAGTGCAAATGAGTGCCAAGCGGTCCCACTTGCTGGTCGCAAATCTCGTAATCCTGCCTATGCCAACACCCAGTTCTTCGTGGACGATCAGCCACTGATAAAGAAAGGAGAAGTACCCTTCGGCACCCTGAAGATGCTGGTGATCAGTGGAACCGGACTGAGGGTGTACGAGGTTCATTACGTTGTTCCCAAAGTTCGCCTCGCCGTCTTCACAGGGGTAAGTTGGTGTCCGCAACTGAGAACCAGTAAGCGGATGCAGCGGTGTCATGGAGCCAGAGCATGCGCCTGGTACGCAAGGAGGTTGAAGTTCAAATCATCGTGCTACCGGAATTCTCCACTGGCGAAAAAAAGTCGGAGTGCTTATAGAATTCAATAATTAGACCTCCGGTGCTAGTGACTCCGGTGAACAAAGCTGAAGATTCGTGAAGCTACGCAAGTCAAAGTTCGAACATAGGTCGGCGGATTCAGTCATTAGTCGACTCACTCGGACTCCCTCCGACTGATTTTAGATCATGATCTGAGTGAATTCATCAAGTGATTGAGTTCGTACTCACATTCAGATCAGGATCTGAGTCATGAGTCCGGAACCATATTCAGATCATGACGTGAGTTGTGAGTGAGCCCGGACTCATACTCAGATCATGAGCTGAGTCGTGAGCGAGCCCGAACTCACGTTCAGATCATTATCTTAGCTGTGAGTTCAGACTCGCATTGAGATGATTGTCTGAGGTGCGAGTCGTCCGGACTCACATTGAAATCATGATTTCAGCTCTGAGTGAGTCCAGACTCATGTTGAAACCACGATCTGAGTCGTGAGTGTGTCCAGACTCACATTGAGTCAATGATCTAAGTCGTGAATGTGCGCTCGCATTCAGATCGGGATCTGAGTAGTGTCGTGAGTGGGCTCATTTCAGATCGTAATTGGTCGAGATTACGATGTATACGATTTAAACGTTTCGTGGTATGTAATTTTTGTTGCTGCTGCACTTTGATACAATGCTGAAAGGCGAGAAAAGTTGATTAGTCGCCACTCTTGGTCTAGTTGGCTATTAGCTGTGGTTTTCTCAATCGCGGTTATTCTAGTTCTTCCTTTGCTGTTTTCTCATTGGTTGCCGCACATATCCAGTGGCCTCAGATCTTAACGACCCGCGAGCGGCAACTACAGGCCTCTAGTCCTCTCAGCCAGGCCTGGCTACACTCCTGCTGCAGTACAGACCCCATTGCTTCAACGTGGTTTTAGCTTTTTTGCATTTTTAGAGCCGTACTGAAGCCGTTAGGCGTAAAAACTATTCAGCTGTGCGATGCGGGAGTTAGGAGGGCTGAGTCAAGGTGAGCCTCAATCAGTCATGAGTCGAAATATGCATGTGCACTCGAATGAGTGAGCGCAGATGAGTCGTGAGTCGGAATTACTGAGTCCAGATGAGTCATGAATAAAATTGAGTGAGCCCAGATAAGTCGTGAGTGCAAATGAGAGAGTGAGCCTAGATAAGGATGAGTCTGAGCGGGACGTGTGTCGCTCTGAGTGGTTAACCCCGGATGACTGGTGAGTCTGAGCGAGGCCAAGTGAGTTGTGAGCCTAAAAGAATTGGAGTTCATGAGCTCGACTGAGCTCAAGCCTCTGCGAGTGTGAGTTTTAGTGAGCCCGTAGGTTGACCACACTTTTGTGAGTGAGTAAGCGGTCGTGATTTTGCCGAGGTATGCATTCGACCAAACCAAAAATGCTCTCTGAGGGAAATACAAAAATGCGTCTTCTCCTCTGACCAGGATTTAGCCATCCTGATGTAGCACTTGGCTACAACCTCCTATATGAATGCCCCAATCAGCGACTGGCGCTGAGTCCCCAGCTGATGCGGAGCAACTTAAAAAGGGCGGCAGTTAGACATGTGAAGCAACGCAGGGGGCTCAGAACTGGTTCCCGAGAGGCCGCCATTGGAAGCTTTATCTGTTAATGTTCAGCGCTAGGACTAAGGTAGTCCAGCATTCATTGGAAAGAACTATATAAAGGAGCCATATTAATAGTCTAAGTGGTGTTAGAGGAACGTGTTATGTTCATGGGCAGACGTATATTCTGCCATCGTAGTTAACCGGAGAGCCGACAACTACATGCAGATTTCTTGAGAAATAAGGACATAGATGCGATATTGATGTCTTGTGCAACAATAAAGAGACGTTGGCAGTTATCTTGATTAGCTTGAATAAAACGCACAAGTTTAGTGTTGAATTCTAAACGCAGACGCGAATCAAGTTTTTCTGCTCTGTTTGGACCAATCATATTCTAATGATAAAACGGAAGCGCGAATTGTCTCTTCCAACGTCAGCTCGGGATCAGGCGTCTATCACGGATCTCTCCATGGAGCAACGATATTTTCTCCGCCGAAATCGACCGATTTGACCTGCACCCCGCGTGACATTTTCGTTTTCCCTGCGTCTCCTTCCTGTCACGACCGGCTGCGGCTACTTCGTTCCTGGCGTCGCTTAGCGGCCACGCGGTCCTGCGGCCAAAACACAAAGAACGCTTATGACTTGTTTTGTTGTTAGTTCCGCGCAGGACCATCTCAGCCGAAAGGTGCAATGCCAAATCTCCCAAATGTAGTTGTGTTTCGTTCTGCACCATCTCAGCTGAAAGGTGCAATGCTAAATGTCCCAAATGTAACTATTTTTCGTTCTATGCAGGTCTGCATTAATAAAATTTACTGCGTAAACAAAATAACTGTTAACATAACGTCAATTCTTTGTGACCACTTTTTAGACCGAAATCGTTAACATGCGTGAACGTCCCGCGCTTTCAGACGTCAGACGACGCGTCCTCGCAAAGCCTAAGAGCTGTGTAATTAGGAAAATAGTGTGAAAATTTCGCGCGTTTTACCGGTGCAATTTTCCGGTGCGGACAACTTCTTAAAAAGCGAAAGCTTCGTGCGCCTTTCGTTTGCGTTGAAAATGAGAGACAGATTGGCGATGATTGATCGATGGTTTCACACCGATGCGATTTTCGCATGCGGCGCTGAGAATTCTGTCGTTCTGCGACTGGGGAGGGCCGTCGGTCTAGCCGCAGACAGCTTGCGATCGAGTTCCGTCGTGTTGGAATTCAATAGCAGCTCGGTGTGATCGCTTTGCGACTGACCAATGGGGAGCGCCGAGACGGCGTGTGACGTGGGGTCACGTGGATGCTATTGCTGCGGTGTAAGCAAAATATATTATTCTAGTAAAAACATACCAAATACTGCCTTGGATCTAAAAACACGCTGGTCATAACACCGTCAACACATTCGGTGTCCGGTATCTGTCGCGTTTTATCAATGGTCGCCTATACGAGCATCAAGCAAACTCGCGCGTCCGTCCAATCAAATTCGCTGGTTACGTGTAGTATGGGAGAGCACTGAACGAAGATCGCATTGTGGCGTCACCGACTAGGCGTACTCTTTTTGTTCTGATAGAAGCATGTGAAACGACTGGACCCCCCTTCAACGAGCGCCGCCATGTTGCCTGAACGTATAGCTTTTCTTGCACTCACATTCCATTCGCTAAACGGGAGGAAGAGATCTCCGCGGGGAGCTACGCTCTCAGTTCGTTATCCGGTGGAGCGCTCGCAATCTGCCATTAGAATTGATCATGAGATTACACAGGCCTACGCTTCCACATTCACTCACGGCTAAAGGACATTGATTGGTTCTATGAAGGCATAGAGTTGGCAGTGAGTAAAGTAAATACGTATTAGACTGTTTTGGTGGGCGACCTCTATGCGACGGTAGGCAAGAAGCAGGCACTAGCCGAGTATGCGTAGACTTAAGCAACAGCAGGAGACTCTGTTACATAGTCGGGTATTAAATTAGTATCTTTCAGCATTAAATCACAGTGCAAAATAAATTTAGTAAGAAATTAAATAATTTACCAACCAGGCCTACCTTCTTCCACAATGACGAAAGTGGAAATGGAATATGAAGAGCCTGAAAAGCGAGACCAGAAATGAAGTGCGCTTCGCACTGTGCGCCCACCAGGGCACGGAGCAGGACGTGCAGGTGCACCTGTGTGAGCTGAGGTTTAGCGACAGTAAGATGCGGAAGTCGCCAAATGACTAGGTTTAAGTTAGGAATGGAGGAACCTTGTGAAGAAGGGGGACATAAGCAAGTTAGCCATAGCAGGTAAAGTAGAGGGAACTCCCGGAACTGGCACTGTCCATTAACCGTGGAACACACTTTTTTTTTCAATTCATTTTATTTTCCAGAAAGATTCTGGCGGATTCATAGGCGAAAAGCTGTTCCTGACATCTTGACAAAGGCCTATAAAACCACCAACGAGGCAGTAGGTGATGACCTTATGACGCAGAATATTGAAAGAAGAATAAAATATGTTTAACACAAAATATATGACTACAAACATGGATAATAGCTGAGTAGAAAAATATACATTAACAAGAACATACATTAACAAGAATTACATTTTAGAGCTTGACACCAGTTTTACAGAAAACAGTATTAACGAAGTATCGATTATAACTTCAAAGGAAATTTACACATATTGTTTTAGAAATACAATTATGTGGCATACAAAAAAAAATAAAAGACATTAAGGCTAAGCAAATAATAGCATAAACAAACTATCCATCAAATAGTTAACCGGTAATATATCTAGGAAAAGGCACATAATACACACAATCTCGAAACCTACATTATATAATTATAGCTAAAATCAGTACACTTGTGCACATCTGGTATAATTTGTAAATAAAGGTACAGCTATGTGGACAAGAATTGGTCAAGTAACTGTTTTAGTGTAGGCCTAGTCATGTGTTTGTATTTATTTAGAATGACTGGAAGATTATGCTGAAGTGTTTGCACTTTATAATTTGTGCGGAAACGAGGTATGAACCATGGATCAGTGTTCCGTGTATGAGTGTTTTTATTGAGTTCTAAAGAGGCTAATGACTTAAGGAAATGCCTGAAAGAATCCATTGCTAAATAAAATGATCGCAGGACTCGAAACTCGTAAGCACGTTTGATGCTAATTATATTGTAGGACTGAAAATATTCAGCTGTTGACGACAGGAAGTCTATATTGGCGATGTTACGAATATTTTTTTTCTGGAGTACGTATATCCTCTGGACATTTCTTTGTGATGTAGTCAACCAAACTAAATTGCAATAGTTAGTGTAGGAGGCAAACAAGGCATTGTAGACTTGTAGTTTTATTTTTGTTGGTAGAAAAGAACGGCAACGTGATAATGCCCCTGTAACTGTTGAAAGCTTTTTGCAGAGGTTATCTATGTGAGAGTCCCACATAAGATGAGAACTAAATGTTATGCCAAGTATCTTGATTTCACTGCTATCACTGCCTGATAGCAAAATACTGCTGTCATCTGCGTACACGATAAATTTAGCCCCCCCGTCAATATGGGCAATATCGTTTATATAGATGATGAAAAGTAATGGGCCCAAGATGCTACCTTGTGGTACACCAGTTAATATTGGTAGAGGTGAAGATTTATGATTGCCAAGGTGAACACACTGAGTCCTATTTTTTAAGTATGACCGAAGTAATTCAAGAGATTTGCCACGAATGCCATAATGTGTGAGCTTAAATATTAAAATGTTGTGATCAAGAGAATCGAAAGCCTTACTGTAGTCAATAAAGAGACCAAGTGTAAAGAGTTTTTGATCAATATTTTGCAACACAAATTCTTTAAGTGATAGAAGTGCAGATTCGGTTGATCGTCCCCTTCGAAATCCAAACTGGTTATGTGAGAGCAAATTACGCGTGTCCAAAAACTTGGTTAATCGCACAGATATTATTTTTTCCAAACCCTTTGAAAAAACAGGTATTACAGATATTGGTCTGTAGTTTCTCGCATCATTTTTATCCCCGCTTTTATATATGATGGATACCCTAGACCTCTTCATGGCAGTAGGAAATACACCTTTTTCTATAACAAGGTTGAATATGTATGCGAGTACCGGGACGATATGCTGCAAAACGTGTTTTACGGGCGTAATCTGTAAGTTATCTATATCCAGGGCTTTGCTGTTCTTTAGATTCATAAATTCACTTTAAAAGCGGAGAACGATCTGAGTTACTCCGTGGAAAAACATGGTAGAGGGAGCTGAAGGAAAGTTCGCATTAGTGCGAAAGAGCTCATCATACCATTGTAAGAGCAGAGTAAAAACCTAGCTTGTGCATCTTGTATCTTGCTTGTGCATTGCTCGATCATTGCGACCGCAGTTGTGACGCCAAGCGGCAAGAATTTGTTCCTGGCCACCCCCGAAATTTCACCTGGCCGATTTGAACCAAAGTTCATGTCGAACCATAATTGGGCGTGCTAGACACGATGGTGTCCTAAAAATTTGACACGGATCATTTACAAATATTGTAACCGCAACCTCCTCCTTCCCGAAAAAGCACTTCATAGCTTTGAGATTGTTGCTGTGGTGCAGCTTGTGGCGTCACCACTTACGTCACCAGTCTTTCGCACGTCACACATCGGTTTATACTGAGTTAAACACCGGCTAATTTTTGCATTGCTGATTCAGAAAGTTCTTTGGATAAGATGAAATTTCTTAATCACGAAAACGCGTCTTCTTTTCTTCTGCCCTTCTGCGCTGCAGAACGGCATAGAAGTGCCCGAGACGCCCACTCTCTACCCATCTTCTTACGTGGAGTTCACCGGCTTCCCACTTGAGGAGAAACGGTGCGTGTCCGTATCCTTTTTTATGCGACATCATAAGGAGCCATAAGGCTATTTGGCTTTGTCGCAGGCCTTTGTCACACCTCGGCCTGCGGAGTGAAATAAAGGGAAACAGAAAATTGGCTGCAAGCGGAATATGAGCCCGCATTGCGAACGTATCAGCTTCACTGGCTGCTGCATTCGACCGCTACGCCATCACCGTGTTTTTTTTTCATTGCTAACCAAATCATACAATAGACCGCGGCGGTGGCCTAGTGGTCTGAGCATCCGGCTCGCATGCGTGAGGTGCCGGGTTCGATCCCCAGTGTCGCCAGGTACTCATCGGTGATAAAATGGGTACAAGCTTTCCTCTGGTCTGGTGCTCGGCTTATTTCGGGTGAAATGCTTCGGAAATGGGTCTTGGACCACACCTTGAGTAGAAGAAAGCAGCTTGACCATGCCGCTGTTTGGCCACTGATGCCCTTGCGCTATAACAATCCATAATCATCAAATCATACAATATGTGCAAAAGAACCGGTAGCCAGCCTGGGACTGACTTCAAATGCCTTGAATTCCTAATTTGCCTTCAAGGTTTCAATGTACGGGAGCCATTCAGGCGATGCGTTTTCAAATTCAGTTATTTCTTGCGATTATTAAATCTTGCAAACAAATTGAACTGAAAAAATTGCTTCTTTAAAATACTATGTAACTGGCAGTGCGTCAAAATCTGCGTGAATCGCCACCATCCTGCTTCCTTACATACAATGCAATCCCAACGCAATGACAAAGCTGTAAGACACTCCATCCTGGTTTTCAGTCGAGAGGTATCTCATGCCATCTTGGTCAAGCGAATAATCCTTCCTAACCATCCTTTGGAGGATGTCCCAGAGACAAATTTGTGTCCCAGCAGCCCAGAAGAACATGCTCAATCATTTAATCCTTTTAAGAATGAACTTGCAGTAGACGCCCCACACCACGCATGATCCCTTCTTCGGCCGCCACGTTTTTACAGGTAAGGTGCCGTTGTAGAGATGAAAATGAAAGCGTTTTGCTGCAGGAGAAATTATATTCTGAACGCTTTTAAAATGCCCTGCCCAGGACTTGCATCGTAATTGGTCCTGTAAATGCTGTCAGGAAGAGTGGCTGACAGAGATATTTTTAAAGGCATATTGGACTCACGCTACTGAGACAATAAAAGGAAACGAGTGAATGCGCACAAAAACAGGACTGTACCACTTCCTACAAATATGTCCACTAATATTTCCGTGAATAAGAAATTCTGTCAAAAACCTGAGCAGTTTCAATTACATAACAGCACGTAAAAGGGGACTCTAGCGTCCCAAAGAAAGTGGTTAATGGTTGACTAATTCTCGGACAAGCAAATGGCATAATAAATCAAGACCTCCAGTTCGGATCAGCCTGAAAAGGTTGGTTCGGCTTGCTGCTCCCAAGAGGAACCACACACAAACACTGCACACATTCTGTGCAGGCAGCTTTTGCCCATTCAAGCGGGATGAGTGTAAGACTTCCATTACATACCCCAATTTGTTAACCAAGAAAATATTGTAAACTATGCCAGGTGCAAGCACTGACAGGTTCAATCCATTAAATCCTTCTGTTTTTTTTTAAATTAAGCAGCGTATCATCGCCAGTGGGGCTCACTATCAATATAACACTGGATTGGAACAACTAAGTACTTAGATGGAATTGTGGTCCACAATGTCTTGCCGAAAACACTCGGGGCCCGAGGTCATTCACCGCTCAAAAATCCGAAGCACTTTTCTCAGTTCACCGCGCTCCTATTTGCGTCGCAGAAAACTTCCACTTTTTTACCGTTTCGAAATTCTTTCATATTTTGGACAGAAAACACCAACATCATTAGCATATGCCATGACATAAAACTTATTTCATGTGGAACTGAAGTTCACTAATGCAGTAGTTTTGCGGGACATTGAAGCAGAGTTATTTCGCCACCATTTCGCCCAGAATTCCGCGACCATGAAATTCAACCGGCCGCGGCGGTTGAATTTGGATGCAGGCGAAATTCTGGAGGCCCGTGTACTGTGCGATATCAGAGCACGCTTAAGAACCCCGGGTGGTCGAAATTTCCGGAGCCCTTCACTACGGCGTCCCTCATAGCCTGAGTCGCTTCGGGGCGTTAAACAACCATAAACCATGACCCACAAGCTAAACGACTAAGTGCAACATTGACGCAGGGCATCGCTACGCCACACCTATTTGCACCTGAATGCAGCTTATTTTAGTTTATTAGCTCATTCTATTTAGTGTGAGTTTAATAATTTAATCACCCAGATATGCTGAAGTTCTTGAAGTACACGCTTTTTCTGTGCTCCACGATGCGAATGTTGTTCTAAGTGTACATATGTGCTTCAGTACCTCGTGACCTTTCCGGGGCATGCTTTACACGGCTAGCCTTGTACACTGCATTCTCGGCTGCGATAGATTATTGAAGACATCTGATCAGTGTGCTAAGGCGGATTTTCATCGCTGCCTTTTGTGCGGCATTTGTTACACTATATAGAATCTGGCATTCTGCACACAAATTGGTCCTGCTCTCACTGATAGCAGCAGAGTGAACTAAGGCGTGGATACACCCCAGCAGCAAAGCTTACCGGCCCAATATTGGAAATGTATTGACAAAGAACGGTCCTACAAAGGTCCAAAGTGAAACCAAACATTTACAATTATGGGCACGTTATCTCTGCTGCTTGGGATTCGGTTTGTGCTTCGTCCCACGGTGCGAATCGGGAATGCGCCAACAGCAACAAGTGGTCCTTAATTTCACCTACTGAACGTGTTCGTTCTCATTACACCAAAGTCAGAATTAGCGGGGTTGATTCAGTGCATCGCACTTGGCCAGTATCTGAAAGGGAAATAGTACCAAAGTTGATAAGTATGAAGCAACAGACGTCTGCATGGGATGTGACATACTATATCTATACGCTTTACAAGTAAACTGCTGTCCCTCTTCCGCGGAGAGCGCAAGCAAGCAATGGTGCTTCTAAAAGGGGACATGAACGTGGCAACAAAATGCAGCATAGTGGATCCTTCCTCGCGTGCATGCCCTTTAATTTAAATGTTATGGCGCATGGGAGGAAAGAACCAACAAGCGCCTCGGCTGACAGCGTGCACGTGTGTCTCGGGCTTATCTTGGCTCTTCACTGTTCTTCACTGTGTGAGTTCAGTCCAGGTGTGCCAATTCCTAGTGCACCACTCGATGGCTGACTGACGGCTGCTGCAGGTCGTGGATTCGGGTCCGTATGAAGCTCTCGGAGGACAACCCCAAAACGGAGTTGTACGTCCGAAAACAAGCTGGACCGGCTGCCGAAAAGATACTAGTGGTGGTCAAGTTCTACTATCAGCTCATCTCCGTCTGGTCCAACGAAGGCGTGCAGAGCTTCGCCGCCACGGAGCTGCGGGCGCCACGCTGCCTAGCCATATACGAGTTCGTCCTTCACTCACTGCTCATGGTACGCCCGTCTCTAGCCAACTGGCGCCAAAAGATGCATGTGGACACTGTGCATGTTCATTCTGATCCTCCAATACAATTAACCGTCACATGCATGGTGTACTTGCCTTGGGGTCGTTTCGCAGAACCGCTCAGGGTATTTAGATCTACTTGTAGCGTTGATGCAGAGCCCTGCTGGCCGCATGTTGGTAAACGTGAAAAGTAAACTGGCCTACCTGCCTGCCGGTAATTCGTTTGATGTCACAGAGCGCCATGCAGAGAAAGTTGTTTTGTAGTTTTTTAGCACGCCTCATCATCTACAGCATGAATTCCGTAATCATTTACAGCGTCGTTATCAATTACTACTCTTGGACAGTGGAAAAACAGTGACACTGAATAGTGAATAGTTGTGGAAAGAATGAACGCAGTTGTTTTCGTGTCAAGATACATTTTCTCTTGCTTTTCGTAACTTCTGCCCATTCCTTTTCGCGTTGGCAACAAAATTTACGTCGCGTCTGAAAATCTTTTCTCGCTTTCATCAATCAACAAATAAAAATGGCGCATGCAATTCCTGCTCGTTATTAATTATGTACTCTACGTCTAATACAGGGAGGGCTTTTTCCGCTAAAAGATTTTCCGGTGTGCCTGAGTTTTTCACACCACAGAAAGCGGTGAATAAATGGAAGATATTTTTAGCTGGCTAAGTGAGCAGGCAACGTATGCAGGCATAGTCAGTTGGATCGGATTTAAAGACTGCGAAATGGTGGCAAAAAGCATTAAGTATTATTTCGCACCATGGATGCGTAAATACATCCCACATCTTCATAGCATAGACCGATCCCGGTGACTCAGTGAGTGAGGCGTTCCGCTTCAGATGCCTACGCAGCACAATGGAATCCCGACCTCGGCTGCCGCGTTTTGATCGACAGGAAACGTATAAATGCCCGTGTGTTGGGCAGTGTAAGCGCACGTGAAAGTACCCCAGTTGTCACACATTATTCTTCCGGAGCCCTCCTCTACGGCGCCTTCCTGACGCATGTGTCCGTTCGCAACGTTAAGCCCTCAATATACATTTTTTGTAACGCAGGTGTGATTTCTGTTATTCTAAACTGGGCTCACGTTTTCGCGCAGCTACAGCGATGATTTGAAGGACGAATTCTTTTCTTCCTTGCTGTGCAACGCCAAACGATTAATGAGGTGTTTGCTTTGACTGTCGGCAATCTTTTACGAGCTGCCGTTTTCTTTCGGTATAGCTGTGGCGCCGTAATAAACCTCGTAAAGAGCAATTCAATTTTACCCCGGGCTGGGCTTATTCTCATGCCGCTGTGCATCGCAAGAAATGCTGATGGCGGGCACCTTTCCTCAGCACCAGCATAGTTTATCTTGTGCGGCCGAAAATGCGTCGTACGAGGGAGACTGTTCTATGGAGAGTGCGCACTTGACACTAAATGGTATACTTGGATATGTCCCTCGTCTCCACCATCCGCGCCGACTAATATCAACTTATTTCTCTTCTTTTTCAGGTCTTACCAAGCAGCCAATGATGGCCTCTGCTGATTAGGATTTTTAAACAGATACTTCAAACAAGTACATCTTCTCGACAACAATAAAACGATTTATTTGAATAACAGCAAATTTGACCTACATCCTTCAGAAAATTTTGACACGCGGTGTGCTCTGTAAGGCGGAACAATGTACCAGCCAAACTTTTAATCTGATGGCAGCCATTAAAGGTCGAAGAATTATTTAACCTTGTTGTTGTTTTTTTATCCAAGTGAATACAGATACAAAGGGAGCAAAAAGCAAGTTCTCCAGAGTGCGCTTAATATTATTTGGGTAGCGAAGGTTACTAAGAGATATACTCGTAGCTTTTATGGTTTCATGGCAGAACTGAAGTGAAGGTGAAAAGACTATCTTTTTCTAGTGCACACTTTTATTCGCGCCTTTTTGCGTTGAACGACAACGTGTGACAACTCACCAATATCTTCTTTACAGCGTGAGCTATTAGAGTGGCTGATCAACCAGTCTCGATCGGTCTGTAAAAAATCACGTTGCCTCTCCGGGACCATTCCATCGTCAACACCACTTAGTCGCCGCAGATAACTGGGTTTTTCAGCATTGGCTTTATTCAGGTTCTTCGGCAGCGCAACGAAGCACTATCCCGAAAAAAAAAAACCGCCTAGTGAAACAAAAGCTCAACAAATCTGCTGGCTGCCGCACGTATGGGGATCCCATATTTAGATGTTAGCTCCACTGGGTCTTCTTCAGGGCATTTCTCGTCATCCTGACGCCGTTATCTCCTATGCCAACGATCATAAATTCGGCATTATTAACCCACCTTTTGTGGAAGGCAAGCGTAGTAGGCGGCCACAGAAAGTGGAGTGGGCGGATGAGAATAAGATGTTTGCGGAGGTTAAATGGCCGCGCTTGGCAGAGGACAGGGTTAATTGGAGAGATATGGGGGAGGCCTTTTCCGGCGGTGGGCTTAGCCAGGCTGTTGATGATGATGATTATGATTAATCTCAATTTTTGGCCAGTCGCCAATGTTTCCCCCGTTAGATCTGCGAACGCGCACCTCGCTCTTTTGACGACGCAGTCGCAAGTGACGCAGTCTCTCCTAGCTCCGGGGTCAAGGCCCTTTCCTTGGAGTGAGCATCGGTGTCTATATAGGCCGCCGACGCAACGGGAGGGATGTTACATGGTAGCTGGTTACTATGGAAGGAGGAGGGTCTGGCGAGAGCTGAGCTGTGGCCTGTTCTATCTGCTGAGACTGCTGGGAAACGTGCCACCCTGCTACTGGCTTTTTAGCTACACACTACTGGGTCCTCTCGGAGGCGACGCTGAGGTTTTAAGGCGAAAGCCTCTAATGGCTCATACTGTAGTCCGTTAACAAAGCCTGTCGCACGCGTTTTACTCGGGAACTAAAAAGATAGAATAAATGAACCTTCAGTGAACAAAAGATTACACGAAGACCAGCCGGCCAGATCGAATCAATCTCCGCTGCAATCTGAATATGCTTACTTTGGACACAGCGAAAGAATACATGCGTAAAAAGGAAAAAAAAAACGATATGTACTAGAGGATGCTTATAAGTATTGAGCTTTCCAAAGAAATAATTAAGGTGCAGAAATAAAACTAAGTTATTTGCCATACCTTGATCGAAGGCAAACGCATATTAAGCCTTGAACTTCTCCAGGTCTATGAGGAAACACAGGTTGTGGCCGTGCATCGTGCTATTCTTTTGTTCAAATAATGAATCTTCAAGTGTGTCTTAAGTTTTGAAAACATCATAGTTGCTTGGTGCTAAGTCCACTTTCAAGCTACGTGCAGGTTGCAGTATTTCAAATTCGATATTGGGCCCGTACTGAGTTGTTCTGGAGGCTTTATATGCAGGGACATTGTGATGGAATAACAGCCCTCCTCGCACCACATTTCTCCGACCTTATTGCTCCAATTTTTTTTGGTCGGGACCAAAACAGCAGACCGCTGTCACTAAAACACCCACTTTTGAACATTATATAAATAAAACTTCATCCCAGTTTCAAAGCCCAAATAAATATCAACACAGTGGGGGCTGATCTTTGCTTCAGGAATTTCTTTGATCACAATAACTCTTGCTTTTCTACTCCTTCGACATCTCTTGATGTGAGGACTATATCTCAGCTGTTGTGAGAAGCCCACAATAGGAATTTGCCTCGAAAAGCCAAAGAAGCTTTTCAAAATTTTCCACGCGTTCCTGCTTCTGCTGAGCATTCAGACATTTTGGAACTCATTTGGCTCACACCTTCGTATAGTCTAGCACAGGGGTTCTCAAACTAGGTTCCGCGGAACACAGGGGTTCCGCAGGCTGTCTTCTTGTGTTCCGCGAGAACCCTCACCGGCCGATCCCCGTTTAAGGCTCATTTTTAGTGTACGCGCGCGAACCAAACAGCGCTTGGTTCGTTAAAGCTAATTTTTACTCTTCGTAGCCTCAAAAAACAATCTTGGGTGTCATGCCCGCGATAGCAGCTGCCGAAAAGGACTTAGTGGCTGTGAAGTCTCATCTGCTGATGTCTGTGTTAACAGCACACTTGAGCACTCTCAGGGCTCACTTAGCTGAGTACTTCCCAGAAGTTGAAACGGTCAAATGGCTAGTATCTCCTTTTCATGTTGATGTGACAATTTTCAATACTGACAGTGTTGAAATTGAGAATGAGTTTCTAGAGCTCAGGGCAAGCACTGCTCTCAAAGAGAAATTTAATGGTGAAGGCTTGGTGACATTTTGGGTGGGGACTGCTCCACTGTTTCCATGTCTCTTTGAAAGGGCAGTGGACATTTTGCTTCTCTTTGCAACTACATATGCATGTGAACAGGCATTTTCAGCCCTCGCCTATCCGAAGAACAAGCACAGGAGCCTCTTGACCCGGCAGCTGATATGAGACTGGCTCTTAGTGCTACTGAGCCACGCTTTGACTTGCTCTTAAAAGAGAAGCAGTACCATCCATCACATTAGTATTTGTAGTAATCTGTGCAATAAACATTTAACCTTTGCAACTCTCTCTTTGCAAAAATGCACTCGACAACATTGCTGGTAAGTGAAAGCGGGGGGGGGGGGGGGGGTTCCCTGGAACTTATTGAAGGCTTTTGGGGTTCCTCCAAGCAAAAAAGTTTGAGAACCCCTGGTCTAGCATATTAGTTAGCACGTAACCAATTCGTTCCTCTCAAACGTTTAGACTATCTACTATCCTTATACCCGACAACAATTTCGGGTCCCTAGACCAATCCGTGAAAGGTGTCCACATTTACCCAAGAGGTCGCATCCCAAGGCCTGCCAGGATGTTGTTCATCTTCGGCGCTCAAATGGCCTGTCTAGAATCAAGCTCCACATCATTTCGCTGCCCCCCAGACTTTTTGACTGAGTATGAAAAATTTATTTCGTAGACTGTCCTTTGCTCACAGAAACATTCATCACACCACGGCACTCACTTGGCGGGAAGTCCACAGTGATGAGCGATTACTTCAGTTAACCGCAAACAAAAAAATTGTAAAAGTAGTATTTTTTAAAGATGATCTGCACAGAATGAAAACTGAGCGGCGCCTCTCGTAGTGTTTTATTTATTTATTGTGATTAGTCCACTAACAGCCATAGACTTTTACATTGGTTCACTCATAGCAGCGAAATAGAAAAACAATGAAAAGAAGGACAGAGGCCTTCGTCAGGCGTCATAGCCTTTTGCCTCTGCCCCTGCAGCCGACGATGTATCTACCCTGCTCTGTTCAAATAAATTTCAGCTCAAAAAAGTAACAAAACAATAATTAAAATAGAGAAGACGATGACAGTGATAGCGAAGATACAAACAGTTAACAGTCAGAAGCTGCTAAGAGTCCTAATGAGCACACCAGCACACCTTAAGAATTTCAAATCTTGTTTAAATATATCAAGGCCACATAGTCCGCGGTGTTATGCGTGGACATCATTCGCAAAATGGCGCTTATAGTGACCGGTGACAGGTCAGACACAGGGCTTTGCCGCTGGCGCAGTCCAGGCACCCAAAGCTTGGTCAAAGATGCTAGGTGCGTGCAGTCAGTGTGTCCATGTAAACGTTTTAAGAGGAAGAGAACGTCTCGCAACTCCCGCCTATGTTGTTTTTACAGACGCCACCCACCAAAATAAAAAGGCAGGCATTGGAATTCATTTCGGGCCCCTGACTAGGTATACCCCTGTTTTTGTCATTGAGTTTCTGGCTATTGAATTGGCCTTAATATGGATTCCCTGCAGTATCTCTCAAGTTATTATATTTTCAGGGCGCCTTCCTTTCCGTCTTGTCAGCGCTCGAAAAGTCGAGGGCTACTCCTGTGAGCTGTTTCCTTCAATTGTTTATTCCACCACATATTACAAAAGTATGCTTTCACTGGTCCCCTGTGCACTGCGGATTGTTTCTAATGAGAGGGCTGACTTTTTGGCCAAGTACGCCCTTGGTGGCCCTGTTGCCACGTTTGTCCCAAACACAGTCCTCTTGACTATAGCACGCTTTCAACGATTCCAGCGCCTCCACTAGTTGAACCATGAGCCTCTCCGTGCGGCAGCGAATTTTCAACAGCGGGCATTTCCATGGAGTGTGCGGATGTGCAGTTCACGGCAATGTAAGGTGTCCATGACCCTCTTGTGCTGAAGAATACTGTGGCTAAACCTTCATTTATGTCAATCAGGGTTATCTATGACAAACCTTCGTGAGTCTTGTGCCGAAATTGAGTCCATACATCACTTTTTCCTCTTCTGCCGGCGGTTCGCTGCTCTACGTAGAATTTACTTGGAGATGCTCCTCACTCACCTATAGGGCTTCCTCTATCTACTCCGAGTATCCCCTCCTTCGGGGCAAGCACCAAGGGATATGCCCTGAAATCAGTGTGCGATTATATTCGCTACTATATAATTACATTAGGTAGATTCCTCTGCTAGAACGACAATTCATTCACTGATTTTTTTTATTTTTCTGTACAGATACTAGCCCAAGACACAACATTATCCAAATACTTCATTCCTTGTACATGCGTGCGTTTGTATGCGGTATGCAAACTGGCCAATCATCCGCCGTGGGCATGTGCAATTAAGGGTAAGGACAACATCAATATCATCTCCAAGTCGGTTAGTCCCAGAGGGCACTGGCCAGTCCCGTAATCGTCTCAGGAAGCAGATAAGCGGACCGCAAAACCCGTGACGTTCCTCACAAACCTTTTCTGCACCTTTTAGAATTTTGCCCAGATGCGGTAGATCGAATTTCATACGATGAATCACTCTCACGTCTCGGCAGTGCAAGATGCCGGTACACGTCAACGTGGCATGTATTACTGCGTAGCACCCTGCTTACACGGTTCACTATGCGAAACAAGCGCAGACCTCTGCTCTTGACATCCAGAATGTGAAGCGAAAAACGTAGCTTAACTAGAAACATCAGTCGCGAACAATAGACGGTCTCATAATGGTCTGATTGTTGAGAATGTAAGAGAACTCAATCGGGTGTTTTGAGCGGAACAAACACCACATGGGCACAGAGTTCATATCCTCTTGGATTAAGCTGCAGTCATGAGGGGAGCGAATTATGTGGAATATGTTTAGGTCATCGGAATATTTGGAGATCTGAGAATGAGGAGCAACTTTGTAAAGTTCATTGACGAAGAGGTTTAATAGCAGAGGCCTCGGGTTGTATTCGTGGGGAACACCAGATATCATAATAAGGGGCGAGACTTTTGTCCGCCGTATCTCGCGTCGCTTGTCTACCTTGTAGATATCTGCCAATGTTACGAAAAGCATTTTTCGACAGTTTTTAAGAACCATGCCATGTTCTACTACATAAACGCTCTTGCGGCAATGAAATAAACAGGGTGAACCTGCCTATGGGAAGTGACTGCAGGAGCAACATTACTAAGGAATGCAGAAAGGATATAGGCCAGTAGTTGCTTTGTGAAATGCGCGTTCTGGCTTTTAAAGACTGGTACTAATAGCGCTTCTTTCCAAGTGGCCGTAAGAGTTGGCGCGGTAAGAGAAGACCTAAATATTTCCAGTAGAAGTGGTGCCAGGACATCGCAATAAACTGTAATGGTGAAAAGAAGGATGTCATAAGCGGCACAGGTTTTTTTAGATTATAGTTGACAGATAGTGTCCGTGACAGCTTCTGGACTAAATCTGGGCTGCAAGAGCGTGATGCCATTTCCTGTTAACACATACGAGTTTGTCAGTCGGGCGACTGCTACATTAATCGGGTAGTCTGTTACATTGACATGGGGAGCATTCCAAAAGAAATTTTGTTTCGCCTAATCGCGGTGATTGTCTCGCAATTTTACAAGCATAGGCCTTGGAAGAAGAATAACCACCAAAACGAACATGCCACAGACCAGCTGGCACAAGAGGAGCACACACAGGCAATACGGTGTGGTCGTGGACTTCGCCGCGTGGGTTAACAGGCAAGTCTGCAGGATCGAGGCTCGTATACACGAACAAAATTAAACAAAAGGGCAGTCATGGCAGCGAAGCAAGCGTCCATTAAAGGCAAGCCCTTCGCGAAGACAACAAAGAACACTGTAGACACCAAAAAGTGCGATGCAATAGCACTCCAAATCAAGGCCACCGTCCATAGGTGTGAAGATACGTTATAACGCATCGGCACTAAGAGGTGGTTTTAGGCAGTATAAGCCCACAAGGAAGTTTTTATGCCTTTTAGAGTATCTTCAATCCTGAGGCATTCGTCGTGCACATCCAGGTCATGGCGGCGAAATGAGCGAAAAGATTTTTTATCGCGAGAACACCGCCATCATAACGCTCGCCTGTCTGTTCGTAATTTCTGCTAGAGCGATAAACTTCTAAATAATTACGAAAATAGTGAGACAAGGAGATTTTATAATTCGGTCAGTACAGTTGTGCAGATCATGTTCCGGTTATGGAGGAGGGCATTTTGATGAACCAATGACACTTCGTTCGAAGGTTCATGATGTAAATTATAGCGCAAAAACATGAAAGACGAACAGGATTACGCAGACAAGTGCTACTACGCCGTCTTGTCCGTCTTTCGTGTTTCTTTTGCACTATATTTTACATGATGAACGTTCACCAACTCTCCCAACTTTCGGCTTTACTTTCTTCGAAGACCACGGGCGTTCTGATAGTACACGGACATTGAGCTAGCCATAGCTGACCGTATTTACGAAATGATTCGAAGATCTAGACGAATACTGCTATTTTAACGCACCTATGAAAAAGAACAGGCATCCAGGGGGCCACACAGAGGGTTCATTCAGCTTTTTAAAAGTGGACTGGTTCACAAGTTCATTCAAGGAACAATAGCTCGAGAACTTGAAAATTAGTTTGCGGCAAATAAATGTCTTCGGTTTTTAAGGTAGGCTTTAGCAATGTAATAATGTCATCAGTGGTCGTGCCGGGGTGTAGTCTGGAGAAAAACATGGCTTTAGTTAGTTTCAGCGATGACAAGGTAGACCACCTTGGAGTAGCCGGCATTAGTAGAGCGAGGCGGCGCCTGTGAATAAGCTCCAGGCAACTTCTTACGACCGGCATTCTTCCAGGGAAGTCAGTGTGTGCAAACCTCATGTTCATTCTTTCTATGTTCAACTTATCACTAGGGGTGTGCGAATATCAAATTCTTCGAATACGAATCGAATACGAATACTTGGCTCCGAATATCGAATCGAATATCGAATAATCAAGGACAGACGCATTTAACCACTACAAAACATTTATTTGAGCACCGAAGAACATCACAGTTCAACTATCGATGATTAAATGAACACAAAAGGTGTGTGTGGCTGCACAAAAAGTATCAGTCTCGAACATTATTCTTAGAAGAGTGGAAATATCACAGAAGATGGCTGGTACACAGCATTGATTAAGCCTAGCTTGCCATCAGCACGAAAGCGCGTTGCTGGGCTCCACATGGTCAGGCAGAAGTAGTTCCCTTCTGGCTGAAACGACTCCTCCAGCCACAGAAAATGCCCTCTCACTTGGCACTGAACTGGCACGTATTGCGAGGTACTTCGTGCACAGCTCTGACTATACAAAGAAGCTCAACAGCGCAGTCAGTTACGGCATGGCCCTTGGAGGAAGGAATGCGCATTGCTCTGGGCGCCGCCTTGTTGTTATGTCTCTGTCAATAGGGCTTGCGGACCGAAATGAACGCCGGTACTCACATTGAATATTCGGCTAGATACGAATATTCGCGTCGGGTCGAATGTTCGAGACAACACGAATACCTGGATTTCGAATCGAATTCGAATACTAAAAATATAGCATTCGAATTATATTCGAAAATTTCAAATATTCGCACACCCCTACTTATCACTGATTGCGCATGACCCTTCTTTGTGAAAGTGTCAGAATGTGCTTTGCATGCCTTGCTTATCTGACCTGCTGTATGTAAAGCGGGTCGAGGTACTCTCAAGCTGAGAGGTAGCAGGTGTTATCTTGGCCTACTCCGTTATTTTCAGTGGCAATGGCCCAGATAAGAGCTGCTAGTACGCAGCTTGAGAGGCCCTCGACCCGTTTCACACACAGCAGCTGGGTTATTTTCAAAGGCACTGGGCCAGATAACAGCTGCTAGTAAGCCGTTTCAGAGGCTCTGGACCCGTTTAACATAGAGCAGCTTGTATAAACACGTAATGCAAAGTACACTCTGACACTTTCGCAGTGTTCCATGTCCAAATAATAATAAGTTGAACATGGAAGCAATGAACATTAAATTTGCACAGGTTTCTTCTTGTAGGAGAAAATAATGCAAATATGGCGAAGGGAAAACCTATTGCTCTTAATGCAGTCACAATTAAGTATTGGAGCCTAAGAAAACCATAAATTCCGAAGGGTAGTTCATATTACGGATATGATTGCCTATTTCATTTAGGGAACTGAATAACCTCAGCAAATTATTCTTAAAGCGGTAGAGACATCAAATTCCAAGGTTGTACAAAAGACTGCCAAACGTTTCCTTTTGTATTTGAGGACCATAAGAGCGAGGTATTAAATTTAAGGGAGGTCTAGAACATATTTTAATTTCATTTTAAAGTTTGTGAAAATGCTCACTCTTGAAGTCTGAGCCATCGCTAGTGCATCAATGTGACGTAGGAACAGAGAAGAAAACACAAGCAAGTATTTCCTACGTCATTGCACAGTTTTCTGACGTACGGGACCAAGTTTTGCGGTTTCGAGGCCTAGGAACCTTGGTTACGAGTGCTCACGAGTCTTTTTTTTTTCTGCACGCTCGCGAGTGCGATGGTGCTTTACGCCCGGCGTTGCCGCAGGCGATGTCGTTGCCGAAAGATCCACTTTTGCAGAGGCATATTGCCCGTGCTCTAATGTAGGAAGCATTCTCTAGTATCATGGATGTTATGTATTTTCTTGTGCGAACGTGAAGTACGCCGAGCATGCCGGCCGGCCGGCCAGCCTGGATCCCGTCATGCGGCGTCATAAAAAGGAGCTAAAGTGTGTAAATAATAAACCCTGGGATAAGAAATGTGAAAAATGTGCCATTTTTGAGGATCGCTGACGAATACTGAGCTGCTGGCAAAGGTAACGACTGTGATACGAGCAAACTTTTTGCCACAACCGCCTCGCAGCTGCCGCTGGCCCGACGTTGCGGTCCGGCTCGCCTGGCGCCCGCTCGCTTCGCTGCTGAAGACGTCGTGGAGATTTACCATACTATTATTTTATTGTGAGATGATGCTGTTGACAGTAAAGGGATGTGTAGAGTAGGCCTTTTATTATAGCGCAGGCGACTTCCGAAGCGCCGGCCGCTGCGACTTCGATGCGGAAGAGGCTATAGGCCTAGCGACGACCACGGCAACCAGGCAGCAGAAGAGCTCGTCGCCCGGAGCGCCCGCGAGCGATGCCGTTGCCGAAAGCTCGAAACATAAGTAGGCATGCTTTGTCGCTGCTCGAGCAGTCTTTCTGAGGGACTGCTGTACGGCGGCGAAGTGCGACACCGGTTGCGGGCGGAGCTTGGGTAGAGCGGCGCAGGGATGCTCACCGCTCCGTGTCCCTGCTTGCAGTGGGGCGGCAGTTCGCAAGCGACGATCAGTGCGGCGCGTCGGCCAAGTGGCCATATGGCTTGATGAATGTTGCTGCGCGTGCATTATTTGTCTAAATAATGATTGCACTTCGCGCTCTGAGCTCGCTACTTGTTTTTGGTCGGCGAATGTTTTCGCTCGGCCACCGATATGCCCAAGGCACGTCGGCCAACGGGTCTCGTTTTGGTCGGCGGCGTTGTCACACTAGGACGACGCTTGGTCGTTGGGGCGTCGTCGTCGTCGTCGGTGCAGTGTGACTGGCTAGTCGGGGAACGACCAGGTTGGCCGACGCGACCGTCGGCGTCGCTGTCGCGTCGACCTCGGGGTCCCGTCGGCCTAGTGTGAACGCGCCTGAACTGCGCGCTGGTCCCAGGCTGCCCTAGTCGTCGCTAGGCCTAAGTGGTCTCGCTTCCGCAGTTGACGGCGCTTTGGAAGTCGACTGTGCTATAATAAAAGGCCTACTCTTCACATCGCTTTAGTGCGAACTCGTCCCATAATAGAAGATAAGTTCGATTTCCACGACGCCTTCATCAACGGAGCTAGCAGACGAGCAGCGCGCACGAAGAAGCAGCGTCGAGCTGTCGGGATGGGACAACGTCGGCGTGAGGTCGGCGCTGTTGTCGGCAGAGTGTGACACACGGGTCGGCCGACGGCTGCTATCTCGGCGACGCGACGGCGACGCGCTCGTCAGGCGATGACCGGTGCTCGGTCGGCGTCTGCGCAGTGTGACAGACGCGCGGACGGCACGAAAATCGCTGCCGCCGACCATCGCCAGACTGAAATCGGCCGATCGTCGGCGTAGTGTGAACGCGCCTTTACCATTTGACGTTGCCTACACGCTCGGCGTTCGCTGGCACAATCTGAGCTGCGTCGGGCCTGACGCCTGCCTCCTCTTCGGAATCGCTGGCCAGCGGATCAAACAAAAATGAAGTGATTGTCGGGGTTCGAACCGCGGCGTCTTCTTCCTCGTCTGCGTCATCCCGCGATTCCTCATAATCGGTGTCTTCGCCGAAATAAAACTCTTCTTTCCGACTCGGAGCTGTTCGACTTGCCCTCCGCCCGGCTCTCCGTGCTTACGCGCACCACGTGCGTGTCAAGCAGACGACATGCCTACACGACGTCACGGCTTTCCGGACCCACGTGGCAACGCATTGTCTGGTTTTTGACGTCATGAAAGAGCCTGGCAAAACCTGGCAACTACGAACCGAAACCGAAACTGCTGGGTACAAATAATACGATTATTAATTATATAATGCGAGTTCATGCTTCTAAGATGGTGTTCCATGCTCACTGAATTGCTACGCATTATTTACAACCCAGAGATACAACACAAAAATTTGGTGTCTCTACCCCTTTAAGATAGTGGACTTTGTCTTCTCTTGAAATCCTCTCCATTACCCTTGAGGACCAGCGGTTATCTTGCCTTCGCATTACGTGCACTACCCAAGCCCTTTCTTCCTCTTGAATTCGATTAATATGTAATAAATCCGCGTTTTTTCTCTCACCCACGGTGCCCGCTCGCTGTCTCTTAACGTTACACCTAGCATTTTTCTTTCCATATATCGCTGCGTTGTCGTTAACTTAAGCTGAACCCTTTTTGTTAGCCTCCCTGTTCCTGCCCCATAGGTGTGTACCGGTGAGATAAAGCTGTTATATACTTTCCTGTTGAGGGATATTGGTAAGCTTTCATTCATAATCTGAGAAAGCCGCTATATGATCTTCACCCCTTGTTATTCTTCTCGTTATTTCCTTCCCATGCTCCGGATCAGGGGCCACTACCTTCCCTATGTAGAGGTATTCCCTTACCACCTCCAGCATCTCAGTACCAATTGCGAACTGCTCTTCTCTTGAGAGACTGTTTAACATTACTTTGGTTTCCTGCATGTTAATTTTTATACCACAACGTTCTGCTCAGCCTGTCTAACTTATTGTTCATGCTTTGCAGCTCATCTCCTCTGTGGCTTAGGAAGGCAATGCAATCAGCAAATTGCAAATCACTTAGCTTCTCTTCATTTCCTTTTAGCCCCAACTGGTCCCTATCCAGGCCTCGGAATGTCCTTTAAACAGGCGGTGAAAGGCATTGGTGAGATCGTATCTCCCTGCCTGACTCCTGTCATAAAATTCGGCGCATTTTTGAAACAAAGAAAATCAGCGCCGCGCGGACGCATTTCGCCAGAGCGGTCTTAAAACGGGAGTGAAGGAAACGCCTTGAGAGCGACTAGCCTTGTGTTCGTGTGGCCGCCCCCTCCACTACCGTTCGCTGGAGGGAATTAGTCAGCCACGGCGTCGGATTCTATAGAACATCAGAGTCGTTTCTACGCGATGTTGATGGAAAGGGCGTAGCCTTGCGTGCGCTAAGACATGTCCTCCTCCTCTTCATTGGCACGTCGGCGGCGGCGCCACGCCAGAAATTACGAGAAGCTTCTCGAGGCGACTCCCGCCTTTTGACCAATGAGGACACGCGGCCGGCGCGAGAAGAAAAAGAGACTGTGCAGCCGACACTGTGTGCATGTGCGCGCCTACTTTGGCGCGCAGAACAAACAGACGCGGACCAAGGCTATATACGAAGGGCGTTGACCGCTGTCAGTTTAGTCCGAGCCACCGTTTAAGCTTCGGAGAAGTGCGCCCTGTCGACCCCCGGGAGAACACCACTCGCTCAGCCACGGACCAACGAGGCAGCATGCGCCGATGAGCGGGACGGCATCGTCGTGGACCTCTGGTCGTCGGACTGTCGCAGTGCTCGGTGAACAAATCGTGTTTTGTTCATTTGCCTCTCTCTCGTGTTAGTACTCTTTAGGTGCAAGATCCATTTTGTATTGTATTCTCTCTCGAGTTTAACTTTGCACGAGTTGCATTGTTTCGTTAATCACTTTTTACGTGTTTGTACTAGAGATTGCGAAATCATCTGTATCGTCTCATTGCTGCATATAGTTTGTTTTGTTTGTGAATCTTCGGCTCCGACCCAATCTCTGGCTTGCGACCGGCGAAAGCTCGGCACCAAACGACCAAAAACATCTTGTCACTTGGTAGCTGGTCTCCGCTGAGCTTGCCACGCTGAGTCGAGGGCATCTCCTTTGTGTCCGAGACCGCTATCCCCACACGCTCTAAGGGTGCCGGGTAACGCCACGCAAAAGCACGTGAAGTTGGGTGACAAATATTCTGGCGTCCGCGACAGGAGGTTTGGTGATTGCAAGCGCAAAGAACGGAGAAAGAGCCGGAAGGAATTTACGAAGAGGTCGCAAACAAGTGGTAGCAGCAGAGCGTATGTGAGGTGCCGCGCTCGGTTCCCCGCGCTGAGCTCTGGTCGAGGCTTGAACAGCTGGGACTCCAAAATGGATCTAAAAGATATCGGGAAGTTGGTTCGTCAGCTGGGCCTGGAAGAGCCCGAGATTGCGGACTGGGTGAACCAAGAAATAGAAGAAAGAGAGACAGAACGAAAAGAAAACGAGAAGAGGCAAAGAGAGGTGGCTAGAGAAGCCGCCGAGAGAGAGAGAGAAATGGCTCGAAGAGCCACTAAGAAAGCGCGACAAGAAGCGCAGAGAGAAAGCAAAAGTGCTCAAATCGTGGCAGAGAAATCAGAGGTGAAACTAGAAGTTCATCTATAGAATGAGATTCTCATTATAGATGAAGTGAGGAAGAAGAGCCAGCTTCAGCTCAGAGCTCAAAGCAAAAGAAGGGGCAAGCGTGGTAGAGTGCCAGAGCCCTCGCAGAAAAGCTATCGAAAAGATATGCCTCGGATTGGCGTAGCAACTTAGTGGGCAAGAAAATGCCTGTTTGTTTCCAGAGTGGAGATAAGGGGCAAAAAGCAGCGGCGTGCCCAAGTCTCGAAAAGCCAGTCCCACAGGTATCGCAACCCTGTGGCACTCCATATGACGGCGAGGAGGACTTTAGGGCCGACTGCGTAGAACAGGCGTATAGGAAGAAACCTCCATTCTTATGCACAGTTACGTGAGTCAGACCAGGGTCTCTAACTGATGGAATGCCGGTTCTTCCCGGCAAAACTCGAGGAAAGTCGGTTTCCGTCCTGAGAAGCACAGGAAGCACTGGAGTTTTCATCAAATGGAAATTGGTTAGCGATGAAGAACTTACTGGAGAGATCTGCCCTGTGTATTTCTTGGATGGTTCCGCTCAGATGTTACGTGAAGGCAGAGTGAACGTGAACACTCCGTACTTCAACGGAGAAGTGACAGCGCTGTGCATGGAACGCCTGCTGTATGACATCATCCTGGGTAACATCAAGGGCGCGAGATCGCGGAACGACCCAGAAATATGGGCCACCGGTGTGGTTGACGAGAATTTCGCTCCACATACGGAAGAAAGGTAGGCAGGCGGTAGGTAGCACAAGCGAAGGCTGAAAATATGGAGTGTCATTTGTTAGCCTCTATCAAAAACATGTGCAGTAATAACGAGACTGATTCGATGGCAACCACAGAAGAGGTTGTAACTAGCTCCACTAGTGAGAGTGGGGTTGTGGAACAGCCGGTTCCTACAGCTGTGAGTGAAGACAGCACCGGAGTGTCAATTCCTCTAGAAAGTGAAAGTGTAGCTACTACCGAGGCAGTAGACACTGGAGAGAAGGCGAACCTGACGCTTCAGTCAGAGTGCACCTTAAAGAAGGCGCCTGAAGACGACGGAAGAAGTTGGAGCTCCAGCGACAAATCACAGTGCTGCACACCTGAGAGTTACAGCAGGGACCGTGAGGAAGAGAGGTCGAATGTAACAGAGTGCGAAATCTCCGACGTCATTGCAGCTCAGGATAGCACACTCTGAGAAAACTGGGAAACCGTTCCGAGAGAGCCTTAGAGCAATGACGAGGGCTTTCCGAATGAGGAAAGCGAGGAAATTTGTGCCTATGATGAAGGCGAGGAAATTTTTGCCTCTGAGGAAGGAGTCGGGGCCGTAGAAAGAAAGTCTTTTTACGGCTGCACTGAAAGTGACCAACTGAAACAAGGAATTGGCAAAGGAGAATTGAAAAGTGAGGAGAATGGTTGGTAGATGAGTCCTGAGCCATGCTCCGAGCACTGTGCTCGAGCAAGAGTCAGAAAGAGGAGAAAGAAAACAATATCGGAAGGATCAGGAATTTCAGCCAAAGAAGAACCGAAAAGGACTCAATTATTTGCTTCATCGCGAGAACACATCTCGGATGACGCATGTGAATCGGGCTTTCCCCGATGTAGAATTCGCAAGAAAGTAAAAAGAAAGAGAAGCGAATCGAGCACCACCGATATGGGTGGAATCGAACAGGACGGGCCCTGGAGAAAATTCAGGAAGAAAATGGACAGAAAGACAACTAAGCTGAAGACATCTGAGTCGGACGCAAGCGAGCTGCACTAACATCGCAGCAAAGTGAGAAAGAAGTTCAGACGAACGAGCCGAGTGTTCAGCAAGGACTCGGTCTGGAGGTGCAAACGCAAACAGAAGAGCGCACACAGAGAAGAAAGAAGACACGAGAAGCGAAGCCGTCATGTTCGAACGGGCGTTAGATTTCTTCTCAACAGACGCGCTAACCACAGGAGGAGAGGAAGTGCCAGACAGCAGTACGAGTAGACAGCAGACCAGACAGCAAACCAGACAGCAGTACGAGTAGGAAGCTGGGCCACAACAGCGTTCGGAAGAGAAGGCTCAGTAGAAGGCGGAAGTAGAGTGGAACCCGCAACAGAAAGAAAAGCCACAGTCGATTGCAAAAAAGAATTAAAAGCGCGCTGAAAGATTGAATGAAATAACCGTGTTTCGAGGCCTCTGTGTAGACAGGCGAAAGAATGCCTTCTACTTGTTTGCTCCATGTTTGCAATGTTGTGTTAATGTACTGCCCAATCGCGGCGTGTTTAGAAGTGCATTGTAAACATTGCATATTTTTATGTATGTGGAAACATCATTGCATTGGTGTATGCATTTTGGCATTCGCCATTGAGTTTGAGAGTGCATGCATGTGCGGGCGAATTTTTTGTTTTGTGAATATTGTTACACAATAGACATTTTACACATATGTGCGGTTTGTAAAACCTATGCATACAAACAGCGGAACTAGCCTCTCCTGCTACGAGCCCCGCCTGATCACCCTTGGTACCGAGTCGGCATAGATCTCTTCTATTAGCCTGGATCCATGCATATTGCAGTCTTCGACGCTTATTAAGGCGGAAGCCTTTAATGTCTCATCGTTGTAAGCAGCAGTTGTCGACAGAAAATGTCACGCTTTTCAATTGGTGGAAACGGTCGTGACGTCACAGTGCGCGAATTTCAAACGGGGCCAATTGCACTTTGGCTAGTAACCATGCAACCAATTGAAGGGATCGTACATAGTGATGCTCCAAGTAAGTGGGACTGAGCTTAGTTAATTGCTTAATTACCCAATTAGCCTAATTAGCTTTACTAGTCAGGCCATATAAATAAATAAAACCGATTAAGAAATTGGTCGAGCTCAGGAATCGAACCCCGGTCTTCGGCGTGAGAGACGAGCATGCTATCCACTCAGCCATGCCAGCTCGATGGTTTGGTATGAACAAAGGCGCGTCTAGTGAATACGGTGTCTTCACTCACTCTCATCCTCCTCCATTCCCTTCCGGCAAGGTTTAGGTGTCCACCGACAAATGAGAGACAGATACATTTCCTTTCCTCAAAAACCAATTTACCGACGAGCGAGGCGTAGAACCGAATGGGCGATGGCGTTCTATGGACTCCTTGGCAGCGTTGCAAGACGCTGTCGCGTTCCACTCTTAGGGGCGAAGCTTAACATCTTAACCACACATCAGTGACCAAACTTTAGGTCAAAAAAGTGCCCCCCTGAATTTTGACGGGTGTCCACCGAGATATGTGAGACAGTTACTGCGTAATTTCCTTTCCTCAAATACAATTTTCATTTTCTTTATTATGGCTCCTCTTTATCTTCTTTCACTCCCACTTCCTCCCTTCCTCTACGGTGCGGTTCAGGTGTCCACCGAGATGACAGAGAATTACTGCGCCATTTCCTTTCCTCGAAAAGCGTTCCGTTCAAAGGGCAAGGAATCGCGCCGAACGGGTGGTGGCGTTAGGTGGACTCCCTGGCAGCGCTACAACGCGCTGTCGCGTTCCACTCCTAAAGGCGGAGCTTAAGCGTCATTAATTAGACATTAATCAGTAATTAGCAATTAATTAGTGATTTGCCATCACTTAGTAATTAGTCCTCAATTATATGTGACGCCACCAGTGCCACAGAAACAGCGAAGGTGGTGCGGAAAACGCTTCCGCCTCTACCCACTTTAGACATTCAAAGTGCCCCCTGAATTTTTCGAATTTTCCAGAGGTCAAAAAACACGGAGACACGTCTGCAGCTGCGATGATCGACAACTTGGCAGCCATCTTTGCAAGGTACAGAATTCCGGTAGATGTCTGCACGGAGAACCGCCCCAAGGTTTTATGCCACCAATTCACCGCTTTCGCGAGACGGTATGATTTCTAACACATAACTTCGAGCCCCGAGTTTCAGCGTTTCAACGGGCTTGCAGAAAAGGTGTTCAGATTATCAAGCGGCTTATCAAACGCAAGATTATCAAACGCACATGATTTTTGGTTAGGTTTGCTCGGATACCCTTGCTGGATGGTCGGTCACCGGCGGAACTTCTGCAGGGCAGGCGACTACGCACCAGATTGCCCGACTTCAGCCAGGATCCCAAATCACCCGTAAAGAAGCGCCAGCAGCAGTCGTCGGGGACGCCGCTGCACTCACTGCAACCAGGACAGATTGTTCGCGCAAGAAGCCGGGCCTGGTCACAAAAGGCGAAAGTACTTGAAAAAGAATCCCCTAGGTCCTACAATATTGCAACAGTAGAGGGCTGAACGCTGCGGTGTAACCGTCAGCATCTGCTGGTCACCTCGGAGGCATTCGGGCACTCCTGCTACAGCGACGACAGTGACAGTGACGTGGGAGACGCTGATACCTAAGAGCCTCCGCATCAGAGCTCACCTCATGCGACTACGCTGTGCACTTAGAAGATCGTCACGGACTACGGCCCCAACTTTGAACAAATCATGTAGCAGCACAATGCGACAAGCATTCTACTGCTTGTCGCATTGCGCTTTCCTTGATGTGCCGTTCAAAAAAAAAAAAAACAAAATAGGAAGATGTATCGTGTTGGGTCATGCCGACCGTGGCACGTGCTGCGCACCGGGTGACGCATCAACCGACAACGGCCTATAGAGGCTTTACAGCGCCGTATCATGAGAAATGCCATCTTTATTCACGTGTTCACGCCGCCATTACACGCGTTCTGACCGCTCGGCGCGCGCCTCGTCGCGACGGCTGCTGCGTCTGATGGCTCGGTTCCGACAGGCAGTGTTTCGGCTGATACGGTTGCAAATGAGCGGGAAGACGACACTGTGGTTTGTCCAAAGCTTCGAAGGACGTATGAGAACCCTCATTTTATCACTTGAGGCGTGAAAACGTGAATGGGCTTCATGTCGCGGGGAGCCTCTGAGTTCTCCACCTCATCGAAGCAACGGGTGCATCGCATGAATGCTTGTATTTGGATGCGCTGAAGGCTTTGCTTAATGTTTTTGTATCGTTCGTATTTAGAACGGCAAGGTTTAATGCTCCTGCGGCAGCACAGGTCGTTGCTATATTGTCTAGATAAATGCAGACAGCGGTTTAAAACACTCACATTCACATTGTACGCATTTGTTTACAACCTGTTAATGCTGCTTAGGAAACCTAAAAAATTTCCTACTACTTTAATAAACCCAGAAAGGTGACAAAATAAATATACACACAAACTGTACCTAATCATGTAAGCAGTACCATGCATCAAGCAGCCTTCACAAGCTGCATGCTATAGTTTCTAATGATTCCGCGATATAATTGTTATAACGCGCTCATAGAAACGCGTTCACATTTATGTCAGTCTCGCATATAAAATTGTGGTACCCTCCGTGCTCGATGTGCGGGCATGAAAATGATCGAGGTCTCATTGATTGTAAGTAATCAGCCGGAGTCTTAGTGACTGTCTCGCATGGACTGCAAGGAAGTGACAACCACCGAGTACAGCAGCCGTAACACAAATGGTTTTTTCCGATTGTGGTCCACGGAAACCGCACTACTTGAAGTGAAGTTCAAGAGTTGCACCAAGACAGCGGGTAGTACACGAAGTGACGGCAAGCGTTGTACACTCGCACGGCTATGCACTGCACAATATGCAGTAGCGTAGGTTGTCTTTTTTTTCGTTCCTGATTCGGCCTCGGGCGCTCCTTTCATGAATGGCCGCACACCTTAACTTACGAGAAATCGAGTCTCAGCACACTGCACAGCAAATGAAAACAGAAAGTGACGGTTTCAGTGGCGGAACAGCTTGTTCATGCTGCTATGTTGTGCACTTACCCTCGCAGATTTTTTAAGATGGAAGTCTTTCTCTCTATATAGGCTATCTAGCGCTGGTGAACATGTTTGTTGCGTTCGCCCGTTCGGAAAGGGTGGGTGGCGAACGGGCGTCAACAGGGGCAGTACTTCCTTGTGCAGAGCGGTTCCGTGAAGCTCGCTAGTGATCGCATTCCGCATCTTTAACTCCGTCGCAATTCTTGCAATCCACAGCAAAGCACGTATTTTCTCTTAGTAGAACTTTAAGTCGGGCGAGTTGGTATGGGTTCATGATTGAAAAACAGCGCACAAACGACTAGACACAAGAGTAAAGGCAACGACAGGACAAGCGCTGAAGTCACAACTAAGGCTTTATTGCGAAAACCTGGGTACATAAGAAAGGCATAATACATGAAAAAAAAATAAACAAACAAAACTAGGGCAATGATAAAACTAGCGTGCGCCCGAAGCCCAAAATCTGCCAAGAAACGTGCTCTCGTTATCACTTAAAGCAACCGAAGGTTTGCTAACGCAGCCCCGTTGCTCCGTTGCGATGAAGTATGCTTCTGCTACTTCCCTCGTGGTTTGGTCACTGTGAGTATACAACACCTTTGTTTGACTTAATAAAGCAGTGCACTTTTTCTTCTTGTTTTACATCACTGCGCACCCCTTACAATGGGTAACAAGATAAGATTGGTCATTGCCTTTATCTAAATTGTTATTGTGTTCTTGCAAACGCTTCTTCAAGCAACAGCCGGTATGTCCGATGTAGCGCGCTCCGCAGGAAAGGGGAAAGCTGTAGACGACACACGTGCGGCAGTTGACGAACGGATCCGTGTGCGTGACACCGCAACCTTTTTTCTTTTTCTACACTTTCTTCCTTTCTATCGCAGCACACACTTGTTTAAGCTTGACAGGAGCAGACAGCAGTACATCAAAGTTGAACTTTTCCCTACATTTTTCAGTCCGTGGGAGACCTGGTGCAAATATGGCTAAACTGAGGTGCGTTTCGTTTCTTTTTCCGGACTGTTGAGTGGTGCGTTCAGGGCCATCTGCCGCTTGAAGCACTTAAGTAATCTTGAGCAAGCCTCGTTCACCATTGCATCTTGGTAGCCGGCATTCTTTATCCTCATGAGTTGTGATCGGAAACTGTCAGCAACATCGTGCTGGCAGGATTTTATCAATGCATACCTCAGGCAAGAACTTACAATGCAATTCTTCACCAATTTTGAGTGCCCCGATTGAGAACTCAGCAAGGGCTTTACAGACCTTCGGTTGTATTTCCAGCAGACATGCTCACGGGCGAACCGCAGTTGCAAATCTAAATACTGTAGTTCATCGCTTACGGGCAACTCGAAAGTGAACAGCAATCCAGACCCGCACTCTTGAAACACTTTGACGATGTCAACCACACTCGCATCGAACCGACCGCGTTCAGTGAAAACCAGATAATCGTCCACATACCTAACGGTGGTGTGAAGCAGTCCTGTCAAGTTTTTTTCAAGGTCCCTGTCCACATACATCAGGAAAATTTCACTCAACACGGAAGCAACGCTGGACCCAATGCATGCTCCAGCTTTGCCGTTGCTGAACCGTTGCTGAGTTCTCAATCGGGGCACTCAAAATTGGTGAAGAATTGCATCGTAAGTTCTTGCCTGAGGTATACATTGATAAAATCCTGCCACCACGATGTTGCTGACAGTTTCCGATCACAACTCATGAGGATAAAGAATACCGGCGACCAAGATGCAATGGTGAACGAGGATTGCTCAAGATTACTTAAGTGCTTCAAGCGACAAATGGCCCTGAACGCACCGCTCAAGAGTCCGGAAATAGAAAAGAAACGCCCCTCAGTTGTGCCATATTTGCACCAGGTCGCCTACGGACTGAAAAATGTAGGAAAAAGGTTCAACGTTGATGTATTGCTGTCTGCTCCTGTCAAGCTTAAACAAGTGTGTGCTGCGATAGAAAGGAAGAAAGTGTGGAAAAACAAAAAAGGTTGCGGTGTCGCGCACACGGATCCGTTCGTCAACTGCCGCACGTATGTCGTCTACAGCTTTCCCCTTTCCTGCGGAGCCCGCTACATCGGACATACCGGCCGTTGCTTGAACAAGCGTTTGCAAGAACACAATAACAATTTAGATAAAGGAAATTACCAATCTTATCTTCTTACCCATTGTAAGGGGTGCGCAGGGATGAAAAACAAGAAGAAAAAGTGCACTGCTTTGTTAAGTCAAACAAAGGTGTTGTATACCCACAGAGACCAAACCACGCGGAAGTAGCAGAAGCATACTTCATCGCAACGGAGCAACGGGGCTGCGTTAGCGAACCTTCGGTTGCTTTAAGTGATAACGAGATCACGTTTCTTGGCAGATTTTGGGCTTCGGGCGCGCGCTAGTTTTATCATTGCCCTAGTTTTGTTTGTTTAATTTTGTTTTCATGTATTATGCGTTTCTTATGTACCCAAGTTTTCGCAATAAAGCCTTAGTTGTGAGTTCAGCGCTTGTCCTGTCGTTGCCTTTACTCTTGTCTCTAGTCGTTTGTGCGCTGTTTTTCAACCATGTATTTCTCTGCCTTTTCACATCTTTGTAGGAAGAAGACATTCGGCAGCCACCCGCGACATTTCCACTGCTGCGTCGAAGCAAACACGCCGCCGACTTACCAGGGGCCGTGTTCCGAGCGCACCTGTGGCGCCATCTGGTCTGAAACGGAAGAACTGCGCGCTTTAAACGGTCTATATAAGCGCTGCTAATAAATCCAGCCGCAGCATTGCCACTCCCGGATTCATCACCGACTGTCTGTTTCTTATCAGCCTGTCTGGGGCTAATACAGAACGGGCGCCCAAGAGATGCGCTCTAAAAAATTGGCAGTGGCTTAGCTCGGCTATGCCAGAATAAGCGTAACAAAAGCGGAGGCGAGCGCCATGACGAGGCAAGGAGTGTGACGTCAACCAAACGGCGGTGGCGGCTCCGCGGCGAGAGGATGATGATGATACCAACTTTATTTTCCAGCACATAAGGAGTCCCCATACTCCCCGTCCCCGGAACGCAGACCTGGGTGATGGGGGCCGAGTCCTTCGCTATTAGAAGCAGGCAAAGAGGTCTTGATCCCTCACGGCTTCTTCCGCCAGGCGGCTGGCTTGTTGCTGTGAAGCAAGGGCCTCGCTCCACAGCAGGGCTTTCCAGGTTTCTCTACAATTTATATTGGATTTAGACCCTGGGGTGCTGGCACATTCCCAGACTATGTGGTCGACGGTCCCTCTCGTCCCACAGTACTTGCACTCATCGTGTTTTTTATCATCTCTGTGAACATGATATGCCCAGGCCGGGTTTACGCAATTTCCAGCTTAGAGGCGCCGCCATGCGATTGTCTCCCTTTGTTTAGACTATTAATCGGTGGTGGCACTAGTCTCCTCTGTATCCTATAGTTTTCGACAATCTCGGTATAATTTTGCAGACGCTCGTCCATGTTCCGGAAGTTGGGGGGCTCCACAGCTACTCGCAATTAGAGAGCTCGGGCAAACTCGTGGGTCGCGTCGTTGCCAGGAACGGACGCGTGTGCGGGGGTTCAAATTAGGCAAATTTTTCTGTTTAGCCGTCTACTGGCCAGAATCCTTGCCGCTTCCGGCGAGATCCTGCCGTTTTAAAAATTACAGATGGCCGTTTTGCTATCGCTAATTATGAATTTTGCTTCCGTTTCAACGCAAGCGAGTGCTATCGCAACTTCAGCTGTTTCCGTGTTGCGGCATCTAATGGTGGCTGCCGATGCGGAGGCACCGCGGCCGTCGACCACTGCGGCGACCGCCGTACACGACTGGCTGTTCATCGGGTCGAAGCGTCCGATTAGTGCTTCTGCTCTCTTCTCCCTCCTCTCAGTGTTGAATATGGGCTGCATTTTACGAGGGAGTGGGGGAACGGTTAGTTTTTTCTCGTCATTCTTGCAGAATGCTCGATTTGACTCGTAGTCCACTATCTGCTTGCAGGGCTACCATTTCAAGGATGACTCTGCCCGTGGTTGTTCGGCTTAATCTTTCGAGCTGTGAAATTCTATCAGCCTCCACTATTTCGTCTCAGGTATTGTGCATTCCATAGAGAAGAGCTTCTCTGTGGAGGTGCTAATTATTGGTAAGCCCAGGGCCCTCTTTATGTACCGTCGAATGAGCGAGTTTAGTTTCTTCCTCTCCTCAGCCGTAATGTTTAAAAAAGGCGTGGAATAGCTCACGCGGCTTATTACGTATGCTTGGGTTAGTTTAAGCCAGCTTCTTTTCTTCAGGCCTCGTCCTTTCAGCGCGATCCTTCTTAATATGCCAAGGGCTTGCGTGGCACACCCCTCTAGCCTTTTGATTGCCCCATCATATGCATTGTCCTGAATGAATAGGCCTAAGATTCTGATATTATCTACCTTTGTAACTGGTTTCCCCTCTACTTTAATGTCAAATTCCCAGTTGTGCTTGCATCGGAGTGACTTCGGCTTAGAGACGAATAATTCCCGCAGCGATTGATTGATAACAACTTTTATTTCCACCGATGTAGGAGGCCCCCTACTCCCCGTCCCTGGCACGCAGGCCTAGGGGACGGGGGACGGGACCTCCGCGACTAAAGACTGGCGAAGATACATTGTCTCTTCGCGGCTTCAGCCGCCAGGCGGACAGGTCGTTTCTGGTCGGCGGGGACCTCGCTTCGCAGAAGGGCCTCCCAGGCTTCTCTGCTCTTAATATTGTCCTCAGCACCCGGGGATCCAGGGCATTGCCAAATTATATGATCGAGGGTCCCTCTCGCTCCGCAGGTTTTACATTTGTCACCTTTTTTATCGTCTAACGTGGTTTGAAATAACCAGACAGGGTTAACGAAATTTCCGGCCTGTAATCGTCGCCAGGCGATGGCCTCTGTATTGGTTAAGTTTTGATCTGGTGGTGGCATTAGACGCCTGCCTAACCTGTAGTGCACGGAGATTTCCGCGTACGTTTGCAAACGTTCGTCCATCCCGTGGGGGTCGGGCGGCTCTAAAGTTACCCGGAAGTAGAGATCTCGGGCTAACATGTGGGCCGCCTCGTTACCGGGGACGGATGTGTGTGCTGGGACCCAAATTAAGGTGATCTTGCGATCAATTTTGGCTGCGGACAGAATTCGAGCCGTTTCTGGCGAGACCCTGCCCTTTCCGATGTTGCAGATTGCTGTTTTGCTGTCACTAAGAATCAAACTAGCCTTGGTTCCGGCGGAAGCAAGCGCTATTGCGACCTCCTCGGCCGTATCTATGTTTCTACTCCTAATGGAGGCGGCAGCGACTGGTGCACCTCGGCCGTCGACTACTGAGGCGACCGCCGCCCCCGACCTGCCACTCGCTGCGTCCACGTAGGCAACCTCATTTGCCCTGAAATTTCCGGCCCTTTTAACCAGCGCCTCCGCCCTCTTCTCCCGTCTTTCCCGGTGATGTTCTGGGTGCATGTTGCGGGGGAGGGGGGGAACGATGATATTGTCGCGACATTGTGGCGGTAGGGCGACCTTGTCGCATATGCCCCTATCTACTTTTCGGCCGACCCACTCTAAGATGGTCCGGCCCGTATTTGTTGTACTCAGTCTTTCGAGCTGGGCGATTCGCACCGCCTCGGCGAGTTCAATCCAAGTATTATGCACCCCCATTTCCAACAGGCGGTCTGTAGAGGTGGAGATAGGTACGCCCAGCGCCCTCTTGACGCAACGCCGAATAATTGCGTCGATCTTCTCTCTCTCGTTTACCCTAATATCGAGGAATGGCGTGGCATAGCATATTCGGCTAATAATATAGGCCTGCGTCAGTTTCAAGAGGCTGCTTTCTTTGAGGCCCCTGCCCTTCAGCGCGACCCTCCTGAAGATCCCTGTTACTTGCGCAGCGTAGTTGCTGAGCTTCTTGATAGTTCCTTCATTGTAACCGTCCTCTTGGATAAAAAGTCCGAGGATCCTGATGTGATTAACTTTCGGTACAGCTTTGCCCTCTACCTTAATTTCAAAATTCCAGTCGCGCTTGCACCGGAGCGCTTTCGGATTGTAAACAAAAAGTTCTGATTTCTGCGGCGAACACACAAGGCCCCTTTCGGCCGCGTAGGACACTACAGTGTCTGCCGCTGCCTGCAGCCGCTCTTCTATGCTACCGTCACTACCACTGTTCAACCATATGTTGATGTCATCTGCGTAGAAGCTAAATTTTATGCCGTCTATGTTCCTGAGTGCGGCGGGAAGGCCTCTCATTGCCACGTTAAAAAGGAAAGGGGAGAGCACCGATCCCTGTGGCGTTCCCTTACTTCCCAGGTAAACCTTGGGGAATTCTAAGTCCTGAAATTTTAGTTTTATCGTCCTGTGCGACAGGAAATCCTTGATGTAATTATACGTCCTTTCGCCGAAACCTATGTCCTGAAGCCCCGCAAGGACGGCCGCATGCTTAACATTGTCGAAGGCTTTGGTTAGATCTAAACCTAAAATCACCTTCGCGTCTTTGGATCTCGAATTTATAATGTCATGTTGCAAGCGAAGCATCACGTCCTGCGTACACAAGCCCGGCCGGAACCCGACCATCTCGTGCGGCCACAGGTCGTTCTGCTCCATGAAGCGTGTCAGTCTAGCCTGGATGACGCGTTCCATAAGCTTTCCTATGCACGAGGTTAGGGAAATTGGTCTGAGATTTTCTAATCCGGGCGGTTTACCCGGCTTAGGGATTAGCACCACGTTTGCAGTTTTCCATTGCTGAGGGAGACGGCCGCTACTCCATACCTCCTGCATATATTTCGTGAGCGCCGTTATGGACCTGTCGTCCAGATTCCTTAATAATTTGTTCGTAACACCGTCTGGGCCGGGGGCCGATCGCGTCTTTAAAGTCAAAATTTCGGCCCTAACCTCCGCCTCTGTTATGGGCGCATCGAGAGTCTCGTTAGGAGGGCCCTTGTACTGCGGGAGGGGGAGGGATTCTGTGTCGCCGATGTAGGTGTTTACTAATTTTGCCACGAGCTCCGCGTCCGTCCCCTCGAACGCGTGCCTGGCCTTCGCCAATCTAGTGCCCGATTGTGTTTTTGAGCTATCAGGGTCAAGGAGATGTCGCAGCAGACCCCACGTATTGGAAAGGCTCATATTGCCTTCCATTTCATCACATTTACTACACCAGTTTTCCTCAGAAAGTTTAATTGCGTATTCCTCAATTTCCTTTTATGCCTGGCTATTCTTCGCCTCAAATTTCTGTTCCATCTCTGTGTGCGGAGACGCTTTTCCATGCCTCGTTTAGCTTCCCACATGTGGAAGAGTTTGCTGTCGGCGGTTGTCGGTGCGTCTTCCTCCTGTAGGGTCGTGGTAGCGGCCTTAACTTGGCGCATGAGGGCTTCCACCCATTCGTCGATATCCTGGATGTTCTGCTCTACGTCGGAGCTTTCTCTGAGCTGTCTGAATTTATCCCATTGAGTTACACTGGGGTTTCTGCTGCTTCTTACTTTGGCTCCCCGTTTAAGGGTTACTGCGAGAATGTAGTGATCGCTCCCAAAGTTGATGTCGGTGTTTCTCCAGGTAATCTCTGCAACGTTTCTGGTGAAGGTTAGATCTGGGGTAGTGTCGACGGTCACGCTGTTTCCCACCCTGGTCGGACAGCCCGGGTCCGTCTGCAGTGTGAGGCCCAATTCGTGAAAGTCTTCCCACAGCTGCCTTCCCTTCGGGTCGTGCCTATTGTATCCCCACTCTTGATGGGCCGCGTTAAAGTCGCCTGCAATTATCAGCGGGTTTGTTCCTGCCGCCTTGATGGCTTTGCGAAAGAGGGCCCTGAACCTAACTTTACGCTGCTTGGGGGTGCTGTAAATGTTTAAGAGGAAAATACTGGGCTCCACCTTCCTACCCGTGAGAATTTCAACGAGAACCGCCTCAATGTCACGAGAACTGATTTCGTGTGCGATTGCCGCTACGTTCCTTTTGACGAATGTAGTAACTCGAGATTTTTCCCCGCGGTCGCTAGCAAACGCTTGATATCCGGTAAGTTTAACCGCGCCCTTGCCCGTTTCTCGCAGCGCTATGGCTAAAGGTTTCTCATTTTCCTGCTCGAGGTACTGTTGCACGAGCGCTCGCTTACGCGGGAACCCTCGGCAGTTCCACTGCCACACAGTCGAATCATTCTTTGATAGAGTTCTGGCCATATTCGGATTGGTGAAGTACTGGCTGCGTCCCCGTGAGAGCGCCAGAGGCTGCGTTCCCGGCAGCAACTGTAAGTTGTTCCTGAATCTTATTTAGGAGACCCATAATTTCGATCATGCCAGTCTCGATCCTCTCGAATCTCGCCTGGTACTTCGCGTCTAACCTTTGTTCTAATGCGACAATCGGATCTGTCTCCCCACCCCTCCGTTTCTGCGGGGTAGGTCTAATCGGCTCAGTGACCATCTTTTCCTCCTCCGTCGCCGGCGGCGCGTTTGGTGTGAGTACGTTTGACGCCGGAGGTGGGGGAGCGGATTTAGCGACTTGTCCTGAAGGAAACGCTTGCTGAGACGGGAGGGACCCCGCGCATGTTTGTGGTTGAGGTCGGTGAAGGTCCTGAGTGAGTTTTTTAATGATCTTCTTAAGTTTACCGACTTCCTTTTTCAAATTTTCTATTTCTCTATCTTTCTCATCTTTCGCCTGGGAGGCCGCGCTGCTGAAACTTCCGATTTTACGGTCCCCCCTCGGGCTTCTCTTCCGGGAGGCCCACGTGTTCCTCGCGTCCCTGGAGCTGGAACTGGCCCTGGCTCCGGACCTGGATCCGGATCGTTCTCTGCCACGGGAGCTCGAACTGGAACTGGCCCTGGCTCCGGACCTGGATGCGGATCGCCTTCTGCCACGGGAGCTCGAACGGCCTCTAGGAGGTGGCGTAGGCCCTCTGGATCCGGAGCGCCCTCTGCTGTTGGAGCGCGAGCTGCCCCGACGATGGTGCTTTCCGGGGTGCCTGCCCATGGCGCAGCGAGGCGCGTGGTGTGACGTCATGCCAGATGGTGCGGTGAGCGCGCGGCGTCTGTCAACTGTGGCAGTTGCTAGGCAACGGGCAAATGTCGGTCTGTGTGCATCTTCGGAGCACTGCCTCAGCAAAAGCGCAAGTTCGTGGCGAATGCATATTTTGCTACAAAGCGCCAACTCTCACTCCTGATGCCCTTACAAAAATGGATATCAACTTTCTTTAGAATTTGTATTAACATTCTATTGACTCTAGTAACCTTGTAGTAACTTTTACATTCTATCAACAATTGTTCATACAACGTTGGTAGAAGTTACTTCTTTGTATCTACTCCTGTCAATAGAAAGTTACTAGAAAATAATTTTTACATTCTATGCACCTTTGTCAATACAAAGTTGGTAGACTGTTACTTCTTTGTATTTACTCCTGTCAATAGAAAGTTACTAGAAAATCTGGGCGCAGTTTCACACGTTGAGAGAAGTAAATGAACAAACTGCATGGTGTTCGAGGTGATTAGCACTATCTTGTTCGCATAATCGTGACGACATCTTACCTGATTGCATGGTGGAATCTGTTGCAGCTAGTCAACAATTTCACTAGATCGAAAAGCGACCAACATAATTCGCAGCAAATGCGTTTAGAATGTAATCAGGATATGGGAAAACGTTTTAAAACAGAAGATATATTCCATTTTAATACTTTATGTACTTTAGGGACTGCTGTGAGCAGAAATACTCTAGAAAGTGACAAAACATTTTTGGTCATGCGAATAGATGCCTGAAATCATGTAGGCGAACACTTCAAAGCTATTAAAACAACCTTGAACACGAAACAAACATTACACTCACATTCCCTTAGCCGAGCATATTGTATTAACATTCGTTGATAGGAAGTTCATACAATTTCCTTACTGCTTTCTATGTACTGCTGTCAGTAGAAACATACTAGACACCGACAGAACGTTTTATAATGACAATAAATGCCTAAATTAATTAAGTACTCTAGCCTAACATGTCAATGCAACTAAAGCAGCCTTGAACACGAAACAAACATTTGCAGTCACATTTTCTTAGGGCATATTTTATCAACATTTGTTGATAGAAAGTTCATACAATTTTCTTACTGCTTATATACTGCTGTCAATAGAAATATACTACGAACCGAGAAAGCATTTTGCCGATGCGAATGAACAGATAAAAGCCTAAAATAATCAAGTACTGTAGCCGACAACTTCAAAGCGGCAACTTAACTAACCTTGAAGACGAAACAAAAATTTGCAATCACATTCCCATAGCCGAGCACGCTGTGGTTTTTTAGAAATTTCAGTTCAATTTTCTCAATACTAGCTTTACTGCTTTCGCATTTTCGAGTGCGGGGAAAAGGGCAAAGTTCATAACAAAATATTTATCCCGACATTCAGAAACGTGCCTTGAATTGAAGACATTTCGTGACAATTTTTGATTGTATGAAGTGTACGAAAAAAGTTACCAGCAAACGAAATAATTTTGGTACAAAGTGAATGAATTCACAGAATACTCAAGTATTATTGCCTCGCACTTCAAGGAAATTAAAAGAACTTTAAGAAAAAATAGGACTTAGTGACTCCTGAAATTAGATACACCTGCTCACTTTGAAATTCAGGCTTTTGCTGATGACATTACTATTCTAGTAAATGGTAAATCTAGGCTTGATCTGGAACAACATTGCGAACAGGCACTTAACCAAGTCTCACAGTGGGCTGACGACCAGGGTTTGACTTTTAACTCTGAGAAGTGTCAGTTCATGCTTGTTGAAAAAGCCTACCAGAAAAGACCACCAAACGTTAAAATGAAAGGTAAGATTACATAAAGGTAAGGTTACATAAGCGCAATGATGACTTCGTTACAGCGAATCAGTTTCGCTGATGGCTCATTCTACACGAAAACAATGCTTTCTGCTGCGTATTTGGCCTTAAATTCTGTACTCAGGCAGTCATTAAACAGATTTAACATTTCAGAACTAACAAAGAATTTCAGCAGAGCTGTACAACAACTCTACCAATTCGAAACACGTTGGTGTTGCTATTGTTGTAATTCTTGATAGGTCATATTTTAACGTGCAGTTGAACAGTGATGTACCGTACGACGGTGCTAAAACGCACTAGCATTAAGAGCGTTTCGCTCTGAGGTTTCAGAGGGATTATTGTTGCGAGCTACAAAAAAATTCAAGTTTAGCATTGCACCGATGTGTTTCCACACTCATTGAATGACACGTTCTCGCTAGCTCAAAAGGCGCCCAAATTATAGCACCAGCTTCCTGAACCTCCACCGCAAGCACACTTTCCCTGCACGCTGCCCGCCATGGAAAAGTGCCCGGTACACTTTATGCCACTCCACGTGGGAGCGCCCAATTTAAACCCTCGCACTACCCTCCTACTCGAGCGACCAGCAATGGCTGATCGCACGGGACTGAAAACCCCGCGCGAAAAGGGCCGCACCGCTTCGCGCTCTGAGTAAATTCTGTGTAACGTGTGCAGGCTTACAGCTTCGAGAACTCAAGTTGCTTCGTTCCTCAGCGACTGTACATGCGAAATTTCAGGCAAGGCAATATTAATTTTTATTCATGTTCGGCGGCCGATAATAAAGAGAAGTATAGAGAAACAAAACAGGTAACAGCAGCCCGCTGTACTCAACTGCGGTAACAAGGGCTTTGCATGAGGAAGGTGCACAGCAATTGGAGCACTATAAGCCCTCATTCTTGACTTGTTACATTTTTCACTAGTACTGAGCCACAGAGGAGCTTCCAGTATGGAAAAAGCTAGGGTGCGAGCAGCCCCCAATTTGAGCACCGCTAAAGCACAGGCGCAGTGCCTCTTCCGCATCTTCACTTGCATCTCCTTCAACGCAAACACGGTACGAATCTGTGGCGAGGGAAAACGTGGTGATAGCTGTATTTTCTATCTTCCCGTAATGCAATGACTAAGGAATCCTGGAATAAAGTGTTGGGTTTTAACGTAGTCATACGGAGTAGACGCACGAAAGCATGTGTTCATTCTTCGCCTTTTCTTACTGCCTTCAGCGGACGTGAGGCCGAGCCGAGGACCGCATCAGGCAGAGGCAAAAATCAATCAAGGAAGCACACAAAAAGGCTACGGTAGCGCGACTTTCGGCGGGGCTCGCTCGAGCAAAGAGCCTGCAAGGTGTCCAATGATGTGATATAAACACACACAAAACAGAGGCGATGCTGCAGCGCGGCCTTGAAAGTTTCGCGCGTCACGCTAGAGCGGCGTGCGAACGCTCGTGGTCCCTAGGTACACACACGTACACTAAATCGCATGAGCCAAGCTGTGTAGAGTACGCTAAGCCACACAATATGCGAAAATAAAAACCGAAACCAGTAGCGTTTGGCAACATCATCGTCATTCCTTATTCTGCGTTACGGGGAGCTGAGTTATAGCCTTAGAACTAGGCACACAGTGCAGCCGTGCAGCGGCTGCGGCTTTCCTGGCCCCAGATGCGTCGCCTGTAGCTTCCCGGCATGCTGTCCGGTTTTCCAAGCTTTCGTTCGCAGCGCCGCCAGAAACAGATGGTTGTGAGTAGTCGCATTTTTTCACCTCAATCATTCCAATTTGCTGACTTTGTAATTGAAACAAAATATTTTGTCGTTTAATGCAACAAGTTTGTGGCAAAAAAGGCTTTATCAATTCTTTTTTTTAACGCGTGTAAAATTAGGCGACATTAGCGCCATCTTTCCGTTCGCTGGCGGCGGATGGCGAGTCTCATGTTGTCCGCGCGCTACACTACCTTTTTTAGGACGCTGAAACGACTCTTTGTTGACGGGGTGCGACGGTTGTGAAGTTGTGGATGCGTTTCTTCAATTTGTTTGTGTTAAATGTGCGGCCTCGTTAGTGTTGTGGTAGTGTGACTGAACTCGGAAGGTGACAGATGGCTCCAGTGCTGCGGAAGACGTTCTTACGCGCACGCAGTGCTCAAAAACTGCTCTGACGTACTGCACGCAACCACGCCGAGAGCGGCCGGCGCTGGTTGCCCGATAGAAGAAACGGCTTGCCGTGAACGTTGACAAATGTAAGTACAGAACTGGAAAGTGACTTCTGCGATGTGTCGGGGGTATGATTGAGGGCTGCGAATGCATTTGGGTTGGTCTTCACGTCTCGTTCGCAGTGAGGTGCAAAATGCGGGCACCCCGCGATCCTTTGCAGAGAGAAGGTGTTCTGACACGCTCGCTTGCCAACTATGCAACTTTTAACCCGCCGCCTCACGCTCTTTGCGTCAGCTCCTCGGCGCAGGAGTTATGTGATAGAATTTGGTTGCACGCCGAGAACTATGGGGTGCTGCTTGATTCGTTATTCCGACTGAACAGGAGCAGCGTGTGAAAAGGAGACCATAAGAACGAAAAGTGCTTGTAGCGGCGTGCGTCTTTTGATTCTGCTGCCTGAGTGTTTACTGGATAAGGAGCATCCCTTACAAAAATTTTTAGTAACATTCTTTAGAAAGTCTTTCTACAATTGTTAATAGAACCTATCAACATTGAATAGAAAGTCTTTTAAACGCCTTTGTACATTGTAGTAACGACCTATCAACCGTCTTCCGACAATTGGCCACCGATATCCAAAAGACTCAAGTACATAGAAAGTCTTTATACTTCCTATCATCCCCTTATCGAGTTTGTATACACTTCCTACTGACCCCTTACCGACAATGTCTACCAACACCCTATTAACGGTCTTCCGACAATTGGCCACCGTTATCCAAAAGACTCAAGTACATAGAAAGTCTTTATACTTCCTATCATCCCCTTATCGAGTTTGTATACACTTCCTACTGACCCCTTACCGACAATGTCTACCAACACCCTATTGACGGTCTTCCGACAATTGGCCACCGTTATCCAAAAGACTCAAGTACATAGAAAGTCTTTACACTTCTTATCAACCACATACCGACAATGTCTACCAACGCCCTATCAACGGTCTTCCGACAATTGGCCACCGTTATTCAAAAGACTCAAGTACGAAGAAAGTATAATTCCTACATCAACTTTTGGAAAAGTGTACGTTAACTACACAGTACAACACTTTTACCAACATAGTTTTATCACTTCAAAATCATTTTGTGAACACTATCCTGGAGTGCTTAAAGAATAATAGAAGCAAAATGCAAATTATTACATTTATTGTGCACAAGTGTACATACGCGCTACAACACATGCATGATGCATCAAAATATTTTATGGAGAACAATAGAGGAACAGAATATTGCCTTCGGCACGCTTCCCCTCAGTTACCTCTGAGTAACAATGACTGACACACAGCAATTGAAAAACATAACAGGTTTTAATTCACGATGTTTCGGCTGGAGGACCAGCCTTTTTCGAGTATAGTATAGCATTCGAAACAAAAGCTGTGCGCTTCAAATGCTGTAGTACACTTGAAAACGACTGGCCCTCCAACCAAAACATCGTCAATTAAATCCCGTTAGGTTTTTCTTACATATATACGAGGTGTTTCAGGGAAGACTAAGTAATTTTCAAAAAACAGGTATTTTGAGATGAATGTATGGCTTTTTCAGCATAGTATTACCAGTGTTGGCAGGCACCAGAAAACTTGTGAATAGTCTTACGTAATAAGCTGGTTAGCTAATTTTTATTAATGAACCTTTTCACTATCAGAAACTTTGTTAAAACATTAAGTTGGGCTAGTTGGTAACGGCTTGAAGGAATCATACTCTTAGCGGTAAGAACACACACAACACCAAGACACACACACACAGGACACCCGCTAGACTTCAACTATCTTTACTGGACACTTGTACGACATAAATATGTATCACTGAGCACACGCAGGTGCCTCGTCATCGGCATCAGGTCTAACTACGCCCTCCCCTCTCCTCCAAGGCATACGGTTGCGCCGATAAACAATCCCTTTTTCTGCCAATGCCAGGGAGGGAGTGCTTACACACGTCACCCGCCTCTTGAATACGAAAGGCCAGGGAGCCGAGAAAAAAGAAAGAAAAATTATCGAAGTCTTTCGTATTCAAGAGGCGGGTGACATGTGTAAGCACTCCCTCCCTGGTGTTGGCAGAAAAAGAGATTGTTTATCGGCGCAACCGTATGCCTTGCAGGAGAGGGCAGGGCGTAGTTAGACCTGTTGCGGATGACGAGGCACCTGCGTGTGCTCAGTGATACATATTTATGTTGTACAAGTGTCCAGTAAAGATAGTTGAAGTCTAGCGGGTGTCCTGTGTGTGTGTGCGTCTTGGTGTTGTGTGTGTTTCTTACTGCTAAGAATATGATTCCTTCACTATCAGAGTTAGGCGTCTAGTTGCCATTAGAGATTTGTAGCAGTTACATGCACTGGAGGGGTTTCTTTCCCTGTGTGCTTTCAAAAGCGCATGTATTTTCGCACGATGCAGCCAAATTTTGTCGAGCCACAGCGACGAAAGTAATCATGTTTTGTACATTCCAGAAACTGATATGGCTACTGCGAAGAACTGGCTAAAAGTCTCTAACTGCAACCAGTTGCAAACCTGTGTTAGTTAAAAAGTTAATTATCAGAAATTAGGTAACCAGCTTACTAAATACACCTCACCGGCTTTCTGGTGTCTGCTAACACTGGTAATATTATGCAGCAAAAGCCATATTTTTGAAAACTACTTATTCTTCCCTGAAACACCGGGTGCATATAAATACTGCTCACTTTCCTGTACAACACAGAAACGAAATAATTTCTTCTGTAACATGAAAGTTCCATGAGCCACATAACAAAACGTGGAAAAAAACTGCATGCATACACACACATCTCTCCAAAACAGCTAAGAAATCCCACACTGTGAAACAATGCTTACACTGTCTTAAGACCAACATTAAAGGCTGCAAACACTAGCGAATTAAAAGTCAAACAGATGCCAAACATATGCTAAATGTCCCCATGGATGTAGATATTAAGCTATGAGCTGATTTTAATAAAAATGCATCAGCACAGAAATGTTTAAGCGACTTTGTTGGTGCACTATCCTGACACTTGTCCTCAATATCAGGCAGCCTGCTTGTTGTTAATCATCATCATCAGCCTGACTATGCCCACTGCAGGGCAAAGGCCTCTCCCATGCCTCTCCAATTAACCCTGTCGTTACTTGTCTGCATCACCAGCGGAAGAGGTAGCGTCCTAGTGATGAGACGTGTGCACGAACAGGTAGCCTCCTCCATGGCAGAATGCAGCAGCAAGAGAACTGCACAAGAAAACATTCAAAGTATACAGTTATAGTAACTTCTAATAGAATCAAACACGGAGAAGCAACAATCAGTTAAATGTGCACTAAAATGCAGCACTCTGAGTGAGTTTGATAAGGCTGCTGAGTAATAGCATAAGCAGCAATCACAAGACTAGAACTAAATGTAATGCGTCCTTGAACAAGAAAAAGCTATAACATGCTGTTGTGTTCAATTCTGCCCCCACATTCGAAGACTGAATGATATTCACAGGAACTGACATTAACGTGTTACACCTAATTAGGCAGGCTCGAGACAAGGCGGTAGGTGACTATAGGTTCTAGGAACAGTAGGGGAGAGTTATTAGTAGAGTTCGCAGATAGAAATAGTTTACGGATTATGAATACCTTCTTCCGCAAACGAGCAAACAGGAAGTGGACGTGGAAGAGCCCCAATGGTGAGACTAAACATGAAATAGACTTCATACTGTGTGCACACCCTGGCATCGTAGAGGATGTGGAGGTCCTCGGTAAGGTCCGTTGTAGCGACCACAGAGTGGTAAGATCTCGTGTTAGCTTAGATTTGAAGAGGGAACGGAGGAAACTGGTGAAGCGAAAGGCTATTAACGAGTTAGCATTAAGAGGGAAGGTAGAGGAATTCAGACTGTCGCTGCAAAACAGATTTTCCGCTTTAACTGAAGAAGACGACCGCAGTGTTGAAACAATGAATGATAATCTAACAGCTATCGTTACAGAGTGCGCCGCAGAAGTAGGTGGTAGGATGGTTCGACAGGATACCAGCAAGCTATCTCAGGAGACTAAAGATCTGATTAAGAAACGCCAAAGCATGAGGACTTCTAACTCCACAGACAGGATAGAACTAGCAGATCTATCGAAGTTAATAAATAAGCGCAAGGTAGCCGACATAAGAAAGTTTAACGTGGAGAAAATCGAGCATGCTCTAAGGAACGGAGGTAGCCTAAAATCAGTGAGGAGAAAACTGGGCATAGGTAAAAACCAGATGTATGCGCTAAAAGACAAACAGGGCAATGTCATCAGCAATATGGATAAGATAGTTGAATTAGCCGAAGAATTCTACACAAATCTATACAGTAGCGAATGTAATCATCAAGTTAGTGAGGGAGGCAGTCGAGCACAGCAATGGGACATCCTGCCAGTATCGAAGGAGGAAGTAAAGAAAGCCTTAGGAGCAATGCAAAGAGGGAAAGCAGCTGGTGAGGATCAGGTAACAGCAGATTTGTTGAAGTATGGAGGAGAGATTGTGCTACAAAAACTAGCCACCCTGTATACGCAGTGCCTTGTGACCTCGAGAGTACCAGAAGCTTGGAAGAACGCTAACATTATCTTAATTCATAAGAAAGGAGACGTCAAGGACTTGAAGAATTACAGACCAATCAGCTTATTGTCCGTTGCCTACAAGGTATTTACTAAGGTAATCGCTAATAGAGTCAGGAAAACCTTGGACTTTAGTCAACCAAATGATCAGGCAGGCTTTCGTAAAGGATACTCGACAATAGACCACATTCACACTACCAATCAGGTGATAGAAAAATGCGCGGAATATAACCAACCCCTATATATAGCCTTCATTGATTACGAGAAAGCATTTGACTCAGTTGAAACCTCAGCTGTCATGCAGGCATTGCGGAATCAGGGTGTGGAAGAGTGTTATGTGAAAATATTGGAAGATATTTATAACGATTGCACAGCTACTATAGTTCTCCATAAAGTCAGCAATAAAATTCCAATACGGAAAGCCGCCGCGGTGGCTCAGCGGTTATGGTGCTCGGCTGCTGACCCAAAAGATGCGGGTTCGATCCCGGCCGCGGCGGCTAGAATTTCTTTGGAGGAGAAATTCTAGAGGCCCGTGTACTGTGCGATGTCAGTGCACGTTAAAGAACCCCAGGTGGTCGAAATTTCCGGAGCCCTCCACTACGGCGTCTCTCATAGCCTTAGTCGCTTTGGGACGTTAAACCCCATAAACCAAACCAAACCAAACCAATACGGAAAGGTGTCAGGCAGGGAGACATGATCTCGCCAATGCTCTTCAATGCCTGCTTACAGGAGGTATTCCGGGGACTGGAATGGGAACAGTTAGGGATAAGAGTTAATGGAGAATACCTGAGTAACTTGCGATTCGCTGATGACATTGCCTTGCTAAGCCACTCAGGACAAGAACTGCAAAGCATGATCAACCAGTTAGACAGGCAGAGCAGAACGGTGGGGCTAAGAATTAACATGCAGAAAACCAAAGTAATGTTCAACAGCCTAGCAAGGGAACAGCAGTTTGCAATTGGTAGCGAGGTGCTGGAAGTAGTAAGAGAATATGTCTACTTAGGGCAGGTAGTGACCGCAGATCCGGATCATGAGAGGGAAATAACTAGAAGAATAAGAATGGGGTGGAGCGCATATAGCAGATTCTCTCAGATCATGATTGGTAGCTTACCAATATCCCTGAAGAGAAAAGTATACAACAGCTGTATCCTACCGGTACTCACCTATGGGGCAGAAACGTGAAGGCTAACAAAGAGGGTTCAGCTTAAGTTAAGAACAACGCAGCGAGCTATGGAAAGGAAAATGATAGGTGTAACGTTAAGAGATCGGAAGAGGGTGGAGTGGGTGAGGGAACAAACGCGGGTTAATGAAATCTTAGTTGAAATCAAGAAGAAGAAATGGGCTTGGGCAGGGCATGTAATGCGAAGGCAAGATAACCGCTGGTCCTTAAGGGTAACGGAGTGGATTCCAAGAGAAAGCAAACGCAGCAGGGGACGGCAGAAAGTTAGGTGGTCGGATGAGATTAAGAAGTTTGCGGGGATACAGTGGCGGCAAGTGACAAAGCTTGACAGGGTTAATTGGAGAGACATGGGAGAGGCCTTTGCCCTGCAGTGGGTGTAGTCAGGCTGATGATGATGATGACCAAATTAGGCTACCACGAAGAGATATTTAGCCATTCCAGTCATATGAAGATAACATGCAGGCCATAAAATATAAAAATTATTTTGTGTTTCTGATTTGTCTGCACAAAAATTCAGGCAGCTTTTGTTTTCAAAAGTGATGGCACAAAGACATTGCAATATAATGCACATGTTGCTGTAGATAATGTATCATTTGGAGCTATACCAGGTGTTAGGGGAAAATGTATGAACAAAGAGTACAAAGGTGAGCAAGTTCGTCAGGGCAAGAGTGGCACACTCTAAAGCAAATGAATCAAAATATTAAGGCACACACTGCGTCAGATACAATACTTGTAAGTAAAGCTGCATAGAACTACAAGCGATAAAAGCCTCAGAAACGTGCCCCTAAGGGAGCAGCTGGACTGGTAGTTTTTTATTTGTCCCGCAGCACATCCCTCTAGTGCTGAGGCCTGCTCATATCTGTTTAAGTTAAGAATACAAGGGAAACAAGCAAACAAGTGTTCCAAAGAAGATAAAAATGTGCACTTAGGTTGTTCTTTAGGAAATTACCTGTCACTAATTGCAGCAATAAATACCTCGAGAAAGAAAATAAGTTATTTACACAGCTTATTACAAACCTTGATGGCACGGGAGAAAGGCAACATCAAATGCATCGGTTCAAGTAAAGCCAGGGGTCTTGTTAAGGTCACAGCAATATTTGTTGACTTAGGCTCAGCTAGTGTAATGCAATCAGTAACTGAACGTCGGCATGAATAAAAAAAACAGTGCACCAATACTCAATTCCAAATGCATTTCAACTGTACAGTGCAGTAAGTTGTGACAAACGGAGTGTGAAAGAAAACCTCAGCAATGCACATGACATCGAATAAGCATCTTTCTTCTGTACAGCTAAAATATAAGCTTTGCAGGGTTTCATGTAATGGAAGGATAACCTGGTAAGGTATCAATTATTGATGATAGCAACAAATATGCTTCTAAAGCAGAGTGCTCCACTTGAACGCCAATATTCAATTATGCATTGCCCGTTAGGCCATGCCTATCACATCACTGGTTCACTTCAAACATGCCATACCTTGTAAGAGGTAGGTACTACTGAAGTAAACCTATAAAATTTATTTGCTGCTTTTAGACTGCTGTATAAAGGTCATGAAGCAGGTAATTGTTTTAATTTGGTCTATACAGTGGTCAAGATTTCCAAGCACGAGAGGCATGAGGCAAAAAACTATAGAAAGCATTTCACACTATAACACAATGCACTTGACTAGGGAAGTGCTTTCATGACGCCCGCAATATCTTTTCCCTTTCTCTTGGTCCTCTCTTAAAAGAAAAAATAAACGAAAGAGAGAGGGAGCCTGGACCAGAAGATTTTTGGCAGGCTAAAAAAGACAAGGAAAATATACCCACTTGTCTACCTATCCTTTTACAAGTGGCACATGCTTGATATCCAGTGTCAATGGCTGATATAGGCTGAACCAGCAGGTCTTGATGTCATTTGCCTCTGGTTGAGGTAGCATTGGCTCGATGACAGATGAAAGCTGGTGCAAAAGTAGCGTGATGATACCGGTGGAGCAGCTGTACAGGGCTTGACTGCGGGTGCATTTGAAGAAAGGCTGCATTAGAGCCATGCTTTCATAAACATCACAGAAGCCACATCCCATTAAAACCTCTAGCTGTTCAGTCCAATGTGTTCATGAGTGGAGGCTAATTATTAATTACCTATGCCTCCAATAGTTAGCAAAAAAATGGTTTACAAAGCTTGTCATACTTTTCTTAAAGCTATTATTCGCGAATCACGTTATACTTTTGTCGCTTCAGACTGAAAATGGGGGAATGACATAAATGTAGTGAACGTAAAAAAATAAAATGACAACAAACCTTCCATTGTGCGATTACCTCAGCTGCACTGCAATGGAATGGTTCTGCTATTTTTAATCGTCGTTTCGTTGACCAGAACTATCAAGAAACACAGCACTTGATGTGACTGCGACGTAGAACGGGCAATGCTCCTTATCCAGTAAACACTCAGGCAGCAGAATCAAAAGACGCACGCCGCTACAAGCACTTTTCGTTCTTCTGGTCTCCTTTTCACGCGCTGCTCCTGTTCAGTCGGAATAACGAATCAAGCAGCACCCCATAGTTCTCGGCGTGCAACCAAATTCTATCACATAACTCCTGCGCCGAGGAGCTGACGCAAACAGCGTGAGGCGGCGGGTTAAGAGTTGCGTGAGGCGGCGGGTTAAAAGTTGCATAGTTGGCAAGCGAGCGTGTCAGAACACCTTCTCTCTGCAAACGATCGCGTGGTGCCCGCATTTTGCACCTCACTGCGAACAAGACGTGAAGACCAACCCAAATGCATTCGCAGCCCTCAATCATACCCCCGACACATCGCAGAAGTCATTTTCCAGTTCTGTACTTACATTTGTCAACGTTCACGGCAAGCCGTTTCTTCTATCGGGCATCGGGCGCCGGCCGCTCTCGGCGGGGTTGCGTGCAGTACGTCAGAGCAGTTTTTGAGGACTGCGTGCGCGTAAGAACGTCTTCCGCAGCACTGGAGCCATCTGTCACCTTCCGAGTTCAGTCACACTACCACAACACTAACGAGGCCGCACATTTAACACAAACAAACTGAAGAAACGCACCGACATCACAACTATATCACAACCGTCGCACCCCGCCAACAAAGAGTCGTTTCAGCGTCCTAAAAAAGATAGTGTAGCGCGCGGCCAACATGAGACTCGCAATCCGCCGCCAGCGAACGGAAAGGTGGCGCTAATGTCGCCTAACTTTACACGCGTTAAAAAAAGAATTGATAAAGCCCTTTTTGCCATAAACTTGTTGCATTAAACGACAAAATATTTTGTTTCAATTACAAAGTCAGCAAATTGGAATGATTGCGGTGAAAAAATGCGACTACTCACAAGCATCTGTTTCTGGCGGCGCTGCGAACGAAAGCTTGGAAAACCGGGCAGCATGCCGGGCAGCTACAGGCGACGCATCTGGGGCCAGGAAAGCCGTAGCCGCTGCACGGCTGCACTGTCTGCCTAGTTCTAAGGCTATAGACCAGATTTTTTTACCCTCGCACGCAGGCTGCGGACGCGCGCCTACTCTCGACGCCAGTCGCCATCTGTCGGCGCGCGCGGCCCGAGGGACTGCGGGTCGCGCCGGCGCCGCGCATAGAACGCATGTTTACGTGTTCGCTTCTGCCGTTTTGTGCTCCATCAGCTAACGTATGAGGGTGTGTGCTGTGCGTCACTACTCACATTTGCCCTCTTCCAGACAGTGCTGCGGTTATCTTGTGCGCAGTTACTCGTTAACGTGACATCCGAGGGTAGTCGACCAGGTAGTGTACGGACTGGAAACCGGCACTTCGAAGCAGATTTCTGCGCTGTCGTGTCGTTTGTTGTCGCCTTTTACGTGCGATATCATCTATGATAGTATTATGCATTAGAATGTAGATCTATTGACTTGACTCAGTGGAGTAGTAACTGGATAGGCGAGCTGCAGACTGAAGGTTGTCCCGACGGAGCGCGTGTTTTCGATCACCAGTACGTGTTCAGCATCCTTGCGCTGAGCTTGCTCTTGTTCCCATTCAGAACATTTCATGCACAGGATTGTAAGCACGACCGCTACCGATTTCAGCTGCTTTTTCCGCACACATGTCAGAGGTATCTGGGGGGTAAAGGTTTATCATAGTATCTTTCTGCTGTTGGTATCTGCCTTAGCTTGGTTTGGTTTATTACGGTTTTACGTTCCAAAGCGACTCAGGCTATGAGGGACGCCGTAGTGAAGGGCTCCGGAAATTTCGACCACCTGGGGTTCTTTAACGTGCACTGACATCGCACAGTACACGGGCCTCTAGAATTTCGCCTCCTTCGAAATTCGGCCGCCGCGGCCGGGATCGAACCCGCGTCTTTTGGGCCAGAGCCGAGAGCCGTCAGCACTGAGCCACCGCAGCGGTGCGGTATCTACCTTATTCATAGGAAAATACTATGCGCGATTTCATTACATTTTCCACACTTAGCCAAACGGCTACGCAACGCTCTCACACGCGGCGAGAGCTCCTGAATAAAATAACGCGACTTCGGACCTCAGAATTAGTGAAAGCTGGATTAGCTGCTCATATCTATTCAAGCTTTTATAAATTAAGCGAAAGTACGTTTTTATGCACAAGGTTGCATAAACCATGAAAAAATTTGTTTTCTGTTGGCGCTGCGACTCAGTTGAGCTCACAGCGGTAATTTGTTGATAAACTGGCGCGGCGACAAGAAAGCCGTTTGTGGAAGGGGGGGGGGGGGCTTTATGGTTGGCAGGAAGGAATAAGAGTGCATGGGAATTGGAACTGCATACTAGCCGCACACCTAATTCTTGATATTGAATAAAAAGTTTCTTTGCGGTGGAGCACCAAGACGGAATTCGATTAAGCACGAGCGCGTTCTAAGCGCCGGCACAATTAACCTGAATGTCAAACTAAATGTCATTAAAACGCGTCAATGTTATCGCTTTCATAACGTAAATACTTCCTGGAACACAGCCACGCAGCGGAAGTATGCTCGACAATGTTTTTTTAGCGCCCGAAGCGCGGCTATATGCAGGCGCGGCCGCGGAACTGCCGCAGCCCCGCAGTCCCCAAAGAAACGCCCGCACCGCGGCGCGCCAGTCGGTGCAAAATGGCCGCGCCCAGGAGAAGCTCAAAAATCTGGTCTATAACTCAGCTCCCCGTAACGCAGAATAAGGAATGATGATGATGATGTTGCCAAACGCTACTGGTTTCGGTTTTTATTTTCGCATATTGTGTGGCTTAGCGTACTCTACACAGCTTGGCTCATGCGATTTAGTGTACGTGTGTGTACCTAGGGAACACGAGCGTTCGCACGCTGCTCTAGCGTGACGCGCGAAACTTTCAAGGCTGCGCTGCAGCATCGCCTCTGTTTTGTGTGTGTTTATATCACGTCATTGGACACCTTGCACGCTCTTTGCTCGAGCGAGCCCCGCCGACAGTCGCGCTACCGTAGCCTTTTTGTGTGCTTCCTTGATTGCTTTTTGCCTCTGCCTTATGCGGTCCTCGGCTCGGCCTCACGTCCGCTGATGGCAGTAAGAAAAGGCGAAGACTGAACACATGCTTTCGCGCGTCTACTCCGTATGACTACGTTAAAACCCAACACTTTATTCCAGGATTCCTTAGTCATTGCATTACGGGAAGATAGAAAATACAGCTCTCACCACGTTTTCCCTCGCCACAGCTTCGTACCGTGTTTGCGTTGAAGGAGAAGCAAGTGAAGATGCGGAAGAGGCACTGCGCCTGTGTTTTAGCGGTGCTCAAAGTGGGGGCTGCTCTCACCCTAGCTTTTTCCATACTGGAAGCTCCTCTGTGGCTCAGTACTACCGAAAAATGTAACAAGTCAAGAATGAGGGCTTATAGTGCTCCAATTGCCGTGCACCTTCCTCATGCAAAGCCCTTGTTACCGCAGTTGAGTACAGCGGGCCGCTGTTACCTGTTTTGTTTCTCTATACTTCTCTTTATAGTATCGGCCGCCGAACATGAATAAAAATTAATATTGCCTTGCCTGAAATTTCGCATGTACAGTCGCTGAGGAACGAAGCAACTTGAGTTCTCGAAGCTGTAAGCCTGCACACGTTACACAGAATTTACTCAGAGCGCGAAGCGGTGCGGCCCTTTTCGCGCGGGGTTTTTCAGTCCCGTGCCATCAGCCATTGCTGGTCGCTCGAGGAGGAGGGTAGTGCGAGGGTTTAAATTGGGCGCTCCCACGTGGAGTGGCATAGTGTACCGGGAACTTTTGCATGGCGGGCAGTGTGCAGGGAAAGTGTGCTTGCGGTGCAGGTTCAGGAAGCTGGTGATATAATTTGGGCGCCATTTGGGCTAGCGAGAACGTGTCATTCAATGAGTGTGGAAACACATCGGTGCAATGCTAAACTTGAATTTTTTTGTAGCTCGCAACAATAATCCCTCTGAAACCTCAGAGCGAAACGCTCTTAATGCTAGTGTGTTTTAGCACCGTCGTACGGTACATCACTGTTCAACTGCACGTTAAAATATGACCTATCAAGAATTACAACAATATCAACACCAACGTGTTTCGAATTGGCAGAGTTGTTGTACAGCTCTGCTGAAATTCTTTGTTAGTTCTGAAATGTTAAATCTGTTTAATGACTGCCTGAGTACAGAATTTAAGGACGAATACGCAGCAGAAAGCATTGTTTTCGTGTAGAATGAACCATCAGCGAAACTGATTCGCTGTAACGAAGTCATCATTGCGCTTATGTAACACAATATGTCACTAGCTCCTATTTTTTCTTAAAGTTCTTTTAATTTCCTTGAAGTGCAAGGCAATAATACTTGAGTATTCTATGAATTCATTCACTTTGTACCAAAATTATTTCGTTTGCTGGTAACTTTTTTCGTAGACTTTATACAATCAAAAATTGTCACTAAATGTCTTCAATTCAAGGCACGTTTCTGAATTTCGGGATAAATGTTCTGTTATGAACTTTGCCCTTTTCCCCGCACTCGAAAATGCGAAAGCAGTAAATCTAGTATTGAGAAAATTGAACTGAAATTTCTAAAAATCCACAGCGTGCTCGGCTATGGGAATGTGATTGCAAATTTTTGTTTCGTCTTCAAGGTTAGTTAAGTTGCCGGTTTGAAGTTGCCGGCTACAGTACTTGATTATTTTTGGCTTTTATTTGTTTATTCGCATCACCAAAATGCTTTCTCGGTTCGTAGTATATTTCTATTGACAGCAGTATATAAGCAGTAAGAAAATTGTATGAACTTTCTATCAACAAATGTTGATAAAATATGCCCTAAGAAAATGTGACTGCAAATGTTTGTTTCGTGTTCAAGGTTGATTTTGTTGCATTGACATGTTAGGCTAGAGTACTTAATTAATTTAGGCATTTATTCTCATTATAAAACGTTCTGTCGGTGTCTATAGTATGTTTCTACTGACAGCAGTACATAGAAAGCAGTAAGGGAATTGTATGAACTTCCTATCAACGAATGTTAATAGAATATGCTTGGCTAAGGGAATGTGAGTGTAATGTTTGTTTCGTGTTCATGGTTGTTTTCATAGCTTTGAAGTGTTCGCCTACAGTACATGATTTGAGGCATCTATTCGCGTGACCAAAAATGTTCTGTCACTTTCTAGAGTATTTCTGCTCACAGCAGTCCGTAAAGAACATAAAGTATTAAAATGGAATATATCTTCTGTTTTAAAACGTTTTCCCATATCCTGATTACATTCCAAACGCATTTGCTGCGAATAATGTTGGTCGCTTTTCGATATAGTGAAATTGTTGACCAGCTGCAACAGATTCCACCATGCAATCAGGTAAGATGTCGTCACGATTATGCGAACAAGATAGCGTTAATCACCTCGAACACCATGCAGTTTGTTCATTTACTTTTCTCAACGTGTCAAACTGCACCCAGCTTTTCTAGTAACTTTCTATTGACAGGAGTAAATACAAAGAAGTAACAGTCTACCAACATTGTATTGACAAAGGTACATAGAATGTAAAAATTATTTTCTAGTAACTTTCTATTGACAGGAGTATATACAAAGAAGTAACTTCTATCAACGTTGTATGAACAAATGTTGATGGAATGTAAAAGTTACTACAAGGTTACTTGAGGCAATAGAATGTTAATACAAATTCTAAAGAAAGTTGATATCCATTTTTGTAAGGGATTGCCCGTTCTACGTCGCAGTCACATCAAGTGCTGTGTTTCTTGATAGTTCTGGTCAACAAAACGACGATTAAAAATAGCAGAACCATCCCATTACAGTGCAGCTGAGGTAATCGCACAATGGAAGGTTTGTTGTCATTTTATTTTTTTACGTTCACTACATTTATGTCATTCCCCCATTTTCAGTCTGAAGCGATAAAAGTATGACGTATTTCGCGAATAATAGCTTTAAGAAAAGTATCACAAGCTTTGTAAACCATTTTTTTGCTAACTATTGGAGGCATAGGTAATTAATCATTAGCCTCCACTCATGAACACATTGGACTGAACAGCTAGAGGTTGTAATGGGATGTGGCTTCTGTGATGATGTTTATGAAAGGCTGGCTCTAATGCAGCCTTTCTACAAATGCACCCGCAGTCAAGCCCTGTACAGCTGCTCCACCGGTATCATCACGCTACTTTTGCACCAGCTTTCATCTGTCATCGAGCCAATGCTACCTCAACCAGAAGCAAATGACATCAAGACCTGCTGGTTCAGCCTATCAGCCATTGACACTGGATATCAAGCATGTGCCACTTGTAAAAGGATAGGTAGACAAGTGGGTATATTTTCCTTGTCTTTTTTAGCCTGCCAAAAATCTTCTGGTCCAGGCTCCCTCTCTCTTTCGTTTTTTTTTTCTTTTAAAAGAGGACCAAGAGAAAGGGAAAAGATATCGCGGGCATCATGAAAGCACTCCCCTAGTCAAGTGCATATTGTTATAGTGTGAAATGCTTTTTATAGTTTTTTCCCTCATGCCTCTCGTGCTTGGAAATCTTGACCACAGTATAGACCAAATTAAAACAATTATCTGCTTCACGACCTTTATACAGCAGTCTAAAAGCAGTAAATAAATTTTATAGGTTTACTTCAGCAGTACCTACCTCTTACAAGGTATGGCATGTTTGAAGTGAACCAGTGATGTGATAGGCATGGCCTAACGGGCAATGCATAATTGAATATTGGCGTTCAAGTGGAGCACTCTGCTTTAGAAGCATATTTGTTGCTAGCATCAATAATTGATACCTTACCAGGTTATCCTTGCATTACGTGAAACCCTGTAAAGCTTATATTTTAGCTGTACAGAAGAAAGGCATTTATTCGATATGTCATGAGCCTTGCTGAGGTTTTCTTTCACACTCCCTTTGTCACAACTGACTGCACTGTACAGTTGATATGCATTTGGAATTGAGTATTGGTGCATTGTTATTTCTATTCATGCCGACGTTCAGTTACTGATTGCATTACACTAGCTGAGCCTAAGTCAACAAATATTGCTGTGACCTTAACAAGACCCCTGGCTTTACTTGAACCGATGCATTTGATGTTGCCTTTCTCTCGTGCCATCAAGGTTTGTAATAAGCTGTGTAAATAACTTAATTTACTTTCTCGAGGTATTTATTGCTGCAATTAGTGACAGGTAATTTCCTAAAGAAGAACCTAAGTACACATTTTTATCTTCTTTGGAACACTTGTTTGCTTGTTTCCCTTGTATTCTTAACTTAAACAGATATGAGCAGGCCTCAGCACTGGAGGGATGTGCTGCGGGACAAATAAAAAACTACTAGTCCAGCTGCTCCCTTAGGGGCACGTTTCTGAGGCTTTTATCGCTTGTAGTTCTATGCAGCTTTACTTACAAGTATTGTATCTGACGCAGTGTGTGCCTTAATATTTTGATTCATTTGCTTTAGAGTGTGCCACTCTTGCCCTGACGAACTTGCTCACCTTTGTACTCTTTGTTCATACATTTTCCCCTAACACCTGGTATGGCTCCAAATGATACATTATCTACAGCAACATGTGCATTATATTGCAATGTCTTTGTGCCATCACTTTTGAAAACAAAAGTTTCCTGCCTTTTTGTGCAGACAAATCAGAAACACAAAATAATTTTCATATTTGATGGCCTGCATGTTATCTTCATATGACTGGAATGGCTAAATATCTCTTTGTGGTAGCCTAATTAGGTGTAACACGTTAATGTCAGTACCTGTGAATATCATTGTCTTCGAATGTGGGGCAGAATTGAACACAACAGCATGTTATAGCTTTTTCTTGTTCAAGGACGCATTGCATTTAGTTCTAGTCTTGTGACTGCTGCTTATGCTATTACTCAGCAGCCTTATCAAACTCACTCGGAGTGCTGCATTTTAGTGCACATTTAACTGATTGTTGCTTCTCCGTGTTTGATTCTATTAGAAGTTACTATAACTGTATACTTTGAATGTTTTCTTGTGCAGTTCTCTTGCTGCTGCATTCTGCCATGGAGGAGGCTACCTGTTCGTGCACACATCTCATCACTAGGACGCTACCTCTTCCGCTGGTGATGCAGACAAGTAACGACAGGGTTAATTGGAGAGGCATGGGAGAGGCATTTGCCCTGCAGTGGGCATAGTCAGGCTGATGATGATGATGAACAACAAGCAGGCTGCCTGATATTGAGGACAAGTGTCAGGATAGTGCACCAACAAAGTCGCTTAAGCATTTCCGTGCTGATGCATTTTTATTAAATTCAGCTCATAGCTTGATATCTACATCCATGGGGACATTTAGCATATGTTTCGCATCTGCTTGACTTTTAATTCTCTAGTGTTTGCAGCCTTTAATGTTGGTCTTAAGACAGTGTGAGCATTGTTTCACTGTGTGGGATTTCTTAGCTGTTTTGGAGAGATGTGTGTGTATGCATGCAGTTTTTTTCCACGGGTTTGTTATGTGGCTCATGGAACCTTCATGTTACAGAAGAAATTATTTAATTTCTGTGTTGTACAGGAAAGTGAGCAGTATTTATATGCACCAGATGTTTCAGGGAAGAATATGTAGTTTTCAAAAATATGGCTTTTGCTGCATAACCCGGCATCCGGGTTATGCAGCATCCGGGTTATCCGGCATCCGGGGTCCAAATTCCGGGGGATCTCCACGTAGGCGGCGGCCGAGGCGCTGATGTACCGGAGTAAGCTCCGTAGTGAGAGGTAGATTATGCGCTGGAAGCGTACCCGGCACTGCCTCCACCAGATTTGTAACGTAACGTTACAAAGAAGTCTCCTGCGCCGAGGAACACCGGCAGCCAGTCAGGTCAGCACGAGACGGAGCAGAGTCACTTCGTCTTTCTCCAATGGCCCGTTGCGTTCTTCCTCATCTTCTAAGGAAGGCATGTGTCATTATTACCAGTATTAGCAGACACCAAAATGCCGGTGAGGTGTATTTAGTAAGCTGGTTAACTAATTTCTGATAATTAACATTTTAACTAACAGGTTTGCAACTGGTTGCAGTTAGAGACTTTTAGCCAGTTGTTCGTAGTAGCCATATCAGTTTTTGGAATGTACAAAACATGATTACTTTCGCCGCTGTGGCTCGACAAAATTTGGCTGCATCGTGCGAAAATACATGCGCTTTTGAAAGCACACAGGGAAAGAAACCCCTCCAGTGCATGTAACTGCTACAAATCTCTAATGGCAACTAGACGCCTAACTCTGATAGTGAAGGAATCATATTCTTAGCAGTAAGAAACACACATAACACCAAGACACACACACACAGGACACCTGCTAGACTTCAACTATCTTTACTGGACACTTGTACGACATAAATATGTATCACTGAGCACACGCAGGTGCCTCGTCATCCGCAACAGGTCTAACTACGCCCTGCCCTCTCCTGCAAGGTTGCGCCGATAAACAATCTCTTTTTCTGCCAACGCCAGGGAGGGAGTGCTTACACACGTCACCCGCCTCTTGAATACGAAAGACTTCGATAATTTCTCTTTCTTTTTTCTCGGCTCCCAGGCCTTTCGTATTCAAGAGGCGGGTGACGTGTGTAAGCGCTCCCTCCCTAGCGTTGGCAGAAAAAGGGATTGTTTATCGGCGCAACCGTATGCCTTGGAGGAGAGGGCAGGGCGTAGTTAGACCTGTTGCCGATGACGAGGCAGCTGCGTGTGCTCAGTGATACATACTTATGTCATACAAGTGTCCAGTAAAGATAGCTGAAGTCTAGCGGGTGTCCTGTGTGTGTGTGTCTTGGTGTTGTGTGTGTTCTTACCACTAAGAACATGATTCCTTCAAGCCGTTACCAACTAGCCCAACTTAATGTTTTAACGAAGTTTCTGAAAGTGAAAAGGTTCATTAATAAAAATTAGCTAACCAGCTTACTACGTAAGACTCTTCACATGTTTTCTGGTGCCTGCCAACACTGGTAATACTATGCTGAAAAAGCCATACATTCATCTCAAAATACCTGTTTTTTGAAAATTACTTAGTCTTCGCTGAAACACCTCTTATATATGCAAGAAAAACCTAACGGGATTTAATTGACGACGTTTTGGTTGGAGGGCCAGCCGTTTTCAAGTGTACTACAGCATTTGAAGCACACAGCTTTTGTTTCGAATGCTATACTATACTCGAAAAAGGCTGGTCCTCCAGCCGAAACATCGTGAATTAAAACCTGTTATGTTTTTCAATTTCTGTGTGTCAGTCATTGTTACTAAGAGGGAACTGAGGGGAAGTGTGCCGAAGGCAATATTCTGTTCCTCTATTGTTCTCCATAAAATATTTTGATGCATAATGCATGTGTTGTAGCGCGTATGTACTACACTTGTGCATAATAAATGTAATAATTTGCATTTTGCTTCTATTATTCTTTAAGCACTCCAGGATAGTGTTCACAAAATGATTTTGAAGTGATAAAACTATGTTGGTAAAAGTGTTGTACTCTGTAGTTAACACACACTTTTCCAAAAGTTGATGTAGGAATTATACTTTCTTCGTACTTGAGTCTTTTGAATAACGGTGCCCAATTGTCGGAAGAGGCCGCCGCGGTGGCTCAGTGGCTATGGTGCTCGGCTGCTGACCCGAAAGACGCGGGTTCGATCCCGGCCGCGGCGGCTGGAATTTCTTTGGAGGAGAAATTCTAGAGGCCCGTGTACTGTGCGATGTCAGTGCACGTTAAAGGACCCCAGGTGGTCGAAATTTCCGGAGCCCTTCACTACGGCGTCTCTCATAGCCTCAGTCGCTTTGGGACGTTAAACCCCATAAACCAACCAACCAACCAATTGTCGGAAGACCGTTGATAGGGTGTTGGTAGACACTGTCGGTATGTGGTTGATAAGAAGTGTAAAGACTTTCTATGTACTTGAGTCTTTTGGATAACGGTGGCCAATTGTCGGAAAACCGTTAATAGGGTGTTGGTAGACATTGTCGGTAAGGGGTCAGTAGGAAGTGTATAGAAACTCGATAAGGGGATGATAGGAAGTATAAAGACTTTCTATGTACTTGAGTCTTTTGGATAACGGTGGCCAATTGTCGGAAAACCGTTAATAGGGTGTTGGTAGACATTGTCGGTAAGGGGTCAGTAGGAAGTGTATAGAAACTCGATAAGGGGATGATAGGAAGTATAAAGACTTTCTATGTACTTGAGTCTTTTGGATAACGGTGGCCAATTGTCGGAAAACCGTTAATAGGGTGTTGGTAGACATTGTCGGTAAGGGGTCAGTAGGAAGTGTATAGAAACTCGATAAGGGGATGATAGGAAGTATAAAGACTTTCTATGTACTTGAGTCTTTTGGATATCGGTGGCCAATTGTCGGAAGACGGTTGATAGGTTGTTACTACAATGTACAAAGGCGTTTAAAAGACTTTCTATTCAATGTTGATAGGTTCTATTAACAATTGTCGAACGACTTTCTAAAGAATGTTACTAAAAATTTTTGTAAGGGTGGCGCCCTATGTGCAGAACGCTTCGCCTCTTCCTTCTGCCCAGCGGACCCTCCCCCGCGGGGCCTAGGGAATCTCAAGACCTGGGAGGACTGGGAGACATTTTTGAGCTCAGAGGAGCCGGCCGTGCAGATCATCGCCACAGGCCGGGCTGTCAGTATTATGAACCACAGACACGAGTGCAGTGCGGTGGTGCGGGGGCCTAAGGGCGTGCCCCGAATTCCTGCTTTTCCTCTAAAATGTATTGTCACTTGACGAGGCGTTGTGTTTTGTTTCCTGAAGATTTTGGTCCGAGATTCTGCTATAGGCAATTCATCCTTCGAAAACAAAGGTTTTGTGCATTGTCTGAAAAAAAAAAGCGATTAGAGATGCTGACCGCATCGGGAACAAAATAGATGAGGTGCTAGAGGAAAACTTCGCATTTTAACGGCTCACCGTGTGCGGGCTTTCAATAATGGCAAGAAGCCCGCAAGGCATTGTGAGAGGTACACGAATGGCGCGTTTTCATTAATGTAGCTGGCGTCGATAGTGCGGAACATTGACTAAAACCGTTCCCCTCTCCCCTTTTTTTAAAATGAATCTGCGGTTGCATTTTTGTTTTCCCAGACACAGTACTGTGGTCCATATAATGGGCAAGCTTGTCAGCAGAGGTGTCACGCTTTTCACGGGTGTCCACCTAGATATGTGAGACAGTTACTGCGCAATTTCCTTTCCTGAAATAAAATTTTAATTTCCTTGACTCCGGCTCCTCTTGCTTTCGTTTTTACTTGCTCCTTTCCTCTACAAACGGATGACAGGTGTCCATCGAAATATGTGAGATAGTTAGTGCGTAATATTCTCAAATACAATTTTTATTTTTTCATTACTGCTCCTCTTTCCTCGTTCACTCCCACTTCCTTCCTTCCTGTATGGTGCTGTTCGGGTGTCCACCGAGATGAGAGAGAATTGCTTGGCCATTCCCTTTCCTCAAAAAGCGTTGCGTTCAAAGGGCAAGGCATCGCGCCCAACGGGTGGTGGCGCTCCTGGACTCCCTGGCAGCGCTACGCTGTCGCGTTCCACTTCTAAAGGCGAAGCTTAAGCGTAATTAATAAGCAGTTAATTGAAATTTATTCAATAATCAGTAGCCAGCCATTAATTAGTCATTCGCCATTAGTAGTTAGTCATTGATTATGTGCGACGTCATTCAATGGTGACGTCACCAGCCCCACAGGGGCAGTTAAAGTGATGCGGAAAAAGGCTTCGCCTTCATGCACTTTAGAGAGGCAAAGTGCTCCCTGAATTTTTTGCCCGCATTCGGAGCGCTATCATACTGAGCGAGATCGCAGACTTACTACGTCAGGCAGTTTATACCCGCAGGCGAATAGCAGCGTTGAGCGCCGCAGGCAACAACGCCGCCGCTCGGCTACAGGAGCGCTCCGGCCGCCGACGCGGCTACTCGGTTACGTTTGGCAAACACGGTACGTATACCCGATCTGCGCGCTCATGGAGTGTTATCGTAATGTAACCGTCACCTGCGTGGTAGCACGTGTTTTCTGGCGCGCAGCTCACGCATCATTTTTTGAGAGAGAGAGAGAGAGAGAGAGAGAGACAAGTTTATTGCCATAGATTGGAGGGATTTAGGGCAGGTGGGCTTGGTGTGGCCCCCAGGTGGGGGCGACTTCCTGGGCCCACGAAATGAGTGCCAGTTGGATGCTCTTGTCTGGCCTTTTGAGGAGTTGGTTCCATCCTTCTTCGGAGGGAGCTGGCAGTAAGGTTCGAGGGGGGGCGGATTTCCCGCGCAACCCCAGAGGATGTGTGCCTGGGTGGCGATTTCTCCCTGGTAACAATTTTGGCAGACGGGGTCATATTCCCCGTCTGTGATGAGTGAAAGTCTAGAATGGCTAAGGATGGAGTGCGTCTGCAACCTGCGGAGCAAGCTGGCTTGCGCTCGATTCAAGTCGGGGTGTGGAGGCGTGAACTGGCGTGTCATCTCTCTGTAGAGGTTGGTAATTTCGGCAAAGGTCTGGGGAGCTTCGGCAAGAGCGTGTGGGTCCGTGTGGCCGGCCGCCCGGTTGGTTAGTCCTCGGGCTAGTCGGTCAACCCCTTCGTTTCCAGAGTTTCCCGCGTGGGCGGGTACCCAGACCAGGTTGATCTTATGGCCGAGAGTGCAGCCGCGAAGGATGCGTGCAGCGGGGTGGCAGATAAAACCTGCCGAGTAATTTTGTATCGCTCTTTTGGAGTCGCTTAGGACTGTGCGCGTACGTGGGTCAGCGATGGCCAGCGCGATGGCGGTTTCTTCTGCCGCTGTCGGAGAGTGAGCTACTACTGTGGCGGCGGTGACGAGAGTAGATTGTGGCGTGGTTGCACAAGCCACGTATGTGTTTGCACTTTGCCGTGCAGCATCTACGTATATTGCGTGTTCGTCGGCAAGGTATGTGGCATCTAGTGCTTGGGCTTTCAGCTGACGGCGCGTATCATGGCGGCCAGGTAGCATGTTTTTGGGGATTGGTTTTATAACTAGGCGGCTATAGACCCCTATCGGAATGGGCGTCGTGCGGTGGACGTCGCCTATGGGGTTGATGTTTAGACGGTCAAGTATGAGCCGCCCGTGTTTAGTGCGGGAGAGGCGAGGAGGGCATTCATTCCTTTCACGTGGGCGCTTTCCTGTTGGCCGCATCGCACGCCTGTTGGATGAATGAAAACAACTTTATTACACACACACAAAATCTTAGAGGGTGATCTCCTCCTGGTCCAGAGGACTTCCCGCCAGGGGGCCGTGGAGTATGGACGCACCCCACATCGGCTCCACGCAAAAACGACAGAATTCGCCAGTCGCCAGCATCATCGGCCCAGATTTCACCACCCACTGATCTGTAAAACACTATAGCCAAACGGGCGATTTGATGGTACATATTGAATGCCAACAGCGCAAACGACGCAGACAAAGTAGAAGAACACACAGGACAAGCGCTGTTTCACAACTGAAATTTTATTCAAGGAAAGTAGTACATTTTATAGAAAAAGTGGCCAACTTATCAGCTAGTAAACACAACCCATGTTGCTACGTGGCATCAAGGTATGCAACCTCACTGTCATATAATGAAATAGATGGCTTACTGACGCATAACCTTCTTTTTTCCCCATGTGTTTCCTCATGTTAAGGTGAGCGCCGCACTCCATAAATTTTTGGCCCGACTACGCCATTCTTCGGGCACCCACGGCCCCCATTTCTTCCCTCTGTGACCGCTTCGCCTGAGCTAGGCCTCACTCCGCTGGGAGCTAGGCCTACTCCGACGGACGCTTCCGCAACCAACGCCAGCATGGAGGTCAGGGAGAAGTTATTAACCCCCGAGACTATGACCCAAGGGACTGGACTCACATCCTTGGTGTGGCTGCCCGCTCCAAGGACGTTCGTTCAGCAAACCGAAGCCAGGAGTCCGCAGCCTCTACTACCGGTGCCCACAAGCCTGCCTGCCTTGACAAGTCGGCGCACCTGAAAGCAACGCGCTCAGCTGCGCAGCGTTCGCGGCAGCAGCCCCCGCTTCCTGCCGTGGACTACAAGATCGTTTTTAGGTCTCGGGGCGGCCTGCAGCTGGACCTGCTTCCAACCCGACTACTACGGGAGGCCATCCTCCAAGCGGCGTCCCAGCTCCATGAACCAACGCGTACCCAACTCAGGGTACATCCACTCAATAACACATGCACCATAAGCACGCCCCTTAAAGATGACGCGCTCACTCTGGTTCGGGTGACCGCCATAAAACACCAAGGCAAGGAGTTCACCGTCGCACCTTACATAGCCCCGCCCGACGGAGCAGTACGCCCAAATTCAAATGCCCACCACTACCCCCATCCTACTTCCGCAAGCACAAACCACCTTTCCTGAGCCACACATACCAATTGAGACCCGTATCACTACCCTCCTCAATCCCCCCACCATCCAATATGGCGTGGGGGAACACTAATTATCTATTCATTTTAACTTGGAACTGCCGCGGCTTCCGGGCAAAGCGCGCGCCTCTGCAACTTCTCCTTCCCACCATCACACCCACGCCCCAAATACTACTCCTACAGGAGACTGCACACCAGGCAACCCTCCCCTGCTACCCATCTACACACTCGGATACGACTAACACACCTAGGGCGTCCACACTCATCCACCGCAGCCTCACCTACAAAACTCATCACATCACGTCTGAGACACCCTGCGTGATCACAGAACTTATACATCACACACATTCACTTCCTTCTATATTTATAGCAAACATATACCACCCTCCGTCCCAGCCGATGGCCTCGCTAGAATCACTTCTGCGAAAGCTACACCATCTAGCAGGGAAACATCCCCTAATCATCGGTGGGGACTTCAACAGTCAGCATACTGACTGGGGATACACAACCACGACACATCGAGGTCGCAGGCTCTGGCTGCTCCTGCAGAACCTCCAACTCACTGTGCACAACACGTTTCAGACGCCTACACGGATCAGCAACAGTGTCAGCATGGACACCAGTCCGGACCTGACGCTGAGCCGCTGTATCCGCGGCGTTACCTGGAACAGAACACAACATACACTGGGCAGTGATCATTACATTATACAAATCACTGTCCCGCATAAACCACCCCGTCCCGCAAATACCATACACAAACTCATTAACTGGGATGCATTTCGCACTGCACGCACTGCCCTCCCAGACACTCCCATCGCAGACATCGACGCATGGGTGCAGTCACCCAAGCATGACGTTCACCACAACACGCGACACATTGAATCTACAACCGAAACACCTACCCTTGACACACGCCTAGCCCACCTCTGGGAGGCTTATCACAGCATCCTGGTACGCTGAAAAGGCAACAAACTCAACAGAACGCTTAAAAAGCGGCTGGCCGCGCTGCAGACACAAATCCAACAGCACTCTGAGGAGATCTGCCGATCCAACTGGGGACAGACATGTGACGGCATGGCCGGAAACCTGTCCAGCAAACGCGCATGGCAACTCCTCCGACACCTCATTGACCCCACACGCACCAAATCAGCAACACAGCACCACGTGACACGCCTCACACATGAACACATTGACGATCCCGACACCCTTCTAGACACACTTCAAACCACGTACACATCTCCCGGCGGCCCCATACCTCTACCGCACTACACAGGGCAAGCAAATCCCACTCTCGACACCGACATCACGGAGACGGAAGTCAGAGCAGCCCTCCTGATTCTCCGCGCCAACTCCGCACCTGGTGCAGACCAGATCACAAACTCGATGCTCCGTAATCTGGATGACGAATCGATCACCCACATTACGAAATACTTCAACCAGTGCTGGAGGGAGGGTAACCTCCCTCAGTCCTGGCGCCACGCGAAGGTAATATTCATACCTAAACCCAACAAACCACTTACACTTCAAAATCTTCGCCCGATTTCGCTAACCTCATGCCTCGGGAAGCTCCTCGAGCATGTTGTGTTAGCGAGACTCACAAGTCATACGGCGGACAACAATCTTTACCCGCATACCATGGTGGGATTTCGCCCCCATCTTTCCGCACAGGACGCCATGCTGCAACTCACACACGACATTTTCGACCCGCTTCTTCCAGGTCGTACCAAGGCAGTCTTAGCTTTGGATCTCTTCAAAGCTTTTGATCGCATTGAACATCCGGCGATCATGACTGCTCTATCCCCATTGAATGTGGGTGCGCGCACGTATGCCTACATTCAAGCATTCCTCACTGACCGCACGGCTGAGATACACTTTGGCCCTCTGTCTTCTCCCTCCTACACGCTTCAGAGTATCGGCACCCCTCAAGGGTCCGTCCATTCCCCCTTTCTCTTTAACATTACCCTCATCCCCCTTGCCCGAAAATTGGCAACTATTCCCCACCTGAAGCACACTCTTTATGCCGACGATATCACCCTGTGGACCACTCACGGCAGTGACGGCAACATAGAGAGCACCTTACAGGAAGCAGCCACCCTCACCCAAAATTACGCACGGACCATCGGACTGTCTTGCTCCCCAGAGAAGTCCGAACTGCTCCTCATCCGGCCTAAGAACCGCCGCTGTCCCCGCTCCCCCATTGTCATTGAACTGAATGGTGACCCGGTACCTGAGGTTGGCACCCTCCGTGTATTGGGCCTGCACATCCAGAACGATGGCAAAAACACCACTACCCTCAACAAACTCAAGCAGGTTGTAGGCGCGATATCGCACCTCATCCGCAGGGTTTCGGAACGTCATAGAGGCATGAAGGAGCGTGACCTATGTCGCCTCATTCATGCCTTCGTCCTCAGCCGTGTGCTGTACACTACCCCATACTTACAACTATCCAGACATGACATAAACGCTTTGGATGCTTTTATTCGCAAGGCATTCAAAGTAGCACTTCATCTTCCCCTCAACACACCCACAGAAAGATTACTAGGCCTGGGCCTCCACAACACGATCGGGGAACTGGTGGAGGCCCACCGACAGGTCCAATACATCAGGCTCACACAAACTTCTACAGGTCGGTATATCCTGGACTCCCTCGGCATCAGAATACCGGCCAACGACCCAACCCTCCTCGCCATCCCACGACCCCTTCACCAGGAGCTTCTCATTAGGCCGCTCCCGAGGAATATGCACCCATCCCACCATGAGCAGCGCCGCAGAGCCCGTGCGAAGGCACTCCATCGAGCGTACGGCCCCGAGCCGGACGCCGTATGGGTGGACGCTGCCTGCACGGCTGCTGAAGCGACAGCAGCTGTGGTGGACTCCTCTTTAACCGCCCTCCTCACACTACCTCTCCCTCCAGACACGTCCCCAGAGGCTGCAGAGGAAGCCGCCATTGCACTAGCTATCACTCGCACGGAAGCCCGGTATATATTAAGTGACTCCAAAACAGCGATCTTAAATTTTGCTCGAGGCCGAGTCATGTCCCTGCTTATGGAATACTGGACTCGCCCGATGCACCCCCGCCCCGCCATGTGGAGCTGATATGGGTGCCAGCGCACTCCGGGAATCCCGGAAACGAGGCTGCCAACCTTTTAGCCCGTGGTTCTTTAAACCAGGCTCAGGTGGCCTCGATTCGGGGATTTACGAAGGAGCGCATGCACACATTCAGTGAGCTGACCCAGGCATACAGAGCCTCACGCCAGCTCTACCCCCCGCCCCACCCCTCCCTAGATAACAAACACGCAACACTCTGGCGCAGACTACACACACACACTCTCCTCTCACCCCTTAACCTAGCCCACTATCATCCCTCCTTCCCCACTCCAGCATGCGCCCTATGCCCAGAACCCTTCGCCTCTTCCCTCCACATCCTTTCCCTCTGCCTGGCGGACCCTCCACCGCGGGACCTAGAGAACCTCAAGACCTGGGAGGACTGGGAAACCCTGCTGCGCTCGAAGGACCCGGCCGTGCAGACCATCGCCAGCGGCCGTGCTGCCAGTGTTATGGACCGTAGGAACATAAACTCTTGAGTGCAGTGGGGCCGTGCGGGGACCCTGGGGCGTGCCCCGAATTCCTGTGTAAATAAAGTTTTTTTTCTCTCTCTCTCTCCTGGTCCAGGAGTCCACAGGCTTGTGCTTCACGTAAAGCCCGATCCACCAGCCATTTCTGGCCGGTAGGCTGAGCGGTCCGTATAGCAGCCTCCCAGTAAGAATTAGTGGGGTTGGGGATGGGAATACTTTCTTTGGGGAAGGTCATTCCCAAAGGTGGTAATAAAGTGTGGATGCGAGCACGCCAGTGGTGTTACAATCAGGAGGAAAGGTGGGGTGAAAGCATGAGAGACGGTGGGGTGAAATAAAGCAGCCTGTATATAATTGTCGCCATGGGGCGCTGGATAAAGGCGACGAGGCACTGTGGGGTGATGGCAGTGTTATGCGGCTGAGTTTGTAGAATGTGGTGATTTGATGACATGTAGAGAGGACCGATGGGGCCTTTGGCGCAAGGTTGGGCGTCTGAGAATCTTGGGTCAGGGAGGAGAATTCTCGGGCCAGCGCATGAACGCGCTCATTGCCGGGGATCGAGGCATGCCCAGACACCCACGAGAGAGCATCCGTTCGGTCGAGAGCGGTGGCCGTGGCAAGAATACGATGTGTTGCTGGCGTCGCCACGCCCTTTAGGTAGTGGGGGTACGCGGCCTGGGAATCTGTGCAATTTTCGGTTACCGTTTTGTCAATGGTGGAGTGGGTCAGAGCAAGTGCGATGACGGCTCCTTCCACTTCTGCAGGCGAATTAGGCGCATAGTGGCGGCGGCCTCCACTGTGCCGTCTTCATAGGCTGCGACTGCCGTGAAATATCCTGGTTTAGAATTTTCTGCCGCGTCGACACAAAGGATATCCGAGCGGTTGCTGTTTGTTTTCGTGCAATAGCTCGCTCGTGCCTGCCGCCTACCCTGATGGAGACTAGCGCTCATATTGCGTGGTAGGGGCTGCTAACATATATGTGATCTCGAGTGCGCAGAGAAATCACGTAAGGTGTAGTACTTGTTATGGAGGGAATGGGTGGATTGAGACGTAGCTGCGCAGTAGGCGTTGTCCTGTTCTCGTGCGACTCAGGCGGACTATTTGGTTGGTGCGTTGAGCCTCTATTAATTAGATTACTGTATTGTGGGTAGCAGTGGCCAGGAGGCGTTTCGTGCTAACCGTCCGTGGAAGATGTAGGGCGGAGGTGACAGCCGTGAGTATTAGGATGTCTGCCTGTTGTGTTTGCGCTGAGTGAGTATGTGGTATGGGAGGTTGTATGTAGTGCGGCTAATGATTAGTGCATTTCTGATATTGAGGGTCTCGCGCTCAGACAGCCCATGGTTGCGTGCTGCCACCCGCCTGATTACTGCAGCGACCTGTTTGGTCTGTCTTTGCAAGAGCTGAAGGGTGGCGGTTGCATCGAGTGTGTTGGTAATGAGAAAGCCGAGAATCTTAACCTGAGGTACAATGGTCAATGGATTTCCATGCATGTGCAGTTCAATATGGGGTCACTGGGGAGGGGCTTCAGCTGCAGGAGTTTCGATTTATTTGGAGAGCAATGGAGGCCTGTGTTTGCTGAATGAGTGGTGGTGATGTCTATGGCAGATTGCAGGATATCCTGGGCTGTTCCAAGGGACCCTCCCGTTGTCCAGAGGGTTTTATCATCTGCGTATGTGGCTGTGTGGAGCCCTGGGATAGCAGCAAAGGCCTTTGCCAGTGGCGCTAGGGCAATGTTAAAAACTAAAGGCGATAGAACCGCCCCTTGTGGAGTGCCCCGGTTAGGCAGGAGGAACAGTAGCTTGGTTTGGACTAGTTGGTAACAGTTCTTCAAAAACATAGCGCAAAAAGGACACGGACGACACAGAAGTGGACAGGACAGTGGACGGGAAAGGCTGGGAAGCAATATTACCAAGGTGGAGTTCTGCCGTGCGTCCCTGAAGGAAGGCCCGAATATATTGTCATGTGCGGGTGCCGCATCCCTTGGTGGCTAATGTCGTGAGGACATGGTCATGGCTTTATTGTGTCGAAAGCCTTATAAATATCCAGGGCTAGTATGGCTCGCGTACCGGCTGTACGGCGCTTAGTGCAAACGAGGGACTGTTTAAGGGCGAGAAGTACGTCTTGTTCCCAATTGAACGTTGGAGAGAAAGCCTGTTGTTTCTAAAAACGTTTGCAGGTGATTTATAATGACATGCTCCAAGAGCTTGGCGACACAGCTCGTTAAGGAGATGGGGCGAAAATTTTGAAGAGCGAGTGCTCGGTTTGGGTATAAATCGCATGCTGGCATGGGTCCACGCTGATGGGAGCGTTCCAGCTTGCCAGGAGCTCCGTGAGTTCCTATAGGGAGACTTCGCCCTGATTGAGTAGTGCCTTGTACGTTATGCCATCCGGCCCCGGCGCCGTTGAGCGGCGAATACTAAAGAGTGCTCGGTGGACTTCGTTTAAGGTGATGTCGGCATCAAGTTCTGGGTTAGGTGGAGGTAGATTGAGTGGATCTGCTGACTGAAGGGGTGTGGGTATATAAGTGTCCCGCAGTTGGCCAATTACGTCAGTGCTCTTTTGGAGCTCTCGTTGTATTAGACGTTGTGTGTTTACTTGTGCCTGAGATTTAGTGGTTGTTGCATCTAAGAGAGCGCGTAGGAGGGACAACGTGCGTTTAGTGCTTAATGTACCCTTAAGGTCGTTACAAAAGATTACCCAGTTTGCGCGGGATAGCGTGCTCGCGTATTCTTCTGCCACGCGAGTGTGAGCGGCTATGCGCAGTCTCAATTGACGATTATGTCACTGGTGACACCAGCACTTGAGAAGTCACTTTCGGGCCTTCCATAGATAAGCCAGATGCGGATAAACCTGCGGTGCCGTATGGGTATTTTTAATGCTTTTACTGTTCGTCTAGAAGGCCTTCACCAGACGGTCTGTCCGGTCAGTAACAGTACGGGGTTCTGAAGAATCAGCTGCCAAGTATGAGTGAAACAGAATTCGCGCCAGTTGCGATTTTCCCCAGCGGCGGTTCAGCCCGGCGGCGGGGACTCCGTCCTAAGCATCCCCACGCGCACCCCCCCCCCCCCCTCCTCACGCACACACTTCTCGCTGTCTGGTCTCCGACGGTGAGAAAGCAGTTGTCTGGCCAGTGACCTCCGGTACGCGGAATTCCGGCTCGGGCGTCTGCGGTGCCAGCCGGGGCTCGGCGCGGGACGTTTCGGCGCGATAGTTTACGTTTCGTCGCCGCCTCTGATTCGTCGGTCCCGGGCCCCGGGCTGTCCGGGGAGGGTGAGGGAGAGAGGGGGACACTACGGGGGGACTGTGGAATGTGGCGGAGAGCAGTCGAGGTGGAGATCTTGGATGTGGCGGTGTGCTAGCTAACCGCGCGTGTGTGTGAAGTGTCAGCCGAGAGGTGGTCGGCTCGTCGCGAAGTGTCTGGGCAACGAGTAACGACTCCGGGGACCCGACATCGACAGCCCGACGCCTATCTCGGACCGGACCTCAACCACCCGAACAGCTAAGCCCCCGCCACTCCCACATTTGCGAACTATACCCTAAATTCTTTCCTTTAAAAGTGCCTTGTATTTGTATTTCCTCTCGCCTGTCATATTTGATACTGTGTGTCAAAGCTAAAGTTTGTTCCGTCTGTCCTGTGTCTATGCTGTGCTATTGTTGATGAGTTGGTGAAGTGTTGTTCTCTTTGTTAATTAAATTCTATCCACTCTCATATCCGACTCCTGTGTCGTGCCTCCGGTCAGCGGCTGGTCAGGCGTGGACATATCGCCGGTTAGCCACTCGGTCCTGCTTAAGATCTGGCACCTGGGTGGAGGTGTTTGTCTCTCCTCCCCTAGAATTGGTAACAGAGAGTGTGGAGCCCATTGGTGGCGTGCTCGCACTTCGTGACAAACTGGCGTCCGCGACAGGACCCTGTGCTAACCCCGACTGGCTCTGACCGCGAGACAATGACACAGCCGTATAAGCGCATTCTGATTTTGATTGCCGGTGTGAGACACGATGGCAGAAGCCGAGCGTTTAGTCGCACTCGGTAAGGAGTTGGGTTTGGAGGGAGCAGAGCTTCACGAGTTCCTGAGGGAAGAGAGAGCAGCGGAACGCTAGCGGCGTAAGCTGGAAGACCAGCGGGAGAAAGAGCGAGATGCTCGGGAGAAGGAGCGAGATGCGCGGGAGAAGGAGCGAGATGCGCGGGAGAAAGAGCGCTATGAGCGAAAGCTCCAGGAAATTGAGAAAGAGATGGCACTCCTTCAGTTAAGGGCGAGTGCCAATATTAGCGGCAGTTCAGTCAGCGAACCGAGCTCGTCGACGATGGCAACCCGAGTACTCAGAGTTCGTCCACACAAGTTGATGGCCCCATTTAACGAAAAAGGTGATGACCTGGACGCGTATCTGACGCGGTTTGAGCGGGTGGCGGAAGCCCAGCAGTGGCCACGGGAGGAGTGGGCCACTGCGCTGAGCACTTGCCTCACGGGAGAGGCCCTGAATGTGTTTGGCCGAATGCCAGCTTCTGACTCGAATGACTATGTTAAAGTCAAGCATGCGCTCTTGCTCAGATTTCGGTTGACAGAAGAGGGATTCCGTCAGAAGTTTAGGAGCGAAACGCCTAATGACCACGAGACTCCCTCGCAGTTTGTATCTCGACTGGGCAACTACTGGGGAAGATGGATAGAATTGTCGAAAACAGAGAAGTCATACAGGGAGTGAAGCGGCTAATTTTAGCCGAACAGTTGTTAGAAAACTGTGCGCCTGCAATGGTCACGTTTATAAGAGAAAAGCGGACCACGGACCTCAAAGAATTGGTTCAGCGAGCAGATGAATACGTGATGGCACGAGGGACCGTCAACTTCGGCCGAAGAGACTCCAAGAAGGAGAGTCTGGTCGCAGGCAAGATGGCCGAACAGCCGCGTGGCCCGGGGGTTCTTGCACGGTGCTACATCTGTTCGCGACCGGGGCACATTGCGGCCCAGTGCAGGGGGAACCGTGGCCCTCCAGTGCAGAAGATTCAGACGCCACCCAGCTCCAGGAACATGTCTGCATGTATCCAGGATGGCTATCTGGAATTAAAGGATGGACAGTGCGTCCCAGTCGTGAATATGACTGCGTTGGCAAGGACTCCCGACTGGCCGGTCGTAGAAGGCCTGATCAGTGGAAGTAAGGGTCGAGTGCTGAGGGATACAGGTTGCAACATGGTGATCGTCAACCGCAGCTTCGTGAAGGACGAAGAAATGACCGGCGACCACGGGGTCGTCTACTTGGTAGACCGCTCTGCTAGGCTACTGCCCGAGGCTCGCATTCATATTGACACCCCATACTACAAGGGGGAAGTTATAGCGGGTTGCATGGAGGAGCCCCTTTTCGACCTTGTTCTGGGAAACATTGAAGGAGTACGATGCCCAGGAGCATCAGATACTGAGTGGAACCCCGAGGACTCGGAAAGGGCAGAGGCTCCTACAGGTAAGCATCATGATCCATGCGACAAGGGCCCCGACCAGGTTACCATGCCAACGGCGGCGGTCACGACCCGCCAGCAGGCGGCCCGACAATCCAAAGAGGTATTCCGTAAGGTACGGGTGCCTACTGCTCTCCCTGACGTCAGCACATACCAAATGAGGCAAGACCAACGAGATGACAGCAGGCTCCTGGTTTTCTTCGAGGCGGACGAGCGGAGAAAGAGGACAAAGTGCAAGGGAGGCGCTTCGTTCAAATTCTGTCTTCATGACGGCCTGCTGTACCGAGAGTACACTCCAGACACAGGAGCGAAGACGACCCAGCTGGTAGTGCCCCAGAAGCACCGCGAGAAGGTTCTCCAGTTGGCACATGGGGGGCTGATGGCAGGGCACCTCGGTAGAAAGAAAACAACGGATCGCATTCTCGCAGACTTCTTTTGGCCCGGACTACATGGGGACGTGGGCAGGTTTGTCGCATCGTGCGACATATGCCAGAAAACCGTGGCGCGCAGCACAGTGCGGAAAGTTCCCTTTGAGCAGGAGCCTCTCGTTGACACCCCCTTCAGCAAAGTCACGGTCGAGAATATACATGGAAAAATTAATGTTGGTGCTGATTACCTCAGCCGGGTTTCAGAGCCCAGCGCTCGCCAACAAGTACATGCTGATATCTAAGAATCAAGATGTTTTCGCTTTATTTTGTGTATGGAGTCAGTTCGATGTGCGTCTACATATGACTTGTGCGCGCCTGTATTCCGCAGTATTGTCTCAGTGTGTTTATGATTGTATTTCTCAGTATTATATCAGTGTGTCTGTGCTATGATTGCAGTCGAATGTTCTCGTGTCGCATACGGCGAAGCATGCGCGACTTCTGTTTTTGGAGTGTGGAATGTTATCAGCAATAACATTCTTGACGCGGGGGTGGTGAAACAGAATTCGCGCCAGTTGCGATTTTCCCCAGCGGCGGTTCAGCCCGGCGGCGGGGACTCCGTCCTAAGCATCCCCACGCCCCCCCCCCCCCCTCCTCACGCACACACTTCTCGCTGTCTGGTCTCCGACGGTGAGAAAGCAGTTGTCTGGCCAGTGACCTCCGGTACGCGGAATTCCGGCTCGGGCGTCTGCGGTGCCAGCCGGGGCTCGGCGCGGGACGTTTCGGCGCGATAGTTTACGTTTCGTCGCCGCCTCTGATTCGTCGGTCCCGGGCCCCGGGCTGTCCGGGGAGGGTGAGGGAGAGAGGGGGACACTACGGGGGGACTGTGGAATGTGGCGGAGAGCAGTCGAGGTGGAGATCTTGGATGTGGCGGTGTGCTAGCTAACCGCGCGTGTGTGTGAAGTGTCAGCCGAGAGGTGGTCGGCTCGTCGCGAAGTGTCTGGGCAACGAGTAACGACTCCGGGGACCCGACATCGACAGCCCGACGCCTATCTCGGACCGGACCTCAACCACCCGAACAGCTAAGCCCCCGCCACTCCCACATTTGCGAACTATACCCTAAATTCTTTCCTTTAAAAGTGCCTTGTATTTGTATTTCCTCTCGCCTGTCATATTTGATACTGTGTGTCAAAGCTAAAGTTTGTTCCGTCTGTCCTGTGTCTATGCTGTGCTATTGTTGATGAGTTGGTGAAGTGTTGTTCTCTTTGTTAATTAAATTCTATCCACTCTCATATCCGACTCCTGTGTCGTGCCTCCGGTCAGCGGCTGGTCAGGCGTGGACCTATCGCCGGTTAGCCACTCGGTCCTGCTTAAGATCTGGCACCTGGGTGGAGGTGTTTGTCTCTCCTCCCCTAGAATTGGTAACAGAGAGTGTGGAGCCCATTGGTGGCGTGCTCGCACTTCGTGACAATGAGCGCAATCTATCCCAGTCAGTGAGAAGCTACGAACGAGGGTTCAAAATCTTGGAATCATAAGCAATAATAGTGGAGACTGGAAAGTGGTCACTCCCAAGTCTGTCTTGGAGCACCGTGTGAGATTTAATGATTATGTTTGGTGTGGCCAATGTGAGATCGGATGTGGTGTCGCAGGTGACGCTTGTGCCAATGCGAGTGGGTACGGTGGGGTTTGTGATCAGGCCAAGGTTGTAATCAGCCATTGCGATAGAAATGAGGTTACCTTTGGGCGTATTCGAGGTGTATCCACAGTGCGTGTGACGTGCATTAAAATCCCGCACCACAAGGTGCTTTGAGGAACGAAAGGAGCCCAAGATTCCCGGAATAACTCTGCCTTTATCTTTAGGATTGCTGTATATGTTTAGAATACTGAGGCCATATGTGTGTCCGGTGAGCTGAGCTCTATCGCGGTATATTGAGTGCCCTTGCTGTCAGGCGTGTTTGTCGGTGTGCGGTCTAGTACCGGCATGGATGCGAGTGTCAGGATTGTTGTACTTGGTGTAAGGGCTGCCGTGTGAGAACCGCGAATATGAGTGCGATTTGTTTCCGTCTCTTGCAGAGGAATGGCATGGGGGGATTGGGGGAGTTTGCGATATACGCGGCTAGTTGTGCTTATTTTCGGCGTATGGTGCGACAGTTCAGTTGCCATATAATTGTTTCTGTTGGTGTAGTGGATTGGCGTCGCCGCCGAACTTTTCGCGTACTATTGTTCTGCGCCATGCTGCTGGTCTGAAGATATTTTGATGAGGACAGGTGGTGGGTTGAACTGCGCGCTGTTTGCGAAGCAATTCCTAACGAGGTACGACTTCGAAAAGCTTGTTGCTGCCGGCTTCATGTTTTTCCAAGCGAGTGTTAACCGTAGCTTTCATCCTATCAGTCATGGACTGTAGCAACTGTGCTTGGGCTAGTATGAGTTGTTGCTGCATCACTCTGAGTTGTTCAGCAGCTATAGTGTTGATTATGCTATTGATTTCTGAGCGAAATTCATCGGAACGTATGTACTGCTTTACCGCCTCTTGAGGTGTAATAGGGGGTCAGGGGCTGGATAAGAGGTAGGAGTGGTGGCTGCTTGAACGGACAACTCACCCTTTTTAGCAGGGCCGACTCCTTTCTCGGGTGTAGCGTTCCGGAGTGACTCCGTATCCTGGGTCTCCTGGATGTGGGCTACACAATCACTTTCTTGCAATGTACAGGCCCGTGGCTCGGTGGCGTCTACCTTGGTACCACTGGGCCCCCGAAGGGGTTGAAGTTGTACGAAATCGCGTTTCAGGTTTGATGTCCGGCGTTCAAGGAGTACACTCTGTGCTTTTCGGTGTGGTTTTTGTTATCTTGTTAATCCGACAGCTCTGAGCTTTCGGTCTCCATGGCCTTTAATTGTACTGGCGTCTTTAGTTTACGGCGACGTAGCGCTGCGGGCGCTGGTGGTGTTGGCCAATGCACGTTCGTCTACGTCGGGAACTTATTTGTCGCAGGAGCTGTTTTACTTCGGAACCACTCATACGATTGTCAGAGAAGCGCAAAAATCTTGCCGGTCCACCGAAATGTGAGACAGTTATTTTGCCATTTCCATTCCACAGAAACCGATTTCCAATTTTCATCTTGCTTGTCCATCATACACCTTGCCTGTTCATCTCCCTTGTGCACCGCTGTTTCCCCGAGCAACTGTGAAACCAAGCGGCAAGTAATTGGCCAGGGCCGCCCCCGAAATTTGACCCTGGCTGATTTGGACCGAAATCGATGCCCAGCCATAACTGAGCGTATCGAACACAATGGAGCCTTCCAAATCTTGCTCGGGTCATTGAAAAAATTTCGCCCAGGTTACACCCGAAATTTGACCTTTGGCAATTTAGACCAAAATCAATGTTCAACCGTGATTGGCCGTGGCGGGCACGATGGCGGCCTCCAAATGTCGCCCGGGTCACTTCAAAAAATTTTACCGTGGACGATTTCAACCAAAATAGACGTCGAACCATAGCTGAGCGTGTCCGACAGATGGCGACCTCAAAATTTGTCCCGAATCATTTCTAAATTTGGCCCGAGCCACCACCAAAACTTTACCTTCACGAGTTGGTGGAAAATCTATGTCCAACCATGGCTGACTGCGCCCGACCTGATGGGGACCTCCGAATCTGACCCCGGCGATTTCCAGTTTTCGTCCGAGCCACCCCCGCAAAAGTAGTTCACAGCTTTAAGATTTGCCCTCTCTCGTTGCTATGGCGTCGCTTGTGGCACCACCATTTACGTTGTTGTAACCGTGCGTCGCTGCTGCTATTGGATGGTCTAATCATAAATGATCAGACTTGATCCAGTGGATGAAACCTTAACATACTGAATGTATTTACGGATTAATTACAAAGTACAACAATTGCACATCCCTCGGAAGACTCGAACAGTCAGCGAAGCAAGGTGCTCGTCGTTCGGCGTGCCGAGTACGCGTTCTCCCCACGCAGTCCAAAGTCCCTTCCTACCGCGGCACCTTTGGGGGGCGTCTACTGAGAATTCCGAAACGAAGTCACCCATGTCTTGGTTCTAGAGGTGCTGTTTACAAAACATTATATTCATACAACACAGATAGCCATTTGGACGCTCCATGCGCAGTTGAAATCGTTACCAATCAAGAAAAACAAATGTTTGTCTAAGTTACGTCATTACTGACGTCTGCATAATTTTATCGGTTAAAAAGGTGTTCGCTCAGTCATGTCAGAACACTTTTTTACTGTTAATATTTGAATATAGCGCAACCTTACTGAGATATTGGGAGATATTCGCGATTTCAAAGTTTCAGTTTCATTCAGTTAATTTCACTGTTGTTGACATGCGCAGGATCTGGGCTACACGTATCCGAGAGGCAGATAGGCTGTGTTGCTGAAGCAGAAGAGTGGGGCTTGTGGTCCGTACAGCCGCTGACGGCATGAACATCCTGGCCAACACTGACGCCCCCAACTTCCAGGGAGACACTGGAACAAGAAAAAAAGGAGGTGAGTTTGGGCTGGCAGCTCAGTTCCAAACACTTCATAATGTTTAATGAATTCATACTCTCTTTGATGTGAACTCCGCTATAAACATGAAATGTATTTTGGCGGCAGCACATGATAAAGTTTTCCTCGTTCCAACTGTTCCTTTCATGAGCACTCATTATCGTTACAGACAGAAGACGAAGAACAAGCTGACCATGAGGAGCCTTCGCTGTTCTTTCCTGCCTTCGGTGGTGCTAAGTCCAGCTTATGGCTCTCGTGCAGCAGTGGTCAGATAACCGTGTTTCCGTTAATTTGACTATGTGATTCTCTTATATATATAGCTATGTGGTAAGCAGAAATCCTTTGTGAATTTTTCCGGCTTTTTCCTAAGTATTTGAGGGCTAAAAAAAATGTTTGCTATCAGCTTTAAATTGAGCACAGCTGACAGCGGCGGGCATTCTGTTCGAAGACCGCCGAGCACGCTCGGTGCAACATTGCCGCCGACTGATAGAGTCCATTGTGGGCGACAGGCCGCCCAAATAAAGACATTTTTTAGACGCTATTTTCGATGTCTTTCTGCTCTGCGCATTGCAGTCACCACTGCTTGACATCTGGAGGAGGTTCTGAGTTGCTGTCCATGTACCTGATACCGAATTTAAGTCGTGACGTCAGCTCTCTGCGCTTCGCACAGGAGGAGTAGCCACCATTTAACCGAGCCCGCCGATGTGCCCGAGGGGCGCAGCCTGAGTTCGGGACCCGCCAGACCGCACCCGCCAACGGAAAGCCGCAACGTCACCCATGACCTTGCCACATACGTCGACCCCGATCGCCCTGCAGCAGCAGCCAACACTCACTGCTTTGAGACAGAAATGGCAATAGCGCTACAACGAGACGTACACAAGAAAGACTAACACAGGACATGCGCTAACTTCATCTAAGTTCATTTACTGCAAAGCCAGCAAATATATGGAAAATTTAAGGCATGTGCAAAAAACCGGCCCTGTGTCAGTCTTTCTTGTGTACCTCTTGCTGTAGCGCTATTACCACTTCTGTCTACAATAATGCACCATCTAGACCAAATTGACGTTCTTCTAAACTCACTGGTTCTCCATTTTAGGACCCTGGAGACTAATAGAACCAATTTGAGCGCGTCGCTTCGTTAAGGGTTGGAGTGATGCGACTAAAATAGGGCACGTCTTTTTCTCTTTGGAAGGCTCAGCACGCACCGGGTATGAAGACCACCAGACTCCCCTAAAGATTTTCAACAGAGAACTTTTGAAGACATTCAATTCTGTCGTGAGGAAAGAAAGAGCCGAACGACTTCTCGAATCCAGTATCCAGCTTGCGAACGAGCCCGTACGCGAGTACATCAAAGAAATGAAGTGCCTCATTCGTCGTGCCGATCCTGATATGATTGAGAAAAAGAAAGTTTAGTTTTTATTGCGTGGCTTAAAAGCACAACTCTTTGCCAGGCTCGTGCGCCACCCGCCAAAAACCATCGAAAAATTCATGTAAGAAGCCTGCACCATCAAGAAGGCCATCGACGTCCGGACTCGGCAGCACAGCCGCCCTTATTAGGTCTCTGCAATTTGCCTGGACACGATTATCACCATTAGCGACAGCTTGCGGGAAGTTATTCGCGAAATCGTCCACGAGGAGCTACGACGACTGCTGCCATCGTCCTCACATCCACAAGCAGACACTTTGCACGCCAACGGCCACAGAACCCCTGGCTACGTACGCACTCCTCCACCCCATCGACGCCCTCTACGTCCTCTCCGACATGAACTACTCGTTCCAGAACATCATCCTCCCGCCCACGCCTGCCCAGCCTACGAGCGACGCTCAAGCCCCAGAAAATGCGACATCTGGAGGACTTCTGACAACCGGTTATTGCGCTTTCATTGCAGTGAGGCTGGCCATATTTTTATTCACTACCCATACCAATGTAAATTTCTTCGTCGATTTGCCGTTGACGCACCACGAGCACGCTCGAGCCAATGTCCGCAACAAATCGACGACTACCTACGTCTAGAGGAGTATGCGTTGAACCGTCTTTCTCGGTCACCATCGCCTTCAGCCTCGCGTTTTGCGGCGCCACGCCGCAGGTACGCAGCGGTTCTTGGCGAAAGATCTCCAGCCCCCGCAGGGGAAACGAACCATAGCAACCTTTGTAGGTGAGGTTGCTCCCCAGCGAAACGACGAAGATTCTGCGCTCATCACGCCACATGAAGACAGCGCATCCACTACGTCGACGCCGCACATAAACACGAGCTTAATAACGAAGCGACCGGACTTCAGAACGAAGCCCCCCTCCCCCAGAAAAAGCCTCGACGACACACTGTACCCATGATTCACATACCCGACAAAGCTGAGACCCGAAACCGAGGACGATCTGCAACGCAAGAGCCAGGACATATGAGTTAGAGGTGCTATCGACATAGAGTCGACACAGAGGCCGATTATTCAGTGATTAATGGAACAAATGCTGCGCAGTTGAGGAAAGTCACCATCGCTTGGGACGGCCCAGAAATGCGCACCGCAGCAGGACGCCTTATTAACGGCGTCTTTCGGGTCAGCAGACTTATTACGCCATTAGGAAGATGGCGTAATACGTCTGCTGACCCGAAAGACGCTGGTTTGATTGCTGTCGCGGCGGTTGACCATTCTAGATGCTCAATTCTAGATGCCCGTGTATTGTGCGATATTAGTGAATGCTAAAGAACCCCAGGTGGTTGAAATTTCGGAAGCCATTCACTAAGGCGTCCCTCAAGGCCTGAGCCGCTTTGGGACGTCAAGCCCCCTAAAATCGAAACAAACTTCAAAGATAAATCTAGAGGCGGTTTTCTCTAAATCGATGAAAACCAAAAAACCTCGAATTTGCCCTGTCTATTAAAAAAATTAGAACGGCAGTTTCACGTGAACAAATGCTCATTACTTTTTTTCTCTCGTTAACCCGGAACACAGCCATATTGTTCTTAAGGTCGTTCTTTTCCATAGAAGTTAGTTTTTGCCCCGTTTCCTTTTGTTTATCAGCATACCGGTTTTCAAGTATTGAGGCCGGGCATAAGTTTCTGGAACAAGGCAGAAAAGAGGACACGGGAGTACCCAGGACCAGCACCGCATTCAAAGACGTCTACTGTTTGGACATGAGCACAGCGAAAAGAGGAAAGGAGGCGAGTCCTTCCTCGCCCTTTGGCCTCTTCTTCCTTCCTTCAGCGTCCGGAAGCCCAGCCTCAGCAACCGTAGAACATTTGTGACCGCTCCAGGGTAGACGAGAGTCGGGCGCTCATCAGTTAGCTTGGGAAGAAAACAGCACACCATTGAGGACTTTGTCTAAGAATTTCATGATTATGAAAGTGCCGGCGAAGGTGGGAACAAGCACGCCGCCTCCAAGTACTGCCGAGTAAGCCTCTCCGAGAACCTCATGTCAGCAGTCGTCTAAGCGAGCATGTAAAATCCGATCGACATCAACCACTGAAAAAGCCGCAGGAAGTGACAGGTATGTACGATTGATCTCAAATATCCTCCATTTGCACCCTCTAATGAGCGAACGCGGCTCTTAAAATGCGGAAAAAATCGCGAAAAGCTCCACTTTCTAAAAGTAACAATTTTGGCGTGTTTGTTCATTCCACTTTCTGTGTTCACAATACCGCAGTCCACAGGCATTTACGAATGCAAAGAAAAACGCAAGCAAAGTGTTTGTTCTATTAAACTTTCTGTGTTCACAATACCGCAGTTCAAAGCTATTTACGAATGCAAAAAAAAGCAAAAGATTTTAATGTCCCGCGCGAAAACAGAAAAAGATCCATAATAGCGAGACAATGGCGAGGTGCGCGCGCCGCTAGCTCCGCTTATTCTCGTTGCATCGCGCCTGTTTTGGTTTCTTTATAAGTTGGCTTCCTCTGCCGTGTTTTACAGTGCCAACGGAGACGCATGGGCTTCGTATGGGCTCCGCGTTCGAACACCTGCTGCAAGGGAAAACACCGGGATACTTCGGATCCGACAACCGGCCAAGAAGCGTGAGTCTATAAGGCACATTTCAAGACCTCATTTAAGCCAATCGAAGCTCGGGCGACCGAGGTCCGACTGTCTAAAGTCAGCGTCGGTGCGGTGCCCTAGCTTACCCGAGTGCCAGGCCGAGCGCGGCGTGAACTCGACGGCGGCAGTCATGGAGTACGCTGTACTTGGGACGAACGCCTCCCCAGAGGAATTCGAAACTGCCGATTGGAAAACGATTTTTTCTTACCGTGATCAGGACCCTACGCAGGGACATTAACAGCTCAGAAGCCGAATCAGCAGACCGAAAAGCCGAAGGTGAAGCCTCTCCCTCCGCTCTATCCTAAGAACCCGCATCCCCGACTCCCGGAGGAGGTCTATAAAATCATCTACCGACCAACTGGTGGCGAAGACATCACGCGCTACACTGAGAAGTCCATGAGGCAAGCGATCGCAACGGCGAGCGGCATCACCGCGACCGAGCCTGATAAAGACAAATCTAGAACTAACTCTAGAAAGAATGTGTTCACCATATCGACGCCAGTGCAGGCAAACGGACTGTGTTACGTCGCAGTCAAGCAAATCAAGATGGAAGGCAAAGAAATCGTCATAATGTCGTACATCACCCCTCCTGACAGGGCCTTGCAGGGCATCATCTATCGGGCTTACGATTGCAAAACTCAACAAGAAATGATGACAGAATTCCGAAAAAGAAACCCTGAAATCGTCCAAGCACGAACCATGCGACGAACATCAAAGTCCCTTCTGCTCCACTTCGACGCGGACGAATTGGGAGAAAGCATCGTATACCTCGGAGTCCTGTACCTGGTCTACCCCTTCCTCCCAAAAGTAGAGGCGTGTACGAACTGCAGACGAGTCGGACACAGAAGAGACTTATGTCCGGAGCCACCGCAACAACGGTGCCCGTACTGCGGCAACCAGCACCTCAAGGAAGAAATCTGCGACCCAATCTGCATTGCCTGCAGAGGAGGGCACCGCAGAAGCGATAACAGCTGGAAGATTTCAACGACCCCACACTAAAACGCCGGAGCCCCAGTCAAAATCAAAACCCGCCCAAAAAACATCCACCCAAAGGAAAAACCGGTCGAGCTCGTTCCCGCCCTTGGACAGCGGACGCAGCAGCAGCCGCAGCGCAAGTAGTAGCCGAAATCGAGGTGGCAGCAGCACCAGCAGCCGCACTCAGAGCCTCGGAACGAAACAGGTGAGCTGGGCAGGAGTGGCCTCTCACAGAAAGCTGCATTCATTGCAGTCTAAACTCGATCAGGCACTCCACCACATTCAAATACTCACGAAACGAATAAAACACTTCGAACAGGAATATAGTAAGCTAAAAGCGCCCGCCAAATCTAAGGACTCTTCTCCAAAACCACTCCTAATTCAGGAAGTCACAGAAATGGAAACTACTGTGACTGCATCAGTCGAAACCCCGGTAACCGTAGCAAGCAAGGAAGAGACACTTCGCAAAAGCGAGCAGTAGCTGACGTCAGAACTCCATCATTTGAGGATAGAGTCCAGAAACTGGGACAAAATGTGGAAGAGCACAGCCAGAAACTCGATAACGTAACACAAAGAGTTGGCAATTTAACACAAAGACTCGAAGAACACATACAGGATGTGAATCACAAGTTCGGGGTAATCGACAGCATTTTACAGGAAATTTCACTTCGGCTTCCCCCGTCAGCTCAACGTGCGCCAATCCATCTACCCCCGCAAAATGGCCAATCCTAAAACCATAACAATTTGGCAGTGCAACTGCAGGTCTATGAGCAACAAAAAAATTGCCGAAAGTGCCCTACGTGCAACCGAGAGTAGCATGGGTCGACGTCGAGAGGTTCGAGCGTGCTGAAAGGAGGACCGTTCGCTGCGTCAGCTAGAAAAATTAAAAATTGGTTTTTGAGGAAAAGAAATGTGTGTGTGTGTGTGTGCGCGCGCGTGCGTGCGTGCGTGCGTGTGTGTGTGTGTGTGTGTGCGTGCGTGCGTGTGCATGCGTGTGTGTGTGTGTGTGTGTGTGTGTGTGTGTGTGTGTGTGTGTGTGTGTGTGTGTGTGTGTGTGTGCGCGTGCGCGTGCGTGCGCGCGCGCACTGTTGTGGCAGTTGTGATGTGCACGCATGCTCAGCTGCTGTTTTTCCGGTTTTCTCTCTTTGCCTTTTCCTGAACAATTGACTGATACGAATGCTCTGTTGGCGCTATTTTCATCATCTGCCATCGATTCTTTCCTGTCCTGTACAAGAGATTGGAACATGCTGTACGATTGATTGTGTATGTATGTATTCTCCCCTGGAATTATGGCTTCATGGCCCTGCAGAAATGTAAATAAATAAATAAACAGCCGGTGGAGATGGCGAGGATGTTCTTTTCATGACAGCGACAACGGACGCGCTGCGGAGAAGCATCGCGCGTCATCATATCCGGACGTCGCCGCAACTTACCTGCCACTAGGGTGCCCCAATTGAAGTGCCTGCGAAAGCGGAGGAAGGCAGAGGGCATACGGGCAGAGGGCAACTCGAAGTTTTCCTCGCAGAGCACAGAGCAACAACGGGGCGTGGAGCTTCATGTAAGACTTTACAATGAGGTTAAGCGCGTGGTAGCATTAAAGCTGATCGCAACAGACGTTGGGCTGACGCGGCCAGCTTCAATGCTTTCATGCATGGGAGGCTACTGTGGAAGCATTGCGCTACAAAGAGTTGGTGGTCAAGGTGTTCCTGCGGTCTTCTGATCTATTATGGCGCTTCTGATATATTCCGATATATCATGGTGCTCCCGGTATATTCCCATATGTTATGGTGCTGCCATTAGTTGAAACGTTTTTCCGGCTTAGGTTTCAGATTCGTTTTATATGGAAAATAGCTCCGAAGTCTGGGAAAAAGGAAGTGTTTGCACCACAGTGGGTATTTTACGTCAAGCTTTTCTGCTTCACTAATCATTCATCGCTTCTTCATTGGAGGCTAATAGGATACCATGCCACGTCGGCAAATAAGGCCTCAAGCAGCCACCTTCTTCTTATCCGGTATGGTTTCCCCGTACTAGATATCTGAGCCCTGTTTTATATGACCGCTTTAAAGCGAACTATGGTTTGACAAAGTTATTTTGCATTTGTTTGAAATATACTTACTTGCCCCGGACAAAAGTTCTCCTTAACGTCTTTCGGTATTCGGGGATGGGGTGCCCATCTGGAGGAAAAATCAGAATGAAGTGATTATTTTATAACGCAAGAATCAAGCACAGCACATATCAGACCTTTGTTACAAAATGAGATACCTACACAAGCCCAACCCACAAAAGAACAAAGAGAAAATGAGGCATCTCGAATACTCTCATCTCAGAGAGCGCCGTCGCCAAAAACGTTGTATTGTATGATAGGAACTGGGTTCCTCGAATACGCCTGAATTGCGGCACAGATGATGTTCTTGGCTCCTTCTTTATTAAAATACAAAGCCATGACACAAGTGCGCAGCTGGTATGTTAAGTTCAAATGAACAGATGCGATGTAAAAAGAAAAAACAATGTAGAGACATTGAGCCTTGACATTTATTCAGTTACAAAAATCTCAACGAACTCATTAATCATAGTCGAAAGAAGGCAAGCGGCTGATGCTGACAGCGAAACATACGCCCACAGGCGTGTCTTCATTATACATATCGCTCCACTTCTCGGCACAGTTTGTACGGAATAATAGCTTCGATGCTTAGAGAGTGCGACGGAAAAAAATTTGGTAAAGCTCATCGTCTGTCGTTTGTATTACTTTTTCCACATGTCAGCATGCATGTTTCTCAAACTGAATATTATTATTTTCTGATTATTTAGTTTACTATCTCTACATTGTTGCCACTTTGAAAACGTTTTTGCTGAATGCATTTCTTTCCTTGTATTTGAGCTACTTGTTATGTGTCGATCAGATGTGCTTTTCAGAAAGATAAGCTTATGCTTCTCTATTTGTCTTTGGCGCGATGTAGCTTTGGATGTACCCTGAATGCTGCTTTTTAGGAAAGGTTTTTATCTGTGGGCCATTGTTCAAAGCTAAGTGCTCATTGAACGAGCTCATGGAACAATTCCCATTATAACTAATGTCTAGAATTTCATAACTCGAATTTCTTCACACACCACATGCACTTTCGGTGAACTACAAATGCGATTACCTTAATGCAGGTTGAAAAATGTATTATCTATATAGTTTCAAAATTGGTCTTGAAGTTGCGCTGGGGCCCCCGCTTCTCTATTCCCTGTGTGGCGCCGGTATGGCGCCAAGAAAACGATATATGAGTGCAACGTTGGGTAACTTCTCTTATGACCCCGAAGCCCATTTTCTTCGCAACATGGTTTCTTTAAAAGCTGGCTGCCGTCCCGGGTCACCGGGTGTTGCCGGTAATGAACTTCCGGACATCCCAGTGGCATCAACTCCACGCCTCAGACTTTCGCGTTCCCCTCAATCTTATGTCATTGTGTCCGCACCACCATTTTAGCTTTTGTCCATAGGCAATTAGCTACGAGAGGTTTGAGAGGCACCCTATCACTGCCAGCGAATGTGTCGTCAGGGCAAAGGCTCCCCTAAGCCGATGCCAACTCTCCAGCTGGTTCGTCTCCTGGTGTAGGTTCAGATTCGTTTTCACGTTTGTTGTTCATCACTACAGCCCCAGAAAACACACAGACAGAAAAGATAGAGCCTCGGACAAGCAAAACTTCATTGAGTCACGGTCCCTGCCGTTTTCAAAGCAGAAAAACGGAGCACGTCGCAGCGAGAGCCTATGCCTTCAAGTGCTCGCAGTATAGGTGCGTACAACTTACCGAAGGCAACGCGGATGGGTAATTGTGCTTGAAGCGTTGGCGGCCAGGGATTTCATCGATGATACCTTATAAGGATCAATCTTTCCGGCATTTCGTTAGCCTGTCCGTGCTGCGACACAAGCGTATCGCTGTAACGGTGATAACAAACAGCTTCAGCGTAGCCGGACAGTTATACGACAAATACGGTTGCGCTTTTCCGTTACTACCGTTGCCAGCTTTGCCAGACCCCATTAGCTGTACGGTAGCAGTTACCGTAGGTACCGTGTTTTCCCCACGGTAGTAATGAACCTCACTAACACTAACTTATCAGTGTTTATTTAATCGCCCTGCCACTGAGCAACAGCAACTGATGTGGACAATGCGTGCGAGACAAGTCGCTGGCGCGGTTCGCTGGGATACAAAGAAAGGTTCACGGATTGACTAGCTTCCGGCGACAACTTCCTGTGCTAGTAACCTGATAATTATGATAGACTTACTGAAAAACACCCCGCCGCGGTGGCTCAGTGATTACGGCACTCGGCTGCTGACCCTAAATACGCGGGTGCGATCCCGGCCGCGGCGGCCGAATTTCGATGGAGGCGAAATTCTAGAGGCCCGTGTACTGTGCGATGTCAGTGCACGTTAAAGAACCCCAGGTGGTCTACATTTCCGGAGCCCTCCACTACGGCGTCTCTCATAGCCTGAGTCGCTTTGGGACGTTAAATTCTAATAAACCAAATAAACCAAACCAAAGACAGCATGGAAAAGCGCCGATAAAGGACGTACCTAGTATCTTATAAGCCGAGAACACAGAGTCATCCTCTTCAAAATGTTTTCTGTACACACGATCCGAAACTGACGGCTGCGTTCCCATTCTTAACTTAACCATTCAGGCTTTCCTCATTTTCGACAACTTTGGTCAGAAGGGAAAGCCAACATCGTCTTCTTTCTGTGATTTGCACCGCGGCACTGAGAAGTAATTCATCATGATTATGAATAGGCGCGTGAACAAGAACAAAAACAACCGGCACACTGGCAGTCAGGCTGACGGAGTCCTTGCCGTGACATCCCACTGCGGCGATCGGAGCGCCGCCAGTGTTCGCTCTCGGGGCTAATTGTCATCCCTCTCAAATTGTCGCTTAAGTTTACTGCTTGATCTCGACGTCACCCACATTCGATCATCCTTCCCTGCGCCACAAGTCATCGTTCATTTCATACCCATGGTCGTTTTCCTTTTTACTGTATCATTTTTGAACTCCGACCTGACATTAAGTGTCCTTGTGGACGTGCTTGCCATTCTCGTAACTGTGCTCTAACGCCGCATATTGGTAGTGAAATGCACTGCATCCTATCCACGTATTTTCCCATGTATGATAATGCAACTCCTTATCTGTAATGCACGCATATGCGCTCCTGTGAAACAAGTAGTTCCAGTGACGAATAGTACAGGCCTTGAGTGTAGCCGCACTCGCACTCATCCGGATGGCATACGTTTTTTTTTTCTTTTTGCCTTCATTACGTTGTCCGGCGATTAGTCTTATTGCGGAGGGCCCACAGACGTAGGTGGAGGGTGTGATGCCTGCTTTTTCGTAAAGCGGAATTAGTCACTGCCTATCTCTACGCTCTCCCTCTCCCCCCCCCCTTCCAACTTGTTATTTCTTTGTTGCCTACCTCCTCGCTGCTCTCTTTTGTTATTTATTTTTTTTTCGCACGATTTGAGTTCAGCTGGCGTTTTAAAAACCTAACTTGTCACCTGAGTTTGCTTCTAAATTCCTAGCTCTTTAATTTACCGCGTTTGGTTGTTTTATTTTGCTTACTGGCACCTGTCGAATGGCTTTCATCATGCGCGCCAGCCAATATCGTATGCGTTGCTTGCGGCCCTCGCTTTAGATTTGCCCTCAAAGCATGCCGTGGCTCTTTTTTTTTCTTTCCAGAATTCAAATTTGATTTCAAAATCCAGTTCAAGTTACTTCTTTTTGCCCTTGTGCATTTATATTGATGTCTTTAAGCCTGTGATACCTACGCTGAGAAGGGCATTCTCTCCCATTTTTTGGCTTTTTCCTTCAAAAGACGGATTGCGTAAGGAGTAAATGAGGTAACAGTGCTAATTGTAACCATATCTTCATAAAGTAAGTGTCTTGGGCAAGCGAAACCACCTTAATGCTAAGAGTCATATGGTAAAGTCTGCAAAATTTTAGTTTTGCCTGTGCAAAGCTAATTAAGTTATGACTTACAAAGCGGCTTTTATTTTTGTGGCTTCTGGAAAAAAGTATCAGTTCTGGAGTTTTAGGTCTCCTTACAAAATAGCTAGGATAAATGTTTGCAGGAAGAAAATGATTACGTATTATCATAGTCTTTCACTGCTTTAATGACCATGAATGCTTTATGGTAAGGAATGCTCATGAATGGTCGTGTTTTAATGGTCATGAAACGGTGTTAAGCGTTCTATGGGGGCAACGACAGCAACGACGGGAGCAAGCGGGCATCTGTACGGCGGCGAGAGTACAGGCAGTATGCGACGCCAGTGCTGTGGCAGCAGCTTTTTTCTCTTCTTATTTCCTTTCATTCACAAACAGACATAAGGTTGTAACACGGAAATCTGCGATGCCGAATATTCGCGTGACGGGCTGTCACTCCGGCTACAGAAGCACGCAGGAAAAGGCCTCGCCGTTATGTCTGCCGTGCGATGCCGAGGAGCATGATATATGGAAGCGAGCAATGCCACGACAGGACATGTTCAAGGCAGCTTTAACGCAAGCACTTCCCGACCTTATGGCCCAGGTCACTGACTCGGTCCTTAAAGCCGTGCAGCCCTGGGTCAGCACCCAAATTCAGAACGCCACTAGCTCCGATTCCCCTCACCTCAAACGTAAGACAGCCTCCCGCCAGGCAGCGAAGGAACACGGTTCAGGCTCCGCAGCTGTTGGGTCGGTCCGGCCCCAAGCTGGGGTTGCGCTGGCTCCAGGCCAGAGCTAGACCGCTCCCCCGTAAATGAATAGAACAAGATGGCTAGCACATCTAATAGGAATGATAAAAACCTTGAAAAATTCCAAATCATCAAATCGAACTGCAGGGGTTTCAGGGCTTGGAAAAAACGGTCACACCTCCAGCTCAACCTGCAGTCCCTAGGTGACATGCCGGCACTCGTTGCCCTGCAGGAGCCCGGCATAGACGCTAAATTATCAGGCTACAGCACCTTTCAGGGGGGCCCCTCTACGTGCATCCTGGTGAATAAGGCTTACACCGGGGTTCAGGTCGACTTAGACTTGAGTACCGAGCAAGAATATACAATGGTCCGGGTACTGCCTCTCAGACGCCGCGACCCGTCAATACATATCCCCAACATATACTGCCCTCCGCATAAGCCGCGCGTAACTTTTAATGAAATCTTCCTTCGCGCGATAAAAATGGCAGCCAAAGAGCCTCTAGTGATCGTTGGAGACTTCAATGCTCCCAGCCTTCATTGGGGCTACCACTTCAAACAGGCAAGAGGACGTAAGCTGGCGGAGCTCATCTCCACCCTCAGCCTCACGTTGCTCACGGACCCGGCGTATCCCACCCGAGTGGGGAATTCGGTAACCCGCGACACGTGTCCAGACCTTTCTCTCGTTAAAAATGCTAGAGCAGCTGCTTGGGAGAACTTGGGAGATTCTCTAGGCAGCGATCACCTCCTTCTCCGGATTACACTCATGGCGAAGGCAGCGCGCAAAAAATGGGGTCAGGCCAAGCTGACCGATTGGCACAAATTCCGAAATCACACTATCCCTCCCGTACTATTTTCTGGCGGGTACGCGGAGTGGGCTAACCACATATACAAAATTCAGAAACAACACGTCACAGCACTACAAACCACCGAAGAGATCCCCGCAGTGGACACCCACCTCCTGCATTTGTGGGAGGCGCGCCGGAGCTTAACTAAACGGTGGAAAAAGCAGAAAACTAATCGCAAATTACGCGACCGCATAGTCAAACTCACAGAGCAAGCTGCAGCGTATGCTGCCGAACTCTCAGATTCAAATTGGATACCACGCTGCGACGCCGCAGCTCATCAGATGAGCTCGAAGGGGACGTGGCGTCTCTTTCGCAGTCTAATCGACCCCTCTCAAACGAGAGGGGAGACGCAAAAGCAGCTCCGGCGGGCTCTGCAAGGGTATCAAGGTACGACGGCGCAACTTGCAGACACTCTGTGCGACAGATATCTTTGTCGTACGGAGGACCCGCCTGCGCCTGAGTACATGTACTCTGGCAGGCCTAATGAAACACTTGATGCCCCTTTTGAGTTGCACGACCTTAAGGCGGCCTTAGCAAAAATGCGCCGGGGTACGGCTCCGGGACGGGATCACATAACAGTGAACCTGTTGGTGAACCTGCCGGACTCAGCCTACCTCCATTTATTAGAATACATCAACCAGATCTGTACGGCCGTCCGCTCCCTCCCGAGTGGAAAACGTCACTTGTGACGTTTATCCCTAAAACAGGTAAGGCCGTGAATACGGACAACCTGAGGCCCATATCACTGACCTCATGTGCGGGCAAGCTTATGGAGACGATGGTTCGGGATCGCCTCTCTCCATACCTGGAGAGTAAGGGCTTCTTTGCACTCGCCATGTTCGGGTTTCGCCCCCACATGTCTGCACAGGATGTCCTTCTCCAGCTGCACAGGGATGTAATACGACCCACAACTATGCAACACAATGACAAAGCCATCCTCGCCCTTGATCTGAAAGGGGCTTTCGACAATGTTAAACACGGAAACATCCTGGCCAACTTGAGTTCTGCCAATTGTGGGGCTAGGGCCTACGCGTATGTAAGAGATTCCTTGACTAATCGCCAGGCCTTTCTTCGGATTGAGGGCGAGGAATACGGCCCTTACATGATGGGAACACGGGGTACCCCTCAGGGAGCGATGTTATCACCGCTCCTGTTCAACATAGCTATGATGCGCCTCCCAAGCCAACTGGCCCGGGTGGAAGGCATTCAACACGCGTAATATGCAGATGAAATTACAATTTGGACCACTGAGGGGAGCCTTGGGGACCTGCAGGCCCGCCTTCAGCAGGCCGCTTCCATAGTCGGTGCGTATGCTATTGACTGTGGACTCCAATGTGCTCCAGCGAAATCAGAGCTTTTGCATGTCAGAGCGAACCCAAAGGATAGGACAGCAATTCACATCTCTCTGTCAGGAGGTCCTATTAGAGAGGTGGAGGAGCTCCGTATTCTGGGCCTTTTCATTCACCACAGACTCAGACCGGACTCCACCATTCTGAAACTCAAGAGAGTAGGCGAACAGGTAGGGCGCATGATCCGCCGCGTTTCCAACAAGCGGGGCGGTCTGCGGGGCAGGGATGCGCTTCGGCTCGTCTATGCCTTCGTGACTAGCCGGATCCTCTACGCCGTGCATATCTCCGCACTACTAAGCAAGACGAGGCGCGAATAGACGCCGTCATCCGCAAGGCAACTAAGCGAGCCCTGGATCTCCCGGTGGCTACCTCTAATGCCAAACTCAAGGCATTGGGGGTGCTAAACTCCTACCAGAAGCTGCGGGAGGCCCACCTCGTGAACCAATACACGCGGCTCATGCAGACGGCCCCTGGGCGCCGCCTGCTAAACCGCTTACACATCCAACACGAGTGCACTCCATAGGAGGCGGAGCATATCCCAGTATTGTGGCGCCATATGCTCTGGGTCTCCCCGCTCCCCCGTAACATGTACACCGACATGCACGTAAACAGGCGACAAGCGCGGGCTCGGGCTCTTGAGAGACAACACGGCTCCCGACCCGGTGTATATTATGTAGACGTAGAGGCCCATTGCCCACGGGATTTTACACGGCCGCTGTCGTTCACCAGGAAATGCACGTTGATGGACTCTCTTTTCGAGCCCCGAATTCAATGCGAGCCGAGGAAGTAGCGATACCGCTTGCTGCCGCCCACGCCAATTCGAGAATCATCATTACGGACTCCCGAAAAGCATGTGATCATTACTTGGCAGGGGAGATCTCCCCCTTAGCTTCTTGCATTCTAAGACGGACTGCCACTGATCCAACACCCAAAAGAATCATTTGGGCTCCTGTCCACCAGGGCTTACGAGGTAATGAGGCCGCTGACACGGCTGCCCGAGCGCTTACTCACCGGGTTCCTCATCCCAGCTCTTCTGGCTCGGAGACTAACCAGCCGCTGCTGCGATTCAAGGAAATTATAACGCATTATAGCGACAACCACCGCCTTTTCCCGGCCCCTGCAAAGGGTCTGAGTAAGACGGAGGAGCGAACTTTAAGGCGCCTGCAGACAGGTACTCTGCTCTGTCCTGCAATCTTAAAGCATTACGATCCTAACACGGATGGGCGGTGCCCACACTGTGGGGAGACCTGTGATATCTTCCACATGGTGTGGGCATGTACTCAAAATCCCCACCTCCCCCCTTCCCCTACCCCTTCCAGAGAGGCATGGGAGACTGCCCTTCTCAACTGCTCCTCGCTTGAGTCCTAAAGGGCTCTGGTGAAACGGGCTAGAGACGGGGCATTGTCATGCGGTGTCCCGGACTAGGGACGCCGACCATGTAGTGGGGCCACTCTGTGGCTCCCAAACTTTGTTTCAGTAATTAAAAGTTTTCACCATCACCACGACAGGAAAGCTGTGGATTTAGCTTCGATTTTAAGCATGTCTCTGTCTGTGAGAAGCATTTCACCCCTCGAATATTTTTGCCAGACAAGTTTGCGGTAGAGGGGAGAAGCAGCGTCACAACGCGGGAAGCTGAAACTCAGGTATGCTGCTTTCTTACGGATAGTCGAAAGCCTACCAGTGTAACTAGCAAGAATCTGTGACAATGTTACGTTGTAGGCAGCTGTACTATTCAATATGCTTATGGGTTTTTGTTTCGTTTGGTTTGTTGGGGTTTAACGTCCCGAAGCAACTGACGCTATGAGGGACACCGTAGTGAAGGGCTCCTGAAATTTCGACCACGTGGGGTTCTTTAACTTGCCCAGTTTTCTGTTCTAGTTCTTTAACGTGCACTGACATCACACAGCACACGGGCCTCTAGGATTTCGTCTTCATCGAAATTCGGCCGCCGCGGCCGGGATCGAACCCGCGTCTTTCGGGTCAGCAGCCGAGCGCCGTAATCACTGAGCCACCGCGGCGGGGCTCTTATGGGTTTTAGAGCGAACGCACTAGTACACGAGGTCAAACCCAAGCAAGAGTCTTGTGCCGACCCTGACCTTGAGGGTGCAGAAATAAAACAAATATTGCCGCGATTCAGTTAAGAACCCATGGCGGCGCGAACAAATCAACTTCCCTGGCCACTGCAAGAGAGCGCTCTGCTATCGCCGCAGCCGATCACAGCTCGTGTTAAACTGCGGCACACTCTCGCGATGCGCATTTCATATTGTTGTCTTCATAATTGGTTGCTTTTTTGGGAAAGGAAATGACATCAAACTTCATCTGCGGCGCGAACAAATCAGATCCGCTTATAACCTCGATCAGAGCTTAGCATGAATCTAATAGCTTGACGAGACATGCTGACGACTACGTGTAAGTCCTATCGCTTTTTATTTTTCACATGTTGCTCCATGCTTCCTATCATTGTTCACATTTTGTTTATTGCGTGACCGCTCACAGCTTCGCACGTATTTTGGCAGCGCACAGCTAGCACTTGAGAAATGAAGAATTTTTGTTTCAAAATTTTTTTGCACTCGTCAGCGTCTTCGTCGTCTCAGCACGACAGAGTGAAATAAATGGGTTACGTAGCAAGAGTCTTCACCAGCTGACTTTGCCACCTCTGAAGTGTGAGCAAAAAAGAACACCTGAGGTAGAACCATCACGCTGCCTGGGTGTTCTTGATGTGATCGCTTCTGTAGCGCGCAATCCGGTTTATAAAATGCTGCCATAACGTTTTATTCTCAGCTCCAGTGAGACTGCGATATTTCTCGCAAGGTAATCGCCTCCAGTAAGTATATGTAAACGGTCTCATGCACATCGACGAAAGCAAGGATTCGGCCTAGATAGTCGCAACCCAGACATATAGGAATATGGTACTGTCCGCTACGCTAGATTTTCATGAAAGATACTGCAGGCAAGTTGCAGGGAAAGCTAAGGCGCAGGCAGGACGCATGCACAAAAATCGCTGTTTTATGAAAAGTAATCAAAGAAAGTGAGCGAGTGGTTGGCCAGAAAACAGCCCCAAGGTTTACAGTTGCAGCCAAGCTTTCAAGGAATGAGCAGTAAAGTACTCTCCATGCTAAGCCCAAATAGCAATCCCCGTAAAGCACAGATACAAAAAGAATGTGAGCCTGTTGGTATGAAAACAGCGGTTTCGAACAGGGCTAGCACAGCCGTTTTGTGCCCCCTCTCCGACAGCGGCACATGGTGCCCTATGGGAAACTTGGGCCGCAGTTTCGTAACCAGCAAAAGCTTTGAAGGGCTATGGGAGTATTTTTGCCGGCCACACAAGACAGCTCGCAGAACTCAGAATCTACCTCTTCACAGTGGTGCTACTTGCGCCCTTCAAGACACGCTGTGAGAGAAAATATCTTCAGAAAACAACAAATTATCTTCAGAGCCAATGGCTCTAGTGACGCGGGCAGGAGTGTTGTCAACGCCAAAGCATGCCGCGCATATCTTTCTGTCACTACCGCCACATAGCTAAAAGCACAAATACTAGTGGATAGTAGTAGTTGATAAAGACGATGATGTGCAATCCACAGTATTTGTTTAGCTTATTTCAATTACACATCTGAATTTCTTTCATTAATTTCCTAATTACTATTATTATCATCATTATTTTATTTTTTCCCCATCATTATCTTCTTGCTTAACATTTTGTGCACCTATCAGTTACCGCCTGTGTCTTGGCCAATCCCCCGCAATGGGTACGCGCCATTATTTAGAGGACAACAACAACAACAACATGTGTTGCTTTAACACGAGCCGTGATCGGCTGCGGTAGGGCCTAATGCTTTCGCGCAGTGGCCAGCGAAGATGATCTGCTCGCGCCGCCGAGGGTTCGAATCCCAGTCGCGGGAATATTTATCATTTGCCGAAGAACGTCTTTAAGGTCAAGCATCACACAAGCGAGTGAGCTGGTTGTGACCTCGCGAAGTACTGCTTTCTCACTAAAACCTCATTAACAGGTCTGGCCGTCTGAAAACTTAAAATTGATGCTTACTCTTGCTGGACATGCGTTCTCTTCTACAGCAGGTGGTGCATATAGAGTATGGCCACACCTGGAAGGAAAATAGCCAAAGGATCCTCCTTACCTTATCAAAGGGTCAGGCGGATCCAAGATACGAAAAAAAGACACATTGCCGTCCTCTCGTACCGGCATATTTTCCTGTATAATTGCACACTGGTCTGCCATCTCGCCTAAACTCGTTCTGTGTCTATGGATAGGGACCGAGAAGTGCTGCAATATTCTGTTGTTATTAAAGAATTTCTGTTTTCAGTGCACGGCTTTGTCCGAAAGTACTACAAAAAATCTTTACAGATAAAAGAAAATTTCCAGCCAGCATTTTATTTTCTTCTACATAATTGAAGTTTATTTCCAATTCCAAAATAAATGAGGGGCTCGAGACAAAAGTTCAATGTTAATTCGTTGGCAATGCTTGGGCCCCATAAGGCAGACAGCAAGTTTCCAATAACTAAGTTTGTACAATCGACAGACTCTAATTAATTCAGAATACATTGACTGACATTTCCTATTTAATGTATACAGTTCTGTCGTGTGGACACTTCAAAATTACAAAACAATACTTATGTGGCGAAAAGCTGAGAATAAGCGGAGAACTACCAGAAACACATCGAATGGCAAATCAAAGGCCAGTGATATATTGCTAGGTTTTTTATAAGCGGAAACTGAAACCGCTATTGGACTTTATTTTTCTTGCCTGGCAGTTTTGCTGGAAATTTGTAGCTTATTTATCTAAGCAGATTTTGATTAAGGCAGACGGCCTTGGTGTGACGTGTACATTTCTGAGGACGCATTGCCTTATAGGTCTGCATTGTGAGAGGGTGTGTCCGATTCGCAAGAGCGTTAATTTTGCTAATTGGTTAATTTTCCACATGTTTCTTTCGGAAACAGCAACGAATAGTCCAAGGCGAAATCGATATTTTCTTTCAACCCGCTGCAACACGGCGAATAATGCTGGTTAGTAATACCTTTGTTAAAAGCTGATGTTTATTAAGTCCATAACGGGCGACCGAAGCCAGCTGGGTGTGCTTGCCGATAACGGCACGCCTCTACCTCATTCGCTTTATATTCTGTGTAGTCGGAGATGACGACCACGCAGAAGAGGAATCGCCTATTCATGCGCGTCATATTTTCCCTTACGCAACCGAAGCCCGCAGGGCGAGTTAAAAAGCGCCGCGCGAATGGCACAGCCACACTTTACCACACTTGGTAATACACTTTAGACCGATCTTGCGAGGCGAGGACACAAAGGCGGGCGAGGCGCCGGACTTCTTCGCCGATACAGTGTCTCGGCTGCGGTTGGCTTTTCATGAAGCTCGGCAGAAAAGGGTAGTGTGGTGTCAAGGGTGTACCGTGGGAGGCGAGGATAGAGTAAGAAGAAGGGGACGAAGAAAGTAGTCTCATGGAGCGCGGTATTGAACGCGTAGGTGACGAACGATAGGGCGCTGTCCCAGTTGTTGTGCTTGGAATCAACGTACATTGAGAGCATGCTAGCGACCTTTCGGTTCGTGCGATCAGATAGCACATTCGTTTAGGGTTGGTAAGGGGATGAATGGCGAAAATGTAAAGCGCAGGAACGGAGAAGATGCTCCATAAAGTTGGGAATGAGCTCCTGACTACGGTCACTAATGACAACTCATGGAGGTTCATCGCAGGAAAATATGGATCACAGCATAAACGAGGACTCATGGCACGCTGTAGCTGTGGGCAAGGCTGCCGTTTCACAATGGCGAGTAAAGTAATAAACCCAAACCACCAACCAGCTGTTACCATTATAGGAATTCGGAAATGGGCCCAGGAGTTCTGCGCCTTCTTGTTCAATCGGTTCCCCACGTGGTCTTACTATTTGAAGCTGGCCGGATTCAAGGCTAGTACGTCGCTTGTATCGTTGACACTGAGTGCAGCTGGTGGCGTACCGCTCAGACGTGGCCCGTATTTTCTGCCAGTAAGATGAAGTGTTCGTGCCGAGCCCAGAAGTCGAGATGTTGGGTCGTCGTGCATGGCCTTCAAGACGGAGGTGTACAGGCTCTTCGGGGTGACAAGGAGGAGGCGGTGGCCCGTAGAAGAATAGTTTTCTTTCACAATATGCCATCTCGCGCACAGAAGTGGCCAGAAGGATCTTCAGCGGCCGCAAGGAGAGACCGTAGGTCAAATGTTTCTGTTTTTCCGCTTTGAGCTTTGAACGCAGCGATGTCGAGAATTGCTCGTGTCATTGAAGCTACGCAATTGCCGAAATTATCGATATCAGACTACGTCTCAGGAAGGGGAAGCCGCGAAAGACAGACCGGGTTAACGCTCTGTCGGCCACTCCCATAGTCGACGGTGTAGCCATAATCTTCTAGCCGGAGAGCCCACCATAGAAGGCGCCCGCACAGGTCACGAAGGTTAACGGCCCAGCAGAGGGCATGATGATCTGTGACGATGATGAACGGGCATCCTTAGAGATATGAACGGAAATGCTGCGTGGCGGAGACAAGGCATTCCTGCTCGTTGTCCACACAACTCCGCTCCTGCTTACTGAGTAATCGACTCACATACGCCACAAGGTACTCTTTGTCACATCCTTCAGTAGGAGCTCTCCTGTTAGCGGAATTTGCGATGTCCACAAAGCACGATAATAAGCCCAAGAAACTCCGCAGTTCTTTCACAGACTGGGGTGGCTTGAACGACTCGACAGCTGCAGTCTTGGCGGAGTCAGGTCTCGCGCTGTCTTTATCAATGAGTCGAAGTACTGTTGCTGAAGAGTATCAAAGTGGCACGGTTCCGTTTCGGCAGCACTGAATTTTGTGCCGCATTGCTTGAGTGCCGCAATTCACCCCGGGACTCTCCTCTGAAGTCCCCTGTGCAGAGGCTCATGGGCCGACAGACAAGAACGCTGCTTCCTGTACCGCCAAGCCACCTACAGCCACAAACTGTGCCACCCAAGACCGTGCGACGAAGGCTAGAATACATCAGGAGAAAGCAACGCTGCTTCTACAACACAGGTACACGGCCTCTTCCAGAGCTTCGCATTGGCTCGACCGCAACTATGTACAACGTGCCCTCAAGATCATGGTCCTCTGTCACGGTCGTACAGCGGGCTGAGACTCCTCGTGCCTGCATCATCAAAACGGAAGAGGGTCAACAGTTTCAGCGCACAAGAGAACACCTCAATCCGGCTCCTCCTCCCTCGTCTCCAGACCACGAGACACCCGCGCCGCTGCCAGCTGTGAGAGCCCAAGACACCACAGGGACATCCGAATCTACACAACTCCGCGCCAACCACCACGAAGATACCCGGCGCCTGAGTTCTAACACGCTGCTTGCTTCGACTATAAAAAAAAAGGGAGAAGGGAGATGTGACGTAATGCAAGTCATGCACACGCGCCTAGCCGGACAGTAGCCGCCCCCATTCTGTTATCTATCCGCTTGCCTATATAACCACTCGCCTTCTTGAATAAAGCGTCATTCCTGCACCATGCTTCGTCGTGTCCACAGGGGCCATACAATTTCTTGTTTGGTTTGGTTTATTTATTTATTTATTTATTTATACATACTGCAGCGCAATTATATGCGCTATGGCAGGAGTGGTAAAAACACAAAATGCAAGGTAACAAAATGCAGCAAAATGTACAAAGTGAGCACTACAAAAAGTTAAAATCACAAACGAAATATCAAACAAGAAAGGAACTGTTAACGACAGGGTAAGAATACGCAGCTATTATGCGTCTTCAACGGCAGTTACAAAGTTTTCAAATCGACAAGAACGAATGGACCCAGGTAGAGAATTCCAGGCTTCTATTGAACGGGGAAAAAAAACTGAATTTGAACAAATTAGCATGCGCAAAATACGGTATCAAATTAAGCTCGTGATGACTTCTTGTAGATGATAATGGTGCAAATTTAATGTAGTGGTTAGCTGAGAGCCTTACTGAGGAATTGGCGATACAATGTAGAAATTTTAATTTTTCAGTGTGGCGACGGGCAGACAGCGTGGTTAAATCTTAATATTCAATGAGGGAAGTGTAGAAGTGGGTGAGAAATCGCGATCATAACGATGGCATATAAAACGAACAGATTTCTTCTGGACTGCTTCTAACATGTTAATTTCGAATTCCTTGTACAGGTTCCACACTACAGCTGCGTAATCAAGAACAGGGCGGACTAGAGATTTATACAACAGTGGCTTTGTGTCTTTTGGTGAATTGGGTAGCGTGCGTCGTAGATAACTTAGTTTTTTAGTGCTTTATTACATACGCAATCCATGTGTTTAGACCAAGATATGTTATGCGTAAATATGACACCAAGATATTTGTACTGAGAGACCCTATCTACCACAGGGCCATTGAAAGAGTAACTAAAATGGGAAACTGAAGATTTGTTACAAAAAGACATGAGGACGGTTTTGTCGAAATTAATTCTCATTTGCCAGGTACTACACCAACTACAAAACACAGCAAATGACACTTGGAGGTGACGATGATCATTAGGACCATTAATTACTTCGTATAAAATGCAGTCATCAGCGTAAAGACGAATGTTGGAAGAAATGTTATGTGGCAAGTCATTTATATATATTAAAAAGAGTAGTGGTCCAAGGACGGAGCCTTGAGGCACTCCTGACATTACATCAACAGCAGCAGAATGAGAAGAATTATAGGATACGAACTGGGAACGAGATGAGAGAAAGCTAGAAATCCAGTCAACCAAGACGTCTATAAAAATGGCATCAACGACATCGAGGTTACGTAATATATCATGAGCGAATTCTGTTAATTGTGTTACCGTACTAAAACCGCGCCTAAACCCATGATGAATGTTAGATAGCAAATTACTGGATTCAAGAAAAAGCATGATGTTATTATGGTTTAACGTCCCAATGCAGCTGTCTATGAGGGACGCCGTAATGAAGGGCTCCGGAAATTTCGACCACCTGGAGTTCTTTAACCTGCACTGACATCACACAGCACACGGGCTTCTAGAATTTCGTCTTCATCGAAATTCGGCCGCCTCGGCCAGGATCGAGCCCGCGTCTTTCGGGTCAGCAGCCGAGCGCCGTAACCACTGAGCCACCGCGGCGGGATCCATACGATTTCTCGTGGCGTATACCTTGGAAGCACAAGTCAGGTTAAAGGCTAGTTTTTACAGCGATTCGAAAGGACGATATATGCATCCTAAAAAAGGACGCCTTTCCAGACCTTTGTATCAAATATTGCGATGCAGCTGTTCGTCATGCAGCGCTTCGGGTTGTGTCATACACCTAAACTGGAAGGAAGTCAGTTTAATGCATCTAGAAACATTACGCGTAAGCACTGTGCCTAGGCATAGTAATGCACCTCAAGGCCTGGGAGGACTGGGAGACCCTGTTGCGCTCGGAGGACCCGGCCGTGCAGACCATCGCCACCGGCCGGGCTGCCAGTGTTATGGACCTTAGAAACATAAAAACTTCAGTGCAGTGGGGTCGTGCAGGGACCCTGGGGCGTGCCCCGAATTCCTGTTACAATAAAGTTTCTCTCTCTCTCTCTCTCTTGAGAAGTCTCAAGTGTGTGTGCCAAATTTTTATGCACCCTGCTTCACCACATGTAGGAAAATTATTTTGTAACAGTAAAAGCTTCAGCTGCGTTGCCTTCGGCATTTGCGGGGTGGTGGTGGTGAAAAGCATTTATTACAGGTTACTACACATAGAGAGGTAGTTTGGGAGGTGGCCCCTAGTGCGTCAATCCCCCTCACAATACTAGGTGGGGTCCCTATTCCGGGACCCCATTTGACTCTACCGCCGCTCTGGTACGCCGGACCATGGCCTGTTGGGCCGGAAGGCCGTGGCAGCCGAGCAGGGCCGCCTCCCAGTCCTCTCGGGTTCGGTTGGGGTGGGGGGTGAGGGAAGGATTTTTTAGGCATGCCCACACCATATGGTAGGTGTCAGCCACCTCCGTACAGTATGGGCAGAGGACAGAAAAGGAGGGGTCGAAGTGTTTCATGACTGCCGGGCACAGCAATGTATTTGTAAAAGTCTGATCAGAAGACGCTCAGCTGCTTTTCCCAGCACCTTGAGGGGGTCAGGTACTTGCGGTGAGAGTCTTGATAGTGACTGACTATATCTTTAAATTTTAAAAGGGGTTCGTTGTCCAGATCTGAATCGGTAAGGTCATGCTAGGGGCCCGGGAAGTGAGTGCGCGGGCGGCTGCGTCTGCAGCCTCGTTACCTGGTACGCCTTGGTGGCCCGGAGTCCAGACTAAGCAGCGGAGCGTAGGGTCTCGGTCCTGTGCCACGTTCCGAAGTATTCGATAAGCTCTGAGGGAGACCCAACCCAGCTCGTAATTTCGACAAGCTCCTTGCGAGTCTGAGAGGATATATTGCGCCTGAGGGTGAGAGGCCGCCAGGGCAATGGATACCTCCTCAGCGTGAGTTGCGCTGGGAGCTTTGAGAGCGAGCCCGTCCACCTGTATTTGTTGGTGTATGACCGCGGCCGTGTACCCCCCCCCCCCCCCCCTTAGAGTGGTGCCGGCCGGCCACATCCGTATAAAATGCACCGTATTTGTTGCCATAATGGCGGTGGAGGGCACCCGCCCGCGCCTGCCGCCGGCCATATCGCCACCGGCCGTGCTGCCAGTGTTATGGACCTTCGGAACATAAACACTTGAGTGCAGTGGGGTCGTGCGGGGACCCTGGAGCGTGCCCCGAATTCCTCTGTAAATAAAGTTTTCTCTCTCTCTCTCTATCCAAAAGGGCGACGACCCGATGATCCTTCGCCAGTGGCTTCGTGCCTTGGCGCGGACATGCAACTTCCAACACATACTAGCTCTAGTTTCGCAAGACAAAAAAGTAGTGTGCGCTGACATGCTGCACACATTGCTTTTTAAGAATTGCTTTTCGAGGCACCCTATTCTTAATTTGTTCAAACATTCTTTCCGGGGCCAGCGCTCAATGCTGCGACAGCCTCTTTTTCATACTCACGCAGAACCTATACGCTCAGATCTCAAGAATGTTTAATTTTAATTTAAATTATGCACGGCGCAGAAAATTCTGCTTGAAACTGTAAATTGGAAATCAAATGCCATTACGCCTGATAGCAGCACAGTTCATATATTCGGCGGCACGAGATAGGCTCGACAGGTGTGGTCGATGATCGCTAGTGGATGCGCGAGCTCTGCGCGAGGGACAATTGCTTATGCTGCATGCCATCGTGTCTTAAGGCGAAAGCCTTTAAAGGGGTTGTGAAAAGAAAATGAAGCTGCCCGATTTTAATTTTTACTGCTTCCATAAACATTAGACATGCTAATTCCGAAATATTTCGACTCAATATTGAGTCTGCATTTAATAAAGCCCGTTCGAAATCGCTGCCTTTTTGAGCTCATGAAACGACCATGCGCCGCCGTCGGCTGGCACACGCACTACTCGACTACGTCACTTTAAGATCTTCAGAAACGTAGAGATATCTTCAACTTTCGTTTGCCCTAAAATAATAGCTTTATGAGAAATTCAGAAAGTGAAAAAAGGTTTTCCAATTATTTGCACGCGTAATTGCACTCTGTTATACTGCAGCGCGTGGTCATACATCAATCACTGACCTGGGACCAGTTTCGGTTTCGGTTCTGCTTCTCCATCCTCCTCGGCTTCAGTATCAGCGGCTCGACATAGCCTTGCTTACGTGAACCTATCTAGGTGGTGTTCCTTGACAGCGGTGGTTTGAGTCAGAGAATCGGGCTGAGCAAGGTCGGCCCATCTCGACGACTCTCTGTTTACATGAACTCGATACGAACGAGTCAGCTATCGCGGCGCGCATCGGCTCCGCGCTTCTGTTCTTTGCTGCAGAAAAATATATTACAGAAGCGTGAAGAGAGTTAGGCATAATTTGCAGATGGGGCTGCGAGTCAACCCACCCCTTGCGATAGAGATGAAGACTCGAGTCCACGACCGGGTTCGGAGGTTCACGGTCGGGGCTCCCGCAGGCAGAGGTGTCGCGGTCTTTCGGCATGACTGCTACTTGCCGGGCGCGCGACGTGCCGTTGCGAGCGGCGTAACAACGACTGACAGCAGCTCGCCGCCTGCGCCCAACCGATGTCAATGACAGGCCGCACGCGGCGCGTCGCACTGACAAGGGGCAGAATGCGAGCGCGCAGAGGGCCAGCGTCATAATGACGTGGGGACGCGTTTCTCGGCAACATTTTTTCTCGGGGCCGGCCTGTCAGCCTGGATGCCGGCCGCCGGCGTCAGAAAAACACGCTAGTATTATTTTTTCACACTCATAACAAGCACTAGAATAGATGAATGCCAAAAATGAATCATTTTTGAGGATCGTTGGCTGATGCCGAGTTGCTGGCAGTATTCAATTCGGCGATACAAGCAAATTTCATCCAATGACCGCTTTATTTACTGCCTGGTCGCCGCTCGCATAGCTGGCATTTGCTAGCTCCGCTGGCGTCGCGGAAATCGAGCATATCTTTATTTTATTATGAGACAGGTTCACAGTTAAAGGGGTGACGAGAGTAGTACCTTTTACAGCGCTGACCAGTTCCGAAGCTCCCTCAGCTGCGGTATCGATAGTATCGATGCAAAACCAGGTAGGCTTAGCGACGACCAGGGCCGCCAGCAAGCCTGGATCGCAGCTTCATCGCCCGGCGCGTCCGCAGGCGGCGTCGTTGCCGAAAGATCGGCATACTGCCACTGCTCGAATATAACAGGCAGCCTTTCTGATAGCATGGCGCTGTTTTGTCTTTTCCGGTGCGAATGTGAAATACAGCGAGGCTGCAGGCCGGCCGGCAAACCTGGATCCCGTCCGCTGGCGTCATAAAAATGAGCTAAATATTTTTCTTCATGTAAATAATAAACTTTGGGAGCAAGAAGTGTGGAAAATAGATCATTTTTGAGGATCGTTGTACAATGCCGAGTTGCTGGCAGAAGCAGCAACTGTAATACGAGCAAATTTCTTGCCACAACCGCCGCTCAGCTGCCGCCGCCCGCAGCCGTTGCGGTCCGGCTTGCGCGCCTGGCGTCCGCTATATAGCTCCGCTGCCGAGCGCACCGCTACAATGACCATATGTTTTGTTGTGAGACGATGCTGTTGACAGTAAAGCGATGCCAAAAGCAGGCATTTTATTATAACCCAGGCTACTTCCGAAGCGCTGTCCTCCGCGGTTTCGATGCGAAAAAGGCCTAGCGACGACCAGGGCAGCCAGAGAGCAGTGCAGTTCGTCGCCCGGCGCGCCCGCGTCCAGCGCCGTTGCCGAAAGCGCGATACGTGGGCAGGCATGCATTGTGGCCGCCCGAGTACAGCCGGCAGTCTTTCTGATAACATCGCTATTTTGTCTTTTCTGGTGCGAACTTCAGTAGCCAAGCAGCGCGCAGGCGCTGGTGTGCGGTGGCAAAGCGTTACACCGGATGTGGGCCGGGCATGAGTCAAGTGGCACAAAGATGCTTGCCGCTCCGTGTCCCTGCTTGCTGTAGGCGGCAGTTCGCAAGCGGCGACTGGTGCGGCGCGCCGTCCAAGTTTTCGCACATGTGTCAGCTTGAGAGCTAGCAGACTCCATTCTGAGCAGACGACGGTGCCACATTCGAGTCAATATGCGTGCTGTAACCTCGGTCAACTATGGCTAAACAGGCCTCGCTAAGCCGCCATGTTGTGTTGACGACCGAAGCCTCTGATTGGCTTCTTAAAATGACGTTTTCGGTGAGTTGAGGGGGACGCGCGCTGGGAAACCGAAATTTAGTTTTTTTCGCTATTCAATCAACCCAGACGATGAAACGAACCAAAGTATACTATAGAATGAAGGGTCAGAATTCCAAATACACACGTCGTTCAAAATTTTCGGAAAACGTTTCACGACCCCTTTAATGCCTCATCGTTGTTGACAGAAGGTTGTCAGCAGAAGATTGTCAGCAGAGGTGTTACCCTTTTGACGGGTGTCCACCAAGATATATGAGACTGCGTAATTTCCTTTCCTCAAATTCATTTTATTTATTACGGCCCCTCTTTCTTTTTCTTCTTTCACTCGCATTTCCTGCCTTCCTGTACGGTGCGGTTCAGGCATCCACCGAGATGACAGAGAATTACTGCGCCACTTCCTTTCCTCAAAAAGCGCAGCGTTCAAATGGCAAGGCATCGCGCAGAACGGGTGGCTGCGTTCCTTAGACTACGTGGCAGCGCTAAAAAAAGCTGTCGCGTTCCACTCCTAAAGACGGAGCTTAAGGGTCATTAGCTGGTGGGTTGATTTATTGGGGTTTAACGTCCCAAAGTAACTCAGGCTATGAGAGACGCCGTAGTGAAAGGGCTCCGGAAATTTCGACCACCTGGGTTTCTTAAACGTGCACTGACATCGCACAGTACACGGGCCTTTAGAATTTAGCCTCCATCGAAATTCGACAGCCACGGCCGGGACCAACAGTTAATCAGTATTTAGTCATTAATTAGTCATTTGTCATTGCTTAGTGATTAGTGATTATTATGTGTGACGTCATCCAGTGGTGACATCACTAGAGCCACCGAGGCACTCAAAGTGGTGCAGAAAACGCTTTCGCCTCTACGCACTTTCGGCAGTCAAAGTGCCCCCTGAATTTTTTGTTCCGTTTATAAGAGAGGGAGAAAAAACTTTATTTCAACAGGAATTCGGGGCACGCCCCAGGGTCCTCGCACGAACCCACTGCACTCAAGTGTTTATGTTCCTAAAATCCGTAACCCTGCCAGCACGGCCGGTGGTGATGGTCTGCACGGCCGGGCCCTCCGATCGAAGCAGAAGAGGTCGCGATTGCTCTCGCGGCCTCACATTTCAATTCAAAATACATATTCACCGACTCGCGAGGGGCCTGTCGGAACGTCGAACAAGGCTGCAGTCTCTTCCTAGCCTATCGAATATACCAAAATTGCATACGGGATACGGACCCCGCACACCGTTACCTCATATGGACCCCTGCTCCTCAGGGGTTGGCAGGAAACGAGACAGCAGACGCAGCCGCCCGCGCGCTCTCTCACCGGGCTGTTTTCTCCTCCCCATCCGATCAGAAACCCGATTTTAATCCGATCTATACATTCAAAGATATTACAACATATCAAAATTGTCATCGCCTTTACCGTAGCCCATGTAAAGGCCTGAAGAAGCTGGATGAGCGGCTCCTTCTCCGCCTTGTCACCAATACATTGCTGTGCCCGGCAGCGCTAAAACATTTTGACTCCTCCTTTAGCGGCAGCTGCCCCGCCCTGTAGTGCAGTGTCTTCTGACACCTATCACATGGTGTGGGCCTGCCCCTCCAACCCCGCTATTCCCCCCATCCCCAACCTAACCCGAGAGGACGGGGAGGCGACCCTGCTCGGCTGCCACGACTTACAGGCCCAACAAGCCTTAGTCGGGCGCGCCCGGGCGGCGGCAACCGCCACTGGGGTCCCATACTAGGGACCTCTGCCTAGTGTTTGTAAAGATCGGACCCTTACGGGCTGATCCAAACATACCTCCTGTTCATTCGTAATAAATGTTTTCACCGCCACCAGCAAGGTACCAGTCCTCCCATGTTTTCAGGTTCTCTAGGTCCCGCGGGGGAGGGTCCGCCGGGCAGAGGGAAATGATGTGGAGGGAAGAGGTGAGGGGTTCTGGGCATAGAGCGCATGCCGGAGTGGGGAAGGAAGGATGATAGGGGGCTAGGTTAAGGGGTGAGGACAGAGTGTGTGTCTGTGGTCTGCGCCAGAGAGTTGCGTGTTTGTTATCTAGGGAGGGGTGGGGCGGGGGGTAGAGCTGGCATGAGGCTCTGTGTGCCTGGATCAGCTCACTGAATGAGTACGTTCGTGAATCCCCGATCCGAGGCCACCTGTGCCCGGTTTAAAGAACCTCGGGTTAAAAGGTTGGCGGCCTCGTTTCCGGGATTCGCGGAGTGCGCAGGAACCCATATCAGCTCCACATGGCGGGGCGGGGGTGCATCGGGCGAGTCCAGTATGTCAAAAGGAGGGACATGAACTCGGCCTCGAGCAAAATTTAGAATCGCAGTTTTAGAGTCACTTATAATATACCGGGTTTCCGTGCGAATGATAGCAATTTCAATGGCGGCTTCCTCTGCAGCCTCTGGGGACGTGTCTGGAGGGAGAGGTAGTGTGAGAAGGGTGGATGAAGAGGAGTCCACCACAGTTGATGTTGCTTCATCACCCGTGCAGGCAGCGTCCACCCATACGGCGTCCGGCTCGGATCCGTACGCTCGATGGAGTGCCTTCGCTCGGGCTCTGAAGCGCTACTCATGGTGGGACGGGTGCATATTCCTCGGGAGCGGCCTGATGAGGAGCTCTCGGTGAAGGAGTCGTGGGATGGCGAGGCGGGTTGGGTCATTGGCCGATATTCTGATTCTGAGGGAGTCCGGGATATACCGACCTGTGTGAGTTTTTGTGAGCCTGATGTATTGGACCTGTCGGTGGGCCTCGACCAGTTCCCCGATCATGTTGTGGAGGCCCAGGCCTAGTAATCTGTCTGAGGGTGTGCTGAGGGGAAGACGAAGTGCTACCTTGAATGCCTTGCGAATCAAAGCATCCAAAGCGTTTATGTCATGTTTTGTTAGTTGTAATTATGAATGAGTGAATGAGGCGACATAGGTCGCGCTCCTTCATACCTTTATGATGTCCCGAAACCCTGCGAATGATGTGCTATATCGCGCCTACAACCTACTTGAGGCCTCACTCCGCTGAGAGCTACGCCTACTCCGACGGACGCTTCCGCCACCAACGCCAGCATGGAGGTGCAGGTTCAGGGAGAAGTTATTAACCCCCGAGACTATGACCCAAGGGACTGGACTCACATCCTTGGTGTGGCTGCCCGCTCCAAGGACCTTCGTTCAGCAAACCGAAGCCAGGAGTCCGCAGCCTCTACTACCGGTGCCCACAAGCCTGCATGCCTTGACAAGTCGGCGCACCTGAAAGCAACGCGCTCATCTGCGCAGCGTTCGCGGCAGCAGCCCCCGCTTCCTGCCGCGGACTACAAGATCGTTTTTAGGTCTCGGGGCGAGCTGCAGCTGGACCTGCTTTCACCCCGACTACTACGGGAGGCCATCCTCCAAGCGGCGTCCCAGCTCCATGAACCAACGCGTACCCAACTCAGGGTACATCCACTCAATAACACATGCACCATAAGCACGCCCCTTAAAGATGACGCGCTCGCTCTGGTTCTGGTGACCGCCATAAATTTAACACCAAGGCAAGGAGTTCACCGTCGCACCTTACATAGCCCCGCCGGACGGAGCAGTACGCGGAGTCATCTCCAATGCGTACTGGAACGAGACCCCGACCGAGCTCCTGCAAGACCTCATCAGCGGCAACCCAGACGCCCTCATCGTGGACGCCCGCCGAATGGGCGCGACGCGTTCCATTTTAATCACCTTCCGTGCTGGACCAGTCCCAAGTGCCGTTCTTTATGGAGGAGCCCTCCACAGGTGCACACCTTACCGAGGGCATATAGACGTGTGCACGAACTGCCGCGTCCCAGGTCACCGGGCGGATGTGTGCGTTCAACCAAGATCTCATAAGTGCCCCCGCTGCGGGCAGTCCTATCCCAAAGAAGATGTGCCCTCATGTACCCCCAGCTGCATTCTCTGCGGAGGCCCTCATATGACCGGAAAGGGGAACTGCAAGGGACGGGACCGCAAACTAGCGATCCCGAGGAACGCTCTCTCTCCTCCCGATACGTCGCGGCTTTCCCGCTGCGATCAACCAAGCACAGACAGCGGACGCAGCTCGACGGCTTCCCGTCACCTTCCACAACCCGGCAGAATGGCAGCAACAACGCCTCGCGTCTCACCTGGGCAGACCGCGTTTCCGGCAAAACCACCCGTCAAACCCCACCACCCAGTCCTCCCAGGCAGATCCGAGAGACCAGGAACTCAAGGCCTTGCGTGACGAGGTAAGCCGCCATTCCACGCTCCTAATCACCCCCTCCCCCTCTATGCCCCCTCAACCCGCACCCCCTGTCATTAACCCGACTTCATCATCCACAGACAATTCGAGCACCCCTCCTGCAAAGAAACAACGCACCACAGACGCCACACCCCCGCTCGTGCCCCCAGAAATAGACGCTAAATTAGCAGCGCTCGAGGCCACATTTGACAAATAACTAAAAGAGCTAGACGCCCGCCTCGAGGCCAGATTCAAACACCTTGCCGCTAGCCTCACCGAAAAACTGAAGCAGCGCATGGACGCTATGTTTACCAAGATGATGGAGCTCTTGGAACATAATCTTACCCATCGCTTCACTCAACTTCAAACCCCCTGCACTACCCCCATCCTACCACGCAAGCACAAACCACCTTTCCTGAACAACACATACCAATTGACACCCGTCTTACTACCCTCCTCAATCCACCCACCATCCAATATGGCGGCGGGGAACCCTAATTATCTTCCCATTTTAATTTGGAACTGCCGCGGCTTCCGGGCAAAGCGCGCGCCTCTGCAACTTCTCCTTCCCACCATCACACCCACGCCCCACATACTACTCCTACAGGAGACTGCACACCAGGCAACCCTCTCCTGCTACATATCCACACACTCGGATACCACTAACACACCCAGGGCATCCACACTCATCCACCGCAGCCTCACCTACAAAACTCATCACATCACGTCTGAGACGCCCCGCGTTATCACACAACTTATACATCACACACATTCACTTCCTTCTATATTTATAGCAAACATATACCACCCTCCGTCCCAGACGATGGCCTCGCTAGAATCACTTCTGCGAAAGCTACACCATCTAGCAGGGAAACATCCCCTAATCATCGGTGGGGACTTCAACAGTCAGCATACTGACTGGGGATACACAACCACGACACATCGAGGTCGCAGGCTCTGGCTGCTCCTGCAGAACCTCCAAATCACTGTACACAATACGTTTCAGACGCCTACACGGATCGGCAACAGTGTCAGCATGGACACCAGTCCGGACCTGACGCTGAGCCGCTGAGTGCGCGGTGTTACCTCGAACAGAACACAACATACACAGGGCAGTGATCGTTACATTATACAAATCACCGTCCCGTCCAAACCACCCCGTCCCGCAAATACCATACACAAACTCATTAACTGCGATGCATTTCGCACTGCACGCACTGCCCTCCCAGACACTCCCATCGCAGACATCGATGGATAGGTGCAGTCACTCAAGCTTGACGTTCACCACAACACGCGACACATCGAAACTACAACCGAAACACCTACCCTTGACACGCGCCTAGCTCACCTCTGGGAGGCTTATCACAGCATCCTGGTACGCTGGAAAGGCAACAAACTCAACAGAACGCTTAAAAAGCGGCTGGCCGCGCTGCAAACACAAATCCAACAGCACTCTGTGGAGCTCTGCCGATCCAACTGGAGACAGATATGTGACGGCATGGCCAGAAACCTGTCCAGCAAACGCGCATGGCAACTCCTCCGACACCTCATTGACCCCACACGCAACAAATCAGCAACACAGCACCACGTGACACGCCTGACACATGAACACATGACGATCCCGACACCCTTCTGGACACACTTCAAACCACGTACACATCTCCCGGCGGCCCCATACCTCTACCGCACTATACAGGACAAGCAAATCCCACGCTCGACACCGACATCACGGAGACGGAAGTCAGAGCGGCCCTCCTGATTCTCCGCGCCAACTCCGCACCTGGTGCAGACCAGATCACAAACTCGATGCTCCGTAATCTGGATGACCAATCGATCACCCACATTACGAAATACTTGAACCAGTGCTGGAGGGAGGGTAACCTCCCTCAGTCCTGGCGCCACGCGAAGGTAATATTCATACCTAAACCCAACAAACCACTTACACTTCAAAACCTTCGCCCGATTTCGCTAACCTCATGCCTCGGGAAGCTCCTCGAGCATGTTGTGTTAGCGAGCCTCACAAGTCATATGACGGACAACAATCTTTACCCGCATACCATGGTGGGATTTCGCCCCCATCTTTCCGCACAGGACGCCATGCTGCAACTCACACACGACATTTTCGACCCGCTTCTTCCAGGTCACACCAAGGCAGTCTTAGCTTTGGATCTCTCCAAACCTTTTGATCTCATTGAACATCAGGCGATCATGACTGCTCTATCCCCATTGAATGTGGGTGCGCGCACGTATGCCTACATTGAAGCATTCCTCACTGACCGCACGGCTGAGATACACTTCGGCCCTCTGTCTTCTCCCCTCCTACACGCTTCAGAGTATCGGCACCCCTCAAGGGTCCGTCCTTTCCCCCTTTCTCTTTAACATTACCCTCATCCATCTTGCCCGAAAAATGGCAACTATTCCCCACCTGAAGCACACTCTTTATGCCGACGATATCACCCTGTGGACCGCTCACGGCAGTGACGGCGACATAGAGAGCACCTTACAGGAAGCAGCCACTCTCACCCAAAATTACGCACGGACCATCGCACTGTCTTGCTCCCCAGAGAAGTCCGAACTGCTCCTCATCCGTCCTAAGAACCACCGCTGTCCCCGCTCCCCCATTGTCATTGAACTGAAGGGTGATCCGGTACCTGAGGTTGGCACCCTCCGTGTATTAGGCCTGCACATCCAGAACGATGGCAAAAACACCACTACCCTCAAGAAACTCAAGCAGGTTGTAGGCGCGATATCGCACCTCATCCGCAGGGTTTCGGGACGTCATAGAGGCATGAAGGAGCGCCACCTATGTCGCCTCATTCATGCCTTCGTCCTTAGCCGTGTGCTGTACACTGCCCCATACTTACAACTATCCAAACATGACATAAACGCTTTGGATGCTTTGATTCGCAAGGCATTCAAAGTAGCACTTCACCACCCCTCAACACACCCACAGAAAGATTACTAGGCCTGGCCTCCACAACACGATCGGGGAACTGGTGGAGGCCCACCGACAGGTCCAATACATGAGGCTCGCACAGACTTCCACAGGTCGGTACATCCTGGACTCCCTCGGCATCAGAATACCGGCCAACGACCCAACCCTCCTCGCCATCCCACGACCCCTTCACCAGGAGCTTCTCATTCGGCCGCTCCCGAGGAATATGCACCCGTCCCACCATAAGCAGCGCCGCAGAGCCCGTGCGAAGGCACTCCATCGAGCGTACGGCCCCGAGCCGGACGCCGTATGGGTGGACGCTGCCTGCACGGGTGATGAAGCGACAGCAGATGTGGTGGACTCCTCTTTAACCGCCCTCCTCACACTACCTCTCCCTCCAGACACGTCCCCAGAGACTGCAGAGGAAGCCGCCATTGCACTAGCTATCACTCGCACGGAAGTCTGGTATATATTAAGTTACTCCATAACAGCGATTTTAAATTTTGCTCGAGGCCGAGTTCATGTCCCTGCTTATGGAATACTGGACTCGCCCGATGCACCCCCGCCGCGCCATGTGGAGCTGATATGGGTGCCTGCGCACTCCGGGAATCACGGAAACGAGGCTGCCAACCTTTTAGCCCGAGGTTCTTTAAACCGGGCTCAGGTGGCCTTGGATCGGGAATTTACGAAGGAGCGCATGCACACATTCAGTGAGCTGACCCAGGCATACAGAGCCTCACGCCAGCTGTACCCCCCGCCCCACCCCTCCCTAGATAACAAACACACAACACTCTGGCGCAGACTACAGACACCCACTCTCCCCTCACCCCTTAACCTAGCCCACTATCATCCCTCCTTCCCCACTCCAGCATGCGCCCTATGCCCAGAAACCTTCGCCTCTTCCCTCCACATCCTTTCCCTCTGCCCGGCGGACCCTCCCGCGCGGGACCTAGAGAACCTCAAGGCCTGGGAGGACTGGGAGACCCTGCTGCGGTCGGAGGACCCGGCCGTGCAGACCATCGCCAGCGGTCGTGCTGCCAGTGTTATGGACCGTAGGAACATAAACTCTTGAGTGCAGTGGGGTCGTGCGGGGACCCTGGGTCGTGCCCCGAATTCCTGTCTAAAAAAAGTTTTTTTTCTCTCTCTCTCTCCTGGTCCAGGAGTCCACAGCCTTGTGCTTCACGTAAAGCCCGATCCACCAGCCATTTCTGGCCGGTGGGCTGAGCGGTACGTAGAGCAGCCTCCCAGTAAGAATAAGTGGGGTTGGGGATGGGGATACTTTCTTTGGGGAAGGTCATTCCCAAAGGTGGTAGAAAAGTGTGGATGCGAGCACGCCAGTTGTGTTACAATCAGGAGGAAAGGTGGGGTGAAAGCATGAGAGACGGTGGGGTGAAATAAAGCAGCCTGTATATAATTGTCGCCATGGGGCGCTGGATAAAGGCGACGAGGCACTGTGGGGTGATGGCAGTGTCATGCGGCTGAGTTTGTAGAATGTGGTGATTTTGTGACATGTAGGGAGGACCGATGGGGCCTTTTGCGCAAGGTTGGGCGTCTGAGAATCCGGGGTCAGGGAGGAGAATTCTCGGGCCAGCGCATGAATGCGCTCATTACCCGGGATCGAGGCATGCCCAGACACCGACGAGAGAGCATCCGTTCGGTCGAGAGCGGTGGCCGTGGCAAGAATACGATGTGTTGCTGGCGTCGCCACGCCCTTTAGGTAGTGGGGGTACGCGGCCTGGGAATCTGTGCAATTTTCGGTTACGGTTTTGTCAATGGTGGAGTGGGTCAGAGCAAGTGCGATGACGGCTCCTTCCGCTTCTGGCGGCGGCCAGTGGCGGCGTCCTCCACTGTGCCGTCTTCATAGGCTGCGACTGCCGTGAAATATCCTGTTTTAGAATTTCCTGCCGCGTCGACACAAAGGATATCCGAGCCGTTGCTGTTTGTTTTCGTGTAATAGCTCGCTCTTGCCTGCCGCCTACCCTGATGGAGACTAGCGCTCATATTGCGTGGTAGGGGCTGCTAATATATATGTAATCTCGAGTGCGCAGAGAAATCACGTAAGGTGTAGTACTTGTTATGGAGGGAATGGGTGGATTGAGCCGTAGCTGTCGCAGTAGGCGTTGTCCTGTTGCCGTGCGACTCAGGTGGACTATTTGGTTGGTGCTTTGAGCCTCTATTAATTCGATCACTGTATTGTGGGTAGCAGTGGCCAGGAGGCGTTTCGTGCTAACCGTCTGTGGAAGATGTAGGGCGGAGGTGACAGCCGTGAGTATTAGGATGTCTGCCTGTTGTGTTTGCGCTGAGTGAGTATGTGGTATGAGAGGTTGTATGTAGTGCGGCTAATGATTAGTGCATTTGTCATATTGAGGGTCTCGCGCTCAGACAGCCCATGGTTGCGTGCTGCCACCTGCCTGATAACTGCAGCGACCTGTTTGGTCTGTCTTAGCAAGAGCTGAAGGGTGGCGGTTGCATCGAGTGTGTTGTTAATGAGAAAGTCGAGAATCTTAACCTGAGGCACAATGGTCAATGGATTTCCGTGCATGTGCAGTTCAATATGGGGTCACTGGAGAGGGGCTTCAGCTGCAGGAGTTTCGATTTATTTGGAGAGCAATGGAGGCCTGTGTTTGCTGAATGAGTGGTGGTGATGTCTATGGCAGATTCCATGATATCCTGGGCTGTTCCAAGGGACCCTCCCGTTGTCCACAGGGTTATATCATCTGCATATATGGCTGTGTGGAGCCCTGGGATGGCAGCAAAGGCCTTTGCCAGTGGCGCTAGGGCAATGTTAAAACCTAAAGGCGATAGAACCGCCCCTTGTGGAGTGCCCGCTTAGGCAGGAGGAACAGTAGCTTGGTTTGACTAGTTGGTAACAGTTCTTCAAAAACATAGCGCAAAAAGGACACGGACGACACAGAAGTGGCAGGACAGTGGACGGGAAAGGCTGGGAAGCAATATTACCAAGGTAAAGTTCTGCCGTGCGTCCCTGAAGGAAGGCCCGAATATATTGCCATATGTGGGTGCCGCATCCCTTGGTGGCTAATGTCGTGAGGACATGTTCATGGCTTATTGTGTCGAAAGCCTTATAAATATCCAGGGCTAGTATGGCTCGCGTACCGGCTGTACGGCGCTTAGTGCAAACGAGGGCCTGTTTAAGGGCGAGAAGTACGTCTTGTTCCCAATGGAACGTTGGAGAGAAAGCCTGTTGTTTCTAAAAACGTTTGCAGGTGATTTAGAATGGCATGCTCCAAGAGCTTGGCGACACAGCTCGTTAAGGAGATGGGGCGAAAATTTTGAAGAGCGAGTGCTGGGTTTGGGTATAAATCGCATGCTGGCATGGGTCCACGCTGATGGGAGCGTTCCAGCTTGCCAGTGGTTATTAAGGAGCTCCGTGAGTTCCTGGAGGGAGACTTCGTCCAGATTGAGTAGTGCCTTGTACGTTATGCCATCCGGCCCCGGCGTCGTTGAGCGGCGAATACTAAAGAGTGCTCGGTGGACTTCGTTTAAGGTGATGTCGGCATCAAGTTCTGGGTTAGGTGGAGGTAGATTGGGTGGATCTGCTGACTGAAGGGGTGTGGGTATATAAGTGTCCCGCAGTTGGCCAATTACGTCAGTGGTCTTTTGGAGCTCTAGTTGTATTAGACGTTGTGTGTTTACTTGTGTCTCAGATTTAGTGGTTGTTGCATCTAAGAGAGCTCGTAGGAGGGACCACGTGCGTTTAGTGCTTAATATACCCTTGAGGTCGTTACAAAAGATTACCCAGTTTGCGCGGGATAGCGTGTTCGCGTATTCTTCTGCCTCGCGAGTGTGAGCGGCTATGCGGAGTCTCAATTGACGATTATGTCACTGGTGACACCAGCGCTTGAGAAGTCACTCTCGGACCTTCCATAGATAAGCCAGATGCAGATAAACCTGGGGTGCCGTATGGGTATTTTTAATGCTTTTGCTGTTCGTCTGGAAGGCCTTCACCAGACGGTTTGTCCGGTCAGTAACAGTACGGGGTTCTGAAGAATCAGCTGCCAAGTATGAGCGCAATGTATCCCAGTCAGTGAGAAGCTGCGAAGGAGGGTTCAAAATCTTGGAATCATAAGCAATAATAGTGGAGACTGGAAAGTGGTCACTCCCAAGTCTGTCTTGGAGCACCATGTGAGATTTAACGATTATGTTTGGTGTGGCCAATGTGAGATCGGATGTGGTGTCGCAGGTGACGCTTGGGCCAATGCGAGTGGGTACGATGGGGTTTGTGATCAGGCCAAGGTTGTAATCAGCCATTGCGATAGAAATGAGGTTACCTTTGGGCGCATTCGAGGTGTATCCACAGTGCGTGTGACGCGCATTAAAATCCCGCACCACAATGTGCTTTGAGGAACGAAAGGAGCCCAAGATTCCCGGAATTACTCTGCCTTTATCTTTAGGATTGCTGTATATGTTTAGAATAGTGAGGAGATATGTGTGTCCGGTGAGCTGAGCTCTATCGCGGTATATTGAGTGCCCTTGCTGTCAGGCGTGTTTGTCGGTGTGCGGTATAGCACCGGCATGGATGCGAGTGTCAGGATTGTTTTACTTGGTGTAAGGGCTGCCGTGTGAGAACCGCGAATATGAATGCGATTTGTTTCCGGCTCTTGCAGAGGAATGGCATGGGGGGATTGGGGGAGTTTGCGATATACGCGGCTAGTTGTGCTTATTTTCGGCGTATGGTGCGACAGTTCAGTTGCCATATAATTGTTTCTGTTGGTGTAGTGGATTGGCGTCGCCGCCGAACTTTTCGCGTACTATTGTTCTGCGCCATGCTGCTGGTCTGGGGATATTTTGATGAGGACAGGTGGCGGGTTGAACTGCGCGCTGTTTGCGAAGCAATTCCTAACGAGGTACAACTTCGAAAAGTTTGTTGCTGCCGGCTTCATGTTTTTCCAAGCGAGTGTTAATCGTAGCTTTCATCCTATCAGTCATGGACTGTAGCAACTGTGCCTGGGCTAGTATGAGTTGTTGCTGCATCACTCTGAGTTGTTCAGCAGCTATAGTGTTGATTATGCTATTGATTTCTGAGCGAAATTCAGCGGAACGTATGTACTGCTTTACCGCCTCTTGAGGTGTAATAGGGGATCAGGGGCTGGATAAGAGGTAGGAGTGGTGGCTGCTTGAACGGACAACTCAACTCACCCTTTTTAGCAGGGCCGGCTCCTTTCTCGGGTGTAGCGTTCCGGAGTGACTGCGTTTCCTGGGTCTCCTGGATGTGGGCTACACAATCACGTTCTTGCAATGTACAGGCCCGTGGCTCGGTGGCGTCTACCTTGGTACCACTGGGCCCCCGAAGGGGTTGAAGTTGTACGAAATCGCGTTTCAGGTTTGATGTCCGGCGTTCAAGGAGTCCACTCTGTGCTTTTCGGTGTGGTTTTTGTTATGTTGCTAATCCGACAGTCCTGGGCTTTCGGTGTCCATGGCCTTTAATTGTGGCTGGCGTCTTTAGTTTACGGCGACGTAGCGCTGCGGGCGCTGGTGGTGTTGGTCAATGCACGTTCGTCTACGTCGGGAACTTATTTGTCGCAGGAGCTGTTTTACTTCGGAACCACTCATACGATTGTCAGAGAAGTGCAAAAATCTTGCCGGTCCACCGAAATGTGAGACAGTTACTGTGCCACTTCCATTCCACAGAAACCAATTTCCAATGTTCATCTTGCTTATCCATCATACACCTTGCCTGTTCATCTCCCTTGTGCACCGCTGTTTCCCCGAGCAACTGTGAAACCAAGCGGCAAGTAATTGGCCAGGGCCGCCCCCGAAATTTGACCCTGGCTGATTTGGACCAAAATCGATGCCCAACCATAACTGAGCGTATCGAACACAATGGAGCCTTCCAAATCTTGCTCGGGTCATTGAAAAAATTTCTCCCAGGTTACACCCAAAATTTGACCTTTGGCGATTTAGACCAAAATCAATGTTCAACCGTGATTGGCCATGCCGGGCACGATGGCGGCCTCCAAATTTCGCCCGGGTCACTTCCAAAAATTTTACCGTGGACGATTTCAACCAAATTAGACGTCCAACCATAGCTGAGCGTGTCCGGCAGATGGCGACCTCAAAATTTGTTCCGAATCATTTCTAAATTTGGCCCGAGCCACCACCAAAACTTTACCTTCACGAGTTGGTGGAAAATCTATGTCGAACCATGGCTGACTGCGCCCGACCTGATGGGGACCTCCGAATCTGACCCCGGCGATTTCCAGTTTTCGTCCGAGCCGCCCCCGCAAAAGTAGTTCACAGCTTTAAGATTTGCCCTCTCTCGTTGCTATGGCGTCGCTTGTGGCACCAGCATTTACGTTGTTGTAACCGTGCGTCGCTGCTGCTATTGGATGGTCTAATCATAAATGATCAGACTTGATCCAGTAGATGAAACCTTAACATACTGAATGTATTTACAGATTAATTACAAAGTACAACAATTGCACATCCCTCGGAAAACTCGAGCAGTCAGCGAAGCAAGGTGCTCGTCGTTCGGCGTGCCGAGTACGCGTTCTCCCCACGCAGTCCAAAGTCCCTTCCAACCGCGGCACCTTTGGGGGGCGTCTACTGAGAATTCCGAAACGAAGGCACCCATGTCTTGGTTCTAGAGGTGCTGTTTGCTAAACATTATATTCATACAACACAGATAGCCATTTCAACGCTCCATGCGCAGTTGAAATCGTTACCAATCAAGAAAAACAAATGTTTCTCTAAGTGACGTCTGCATAATTTTATCGGTTAAAAAGGTGTTCGCTCAGTCATGTCAGAACACTTTTTTACTGTTAATATTTGAATATAGCGCAACCTTACTGAGTCATTGGGAGATATTCGCGATTTCAAAGTTTCAGTTTCATTCAGTTAATTTCACTGTTGTTGACATGCGCAGGATCTGGGCTACACGTATCCGAGAGGCAGATAGGCTGTGTTGCTGAAGCAGAAGAGTGGGGCTTGTGGTCCGTACAGCCGCTGACGGCATGAACATCCTGGCCAACACTGACGCCCCCAACTTCCAGGGGGACACTGGAACAAGAAAAAAAGGAGGTGAGTTTGGGCTGGCAGCTCAGTTCCAAACACTTCATAATGTTTAATGAATTCATACTCTCTTTGATGTGAACTCAGCTATAAACATGAAATGTATTTTGGCTGCAGCACATGATAACGTTTTCCTCGTTCCAACTGTTCCTTTCATGAGCACTCATTATCGTTACAGACAGAAGACGAAGAACAAGCTGACCATGAGGAGCCTTCGCTGTTCTTTCCTGCCTTCGGTGGTGCTAAGTCCAGCTTATGGCTCTCGTGCAGCAGTGGTCAGATAACCGTGTTTCCGTTAATTTGACTATGTGATTCCCTTATATATATAGCTATGTGGTAAGCAGAAATCCTTTGTGAATTGTTCCGGCTTTTTCCTAAGTATTTGTGGGCTAAAAAAAATGTTTGCTATCAGCTTTAAATTGAGCACAGCTGACAGCGGCGGGCATTCTGTTCGAAGACCGCCGAGCACGCTCGGTGCAACACCGCCGCCGACTGATAGAGTCCATTGTGGGCGAAAGTCCGCCCAAATAAAGACATTTTTTAGACGCTATTTTCGATGTCTTTCTGCTCTGCGCATTGCAGTCACCACTGCTTGACATCTGGAGGAGGTTCTGAGTTGCTGTCCATGTACCTGATACCGAATTTAAGTCGTGACGTCAGCTCTCTGCGCTTCGCACAGGAGTAGCCACCATTTAACCGAGCCCGCCGATGTGCCCGGGGGGCGCAGCCTGAGTTCGGTACCCTGCCAGACCGCAGCCGACAACGGAAAGCCGCAACGTGAACCATGGCCTTGCCACCTACGTCGACCCCGATCGCCCTGCAGCAGCAGCCAACACTCATTGGTTTGAGGCAGAAATGTTAATAGCGCTACAGCAAGACAAACACAAGAAAGACTAACACAGGACATGCGCTAACTTCATCTAAGTTTATTTACTGCAAAGCCAGCAAATATTTAGAAAACTTAGGGCATGTGCAAAAAACCGGTCCTGTGTCAGTCTTTCTTGTGTACGTCTTGCTGTAGCGCTGTTACCATTTCTGTCTGCAATAATGCACCATCTAGACCAAATTGACGTTCTTCTAAACCCACTGGTTCTCCATTTTAGGACCCTGGAGAATGCTTGAACCAATTTGAGCGCGTGACTTCCTTCAACAGTTGGAATGATGCGACTAAAATAGGGCACGTCTTTTTCCCTCTGGAAGGCTCAGCACGCACGGGGTATGAAAACCACCAGACTTCCCTAAAGATTTTCAAGAGAGAACTTTTGAAGACATTCAATAGTGTCCTGAGGAAAGAAAGAGCCGAACGACTTCTCGAGTCCAGGATCCAGCTTCCGAACGAGCCCGTACGCGAGTACATCAAAGAAATGAAGTGCCTCATTCGTTGTGCCGATCCTGATATGATTGAGAAAAAGAAATTTCAGTTTTTATTGCGTGACGTAAAAGCACAACTCTTTGCCAGGCTTGTGCGCCACCCGCCAAAAACCATCGAAAAATTCATGCAAGAAGCCAGCACCATCAAGAAGACCATAGACGTCCGGACTCGGCAGCACAGCCGCCTTGTTTAGATCTCTGCAATTCGCCTGGACACGATGACCACCATTAGCGACAGCTTGAGGGAAGTTATTTGCGAAATCGTCCACGAGGAGCTAGGACGACTGCTGCCATCCTCCCCACATCCGCAAGCAGACACTTGGAACGCCAACGGCCACAGAACCCCTGGCTACGTACGCACTCATCCGCCCCAACGACGCCTTCTACGTCCTCTCCGACATGAACTACTTGGTCCAGAACATCATCCTCCTGCCCCCGCCTGCCCAGCCTACGAGCGACGCTCAAGCCCCAGAAAATGCGACATCTGGAGGACTTCTGACAACCGGTCATTGTGCTTCCATTTAAGTGAGGCCGGACATATTTTTCTTCACTACCCATACCCATACCAATATATTGGTCTCCGTCGATTTGCCGTTGACGCACCACGACCACGCTCGGGCCAACGTCCGCAAAAAATCGACGAGTACCTCCGTCGAGAGGAGTATGCGTTGAACCGTCTTTCTCGATCACCATCGCCTTCAGCCTCGCGTTTTGCGCCGCCACTCCGCAGGTACGCAGTGGTTCTCCGCGGACGATCCCCCAGCCCCCGCAGGGGAAACTGAGGACAGCAACCTTTGTGGGTGAGGTTGCTCACCAGCGAAACGACGAAGATCCTGCAGCGACCACGCCGCATGAAGACTGCTCATTCACTACGTCGACGCTGCACACAAACACGAGCTCAATAACGAAGCGACCGGACTTAAGAATGAAGCCCGCCCCCCCCTAGAAAAAGCACCGACGACACACTGTACCCATGATTCAATACCGAACGAAGCTGAGACCCGAAGCCGAGGATGATCTACAACTCCAGAGCCAGGACGTCTGAGTTAGAGGTGCTATCGACGACCTGAAAGGTGCCGCTGTAGTCGACTCAGAGGCCGATTATTCAGTGATTAATGGAACATTCGCTGAGCGATTGAGGAAAGTCCCGATCGCTTGGGACAGCCCACAAATGCGCACCCCAGGACGACGCCTTATTACCCGCGGCTTTCGGCTCAGCAAGCTTATTACGTCATCTTCTCAATGGCGTAATAATTCTGCTGGCCCGAAAGCCGCGGTTTTGATTGCTGTCGCTGCGTTCGACACTTCTAGCTGCCCGAGTATTATGCGATGTTAGTGAATGCCACAGAACCCCAAGTGGTTGAAATTTCTGAAGTCATTCACTACGGCGTCCCTCGTAGCCTGAGCCGCTTTGGGACGTCGAACCCCTAAAATCGAAACAAACTTCAAAGACAACCCTGGAGGCGGTTGTCTCTAAATCGGAGAAAACCGAAAAACCTCGAATTTGCACTCTCCATTAAAAAAGAATAGAACTCTAGTTTCACGTGAACAAATCTTTATTACTTATTTTCTCTCGTTGACTCGAAACACAGCCGTATTGTTCTTAAGGTCGTTTCTTTCTATCGAAGTCACAGTTTTTGCCCGTTTACTTCTCTGATGTTTACCAGGATACCGATTTTCAAGCATGTAGGACAGGGATAAGTTTCTGGAACAAGGCAGAAAAGAGGACACTGACCCAGGACAAGCACCGCATACAAATACCTCTACTGTTTCAACTTGAGCACAGCGAAAAGAGGAAAGGGGGTGAGTCCTTCCTCGCCCGTTGGCCTCTCCTTCCTTCCTTCAGCGTCCGGAAGCGCAGTCTCAGCATCTCTAGAGCATTTTGTGACCGCTTCAGGGTAGAAGAGAGTCGGGCGCTCGTCAGTTAGCACGGGAAGAAAACAGCACACCATTGAGGAATATGTCAAAGAATTTCATGGTTATGAAAGTGCCGGTGAATGTGGGAACATGCACGCTGCCTCGAAGTACTGCCGAGTAAGCCTCTCCGAGAACCTCATGACAGCAGTCGTCTAAGCGAGCATGTAAAATCCGATCGACATCAGCCACTGAAAAAGCCACGGGAAATGCCAGGTATGTACTATTTATGCCAAATATCCTCCATTGGGACCATTTAATGGGCGGACACGGCTCTTAAAATGCGGAAGAAATCGCGAAAACGTCCATTTTCTAAAAGTAATATTTTTGGCATGTTTGTTCATTCCACTTTCTGTGTTCACAATACCGCAGTCCAAAGCGATTTACGAATGCACAAAAAAAGCAAAAGGTTTTAACGTCCCGCGCGAAAACAGAAAAATATCGATAATGACGAGACAATGGCGAAGTTTGCGCGCTGCTAGCTCCCCTTATTCTGGTTGCATCGCGCGTGTTTTGGTGTCTTTATAAGTTCGCTTCCTCTGCCGTGTTTTACAGTGCCAACGAAGATGCATGGGCTTCGTATGGGCTCCGCATTCGAACACCTGCTGCAAGGGAAAACACCAGGATACTTCGGCTCCGACAACCGGCCAAGAAGCGTGAGTCTATAAGGCACCTTTCAAGACCTCATTTAAGCCAATCGAAGCTCTGGCGACCGAGGTCCGACTGCCTAACGCCAACGTCGCACCGGTGCCCTTGCTTACCCGAATGCCAGGCCGAACGGGGCGCGAACTAGACGGCGGCAGTCATGGAGTACGCTGTACTTGGGACGAACGCCTCCCCAGACGAATTCGATACAGCCGATTGGGGAACGATTGTTTCTTACCGTAACCAGAACCCGAAGCTGCGACATTAACAACTCAGAAGCCGAATCAGCAGGCCGAAAAGCCGAAGGCGAAACCTCTCCCTCCGCTCTATCCTAAGAACCCGCTTCCCCGACCCCCGGAGGAGGTCTATAAAATCATCTACAGACCAACGGGTCGCGAAGACATCACGCGCTACACCGAGAAATCCGTCAAGCAAGCGATCACAACAGCGAGCGGCATCACCGCGACCGAGCCTGATAAAGGCAAATCTAGAACTAACTCTAGAAAGAATGTGTTCACCATATCGACGCCGGTGCAGGCAAACGGACTGTGTTACGTCGCAGTCAAGCAAATCAAGATGGAAGGCAAAGAAATCGTCATAATGTCGTACATCACCCCTCCTGACAGGGCCTTGCAGGGCATCATCTATCGGGCTTACGATGGCGAAACTCAACAAGAAACAATGACAGAATCTCGAAAAAGAAACCCTGAAATCGTCCAAGCACGAACCATGGGACGAACATCAAAGTCCCTTCTGCTCCACTTCGACGCGAACGAGTTGCCAGATAGCATTGTATATTTCGGAGTCCTGTACCCAGTCTACCCCTTCATCCCAAAGTAGAGGCGTGTACGAACTGCAGACGAGTCGGACACAGAAGAGACGTATGTCCGGAGCCACCGCAACATTGATGCCCGTACTGCGGCAACCAGCACCTCAAGGAAGAAATCTGCGACCCAGTATGCATTGTCTGCGGAGGAGGGCACAGCAGAAGCGATAACAGCTGGAAGAAAAGATTTCAATGACCCCACACGAAAACGTCGGAGCACCAGTCAAGATCAAAATCCCGGACCTGCGACGAACCAACGTCCACCCAAACGAAGGACCGCTCGAGCTCCTTCCCGCCCTTGGACAGCGGACGCGGCAGCAGCCGTAGCGGAAGTAGCAGCCGAAATGGAGGTGGCAGCTGCACCAGCAGCCAGACTCAGAGCCCCGGACCGAATAGGTGAGCTAAGCGAGAGTGGCCTCTCACGGAAAGGGGGGGACGGAGCTGAATTCATTACAGTCTAAACTTGATCAGGCACTTCACCATATTCAACTACTTACAAAACGAATAAAACACTTCGAAAAGGAAAATAGTAGGGACCCTCCTCCAAAACCACTCCCAATTCAGGAAGTCACAGAAATGGAAACTACAGTTACCGCATCAGTCAAAACCCTGGTAAGCGTAGTAAGCAAAGAAGAAACACCTCGCAAAACCTAGCAGTAGCTGACGTAAGAACTCCCTCTTTGGAGGTTAGAGTCCCAAAACCCGAACAAAATGTGGAAGAGCGCAGCCAGAAACTCGATAAGATAACACAAAGAGTTGGCAATTTAACACAAAGACCCGAAGAACAGATACAGGATGTAAATCATAAGTTCGGTGTAATCGGCAGCATTTTACAGGAAATTTTATGTCGGCTTCACCCGTCAGCTCAAGGGGTGCCAATCGATCTACCCCAGCAAAATGGCCAATCCTAAAACCATAACAATTTGGCCGTGGAACTGCAGGTCTATGCGCAACAAAAAAAAAATGCCGAAAGTGCCGTGCGTGCAACCGAGAGTAGCATGGGACGACGTCGAGAGGTTCGAGCGTGCTGATAGGAGGACCGTTCGCTGCGTCAGCTAGAAAAGTTGAAAATTGGTTTTTGAGGAAAGGAAATAGCGCTGTAATTACATCATGGCGAAGTAATTGACTCACACCCCGCTGGACATCCGAACCACTGCACAAGAGAAGGGAGGAAGGTTTGAGGGAAAAAAGAACGAAAGAAAGAGTTAACGTAGTACAGGGCTCTGGAATAATTTCGACCACCGGGGGATCCTTAACGTGCACTGGCATCGCACAGCACACAGGAGCCTTTGAGTCTCGCCGGAATCGAAACGCGACCGACCGCGGCTAAGCGGTGAACTAACCGACCCTTTGAAAGCTAGCAAGTTTCGTTGGACGTCAGGAGACAGCCATTACAAGCAGCGCAGTTTAGGTAGCGAAGTGTTGCGCTCGGTCAGTAGCACGCCTCCGCCACGTACCCCGAGGGGGTGATCTCAGGCAGAGAGAATTTGAAAGTGTACCAGCGTGAAGCTGCGGCGTGCTTCGATGGGCTTTGGAAGATCGTCAAAGGAGAGGTCCAGAGATGTGCACGTACAAGTCGACTCTGCCGCGCCTGCTTGACCAGAGTTCCAAACAATTTTATCGCACGAAAGATACAGTAGTCTTTCAGCGAAGAGGTCATCGTTTGTGTGCGTGCGTGCGCGCGTGTGCGTGCGTGGGCGTGTGCGTGTGTGTATGCACTGTTGTCAGAATTGTGATGCGCAGGCATGCTCAGCTGCTGTTTTTCTGATTTTCCTCACTTTGCCCTTTCCCGAACAATTGACTGATATGAATGTTCTGTTGACGCTCTTTCTCATCATCTGCCATTGATTGTTTCCTGTCCTGTACAAAAGGTTGGAGCATGCTGTATGACTGACTGTATAAGTATGTATTCTCCCTGCAATTATGCCTTCATGGCGCTGCAGAAATGTAAATAAAGAAATAACTAACCAGCGGATATAGCGGGGATGTTTTTTTTCGTGACAGCGACAACGGATCGGCTGTGGAGAAGCATCGCGCGTCATCATGTCCGGACCTCAAATGGTTCACCGCCGTCTTTTACGGCAGTTCTCATAACGAGAAATACCGCGTATCCCCTCAGTATGGACCCCCCGTCCTGTTAGACGGCGCCGCAACTTACCTGCCACTAGGGTGCCCCAATGCAAGGGCCTGCGAAAGCGGAGGAGGGCAGAGGGCATATGGGCACCCTACCTGCCACCAGACACCATACTTCCCGTCTTCTACTCAGTGCACGGAGCATCAACGAGGTGTGGAGCTTCATATAGGACTTTAGAATGAGGTTAAGTGCGTGGTAGCATTAAAGCTGATCGCAACAGACGTTGGGCTGACGCGGTCAGCTTCAATGCTTTCATGCATGGGACGCTACTGTGGAAGCATTGCGCTACTAAGAATAATAATAATAATAATAATAATAGTTTATTTTTCCTTTTTTACAAAGAAAAGGAGCAGCCGCGAAAAAGCTGCTTCAGAGAGCAACTTGACGGGGCGACTGCCCCCTTTCTGACGGCATTTGGCAGCGCAGGATAAATGAACTGATTGAATTTTTGCATCAAGAAATCAAAATTGAAAGAAATTTGAGTTAAAAAGCACAAAAAAATCAAAGTACATCATGTACAAAGCACTAAATGAGGACATGAACAAACTGTTCACAAAAACATTTTACGGAATTGTTTCACGGAAACAACTGTAAAATCTTTCCGACTATTGCGTGAGTGCTGATTGAGTAAAACAGGAAGCCTGTAACGAAGCATCTGCTTGCCATAGTTTGTGCGGCAGCCAGTGATATGCCAACGTTCTGGATTTCGGATGTTATTTGTATTGATGTTTTGTTGAAGCACCGCTAATAATGTTAGCGGGTCGTCCTTCTTGGTGATGCCTAGTCTATAAAGTAGGGAAAGTCTGTAGTTTTACAAAGATGTCATTTTAACAATTTTTAGTTGCTCAAATAATGGCCCTGTGTGTGCGGTGAAAGGAGCTTTAGAAATTAGACTGATTGCTCTTTTTTGTAGCAGTAATAACTTAGTGATATTTTCTCCAGTTGTGGTTGCCCACACTAGTGAGCAATAGTTTAAAATAGAGGAAAAAAGTGCATTGTATAGGAGAATATTAATCGAGAGAGGAAATACTGAAAGATGTCGACGTATAGAATTTATAGTGCGTGAGAGCTTTGTGGCTAAGTATTCTACATGGGCATCCCATGACATATTGTCTGAAAAATAGACGCCTAACGTTTTGACAGATTTGTTAACTTCCATTTGACTGTCGTTGAGTATGAGTGGCGATAACTCGAATAATCTGTTTTTGGGGTGGAAGAGTACAGCTTTTGTTTTATTTACATGAAGTTTTAAACTGTTCTTAGATGCCCATTGATCAATTTTGCCTAAGGTCTTGTTAGCACGGCTCGATAGATCAATACCTGAATGTTCAGAGAAAAACAGACTGGTATCGTCGGCGTAAATAATGTATTTTGCAGATGGATCTATGCTGACAATATCATTAATGTAAAGAATAAAAAGAAGGGGGCCTAAAAGACTTCCTTGTGGAACACCTGAGATGACGGGCTGCACTGCAGAGGAAAAACCATTTATTTCGACATACTGTGTTCTACTGGATAAGTAAGAAGATATAAGGGAGTAGGCTGTACCACGTATACCATAGCGGCCTAGTTTATTGAGTAACGTTTTGTGATTAATGCTGTCGAAAGCTTTCGAGAAATCTAAAGAGACGCCTAGCACTAGTTTCTTTTCTTCAACATTCTCGGAATATATCGAGAGTTGGTGGTCAAGGTGTTCCTGCGGTCTTCCGATCTATTATGGCGCTTCTGATATATTCCGATATATCATGGTGCTCCCGATATATTCCGATATATTGTGGTGCTGCCAATAGTTGAAACGCTTTTCCGGCTTAGGTTTCAGATTCGTTTTATATGGAAAATAGCTCAGACGTTTGGGAAAAAAAGGAAGTGTTTGCACCACTGTGGGTATTTTACGTCAAGCTTTTCTGCTTCACTAACCATTCATCGCTTCTTCATTGGAGGCTAATAGGATACCATGCCACGTCGGCAAGTAAGGACTCAAGCGGCCGCCTTGTTCTTATCCGGTACCGTTTCCCCGTACTAGATCTTTGAGCCATGTTTTATATGACGGCTTTAAAGCGGACTGATGGTTTGACGAAGTTATTTTGTATTTGTTTGAAATATACTTACTTGCCCTGGACAAAAGTTCTCCTTAACGTCTTTCGGTATTCGGGGATGGGGTGCCCATCTGGAGGAAAAATCAGAATGAACTAATTATTTTATCACGCAAGAATAAAGCACAGCACATATCAGACCTCTGTTACAAAATGAGATACCTACACAAGCCCAACCCACAAAAGAACAAAGATAAAATGAGGCATCTCGAATACTCTCATCTCAGAGAGCGCCGTCGCCAAAAACGTTATAGTGTATGATAGGAACTGGGTTCCTCGAATACGCCTGAATTGCTGCTCAGATGATGTTCTTGGCTCCTTCTTTATTAAAATACAAAGCCATGGCGCAAGTGCGCAGCTGGTATGTTAAGTTCAATTGAACAGATGCGGTGTAAAGAGGAAAAAAAAAGTACAGACATTAAGCCTTGACATTTATTCCGTTACAAAAATCTCAACGAACTCAATAATTATAGTCGAAAGAAGGCAAGCGGCTGATGCTGACAGCGAAACATATTCCCACAGGCGTGTCTTCATTACACATATTGCTCCACTTCTCGGCACAGTTGTACGGAATAATAGCTTCGATGCTGAGAGAGTGCGGTGGAAAAAATTTGGTAAAGCTCATCGTATGTCGTTTGTCTTACTTTTTGTACATGTCAGCATGCATGTTTCTCAAACTGAATATTATTATTTTCTGATTATTTAGTGTACTATATCTACATTGTTGCCACTTTGAAAACGTTTTTACTGAATGCATTTCTTTCCTTCTATTTGAACTTTTTGTTACGTGTCGATGAGATGTGCTTTTCAGAAAGATAAGTTTAACCTTCTCTATATGTCTTTGGCGGGATGTAGCTTTGAATGAACCCTGAATGCTGCTTTTTTAAGAAAGGTTTTTATCTGTGGTCCATTGTTCAAAGTTAAGTGCTCAGTGAACCAGCTCATGGAGCAATTCACATTATAACAAATGTCTTTGAGTTCATTCCTCAAAATTTTCATATACGACTTCCCCTTTCAAATAACTACAAACGCGCTTACCTTAATGCAGTTTTGAGAATGTATTATCTATATAGTATCAAAATTGGTTTTGATGTTGCGCTGGGGGCCCCGCTTCCCCATTTTCTGAGTGGGGCCATTCTGGCGTTACGCGAACGATGTATCAATGCAACGTTGAGCAACTTCTCTGATGACCTAGAAGCCCATTTTCTTCGCAACATGGTTTCTTTGATGGCTGGTTGCTGTCCCGGGTCACCGGGTGTTGCCGGTAATGAACTTGCGGACATCTCAGCGGCCTCGACTGCACGCCTCAGACTTTCGCGTTCCCCTCAGTCTTATGTCATTGTGTCCGCCCTGCCTTTTTAGCTTTTGTCCATAGGCAATTAGCCACGAGAGGTTTGAGAGGCACCCTATCACGGCCAGATGCCGATGCCAACTTTCCTGCTGCTTCGTCTCCTGGTGTAGGTTCAGATTCATTTTCACGTTTCTTGTCAATCACTACAGCCCCAGAAAACACACAGACAGAAAAGATAGAGCCTCGGACAAGCAAAGCTTCATTGAGTCACGGTACCTGCCGTTTTCAAAGCACAAAAAACGGAGCACGTCGCGGCGAGCGCCTATGCATTCGAGTGCTCGCAGTATAGGTGCGTACAACGTACCGAAGGCAACGTGCATGCGTAATTGTGCTTGAAGCGTTGGCGGCCAGAGATTTTATCGATGCTACCTTATAATGATCAATCTTTTCGGCATTTGGTTAGCCTCTCCAAGCTCCGACACAACCGTAACGCTGTAATGGTGATAAACGACAGCTTCAGCGTAGCCGGACAGTCATACGACAAATACGGTAGCGCTTTTCCGTTATTACGTGTTGCCAGTTTTGCCAGACCCTATTTGCTGTACGGTAGCAGTTACCGTAGGTACCGTGTTTTTCCTGCGGTAGTAATGAACCTCTCTAATACTAACTTGTCAGTGTTTATTTAATCACCTTGCCACTGAGCGACAGAAAATTGATGTGGACAATGCGTGTGAGACAAGTCGCTGGCTTGGTTCGCTAGGACACACAGAGAGGTTGGCGAGTTGAATAGCTATCGGGGACAACTTCCTGTGCTTGTAACCTGATAATTATAATGGACTTACTGAAAAGCACCCCGCTGCGGTGGCTCAGTGGTTATGGCTCTCGGCTGCTGACCCGAAAGACGCGGGTTCGATACTGGCCGCGGCGGCCGAATTTCGATGGAGGCGAAATTCTAGATGCTCGTGTATTGTGCGATGTCAGAGCACCTTAAAAAACCCCAGGTGGTCGAAATTTCCGAAGCCCTTCACTATGGCGTCTCTCATAGCCTCAGTCGCTTTTGGACGTTAAACACTAATAAACTACACCCAAAACAACACGGAAAAGCGCCGGTAGAGCACACACCTAGTACTGTAAGCCAGGTACACAGACCTGACCAAATGTTTTAGGGGAATCCCCCAAGGTGGAGTAGATTTGTAATAAGGGAGTAATTACTCATTGACGTCCACCGAAGCGAAGCCATACGGCTACAAAGAAAAGCTATACAGCTTTCTCAGAAACTTCGTAGTTAAAGAAAAATTCGTCCTGGTCCGGGGTTCGAACCCGGGACCACCGCTTCACCGGAGCAGTCGCTCTACCAGTTGAGCTAACCGGGACGGCAAGATTTGTAATAAGGGAGTAATTACTCATTGACGTCTACTGCACCTTGGGGGATTCCCCTAAAACATTTGGTCAACACTCTTCCCACTTCGAGTTATTGATCAATTCGCTCTCGCCCTAACATATGCTTGCCGTCCCGGTTAGCTCAATTGGTAGAGCGACTGCTCCGGTGAAGCGGTGGTCCCGGGTTCGAACCCCGGACCAGGACGAATTTTTATGCGAAGCATATTATTCGCACAACCGAGCTCTTTCTTTCTGCGCCGCGTACGGCCGCGTAGCTACCACTTGACCTTCATCGGCGCACCACGTGATATGACGTCACAAGAGCTGTGAAAGCTGGGGCCTCGTGCGCTCGCTTGCGGACGCGCAGCCTCCGCCGGCGGCCTAACTCCCGCTCCTACCGCTAGGAGATACTGACGTCACGCAAAAGGCGACGCACTCGTTGAGTCAGTTGAGCAGCGAGATGTCGGCCAGGGAGAGGGCGGCTCGCCAGACCGCAAAGCACAAGTTACAAAGAGCGACGGGAACGGGAGAAGAACGAGAAGTACGGCTTGCCAAGCGACGTGCACAGTATGCAGCTAGACGGCAGCGTTCGACAACCGATGCCGAGGTGAAGGATGAAGCTTCGAGTACTTCTACTCGGTTCGAGCGGCGAAATGCTACCAAACGGAAAATGCGTGCTGAAGAAACTCCTGAACAGCGGGAACAGCGCCTTGTAAAGGAGAGTGCTTACCGGAAGAAGCAACGTGAGAAACGAAAGGAGCAGCGCGCAGAAGAAATGGTTTTACTGCAGACTCAAGAATGTCTCACCGATGACGACTATGCTTCGCATCCTAGGCTTAACCATAAGCTAAGCCAGGCCATTTTTTCTTTAATTACGAAGTTTCTGAGAAAGCTGTATAGCTTTCCTTTGTAGCTGTATGGCTTCGCTTGCGTGGACGTCAATGAGTAATTACTCCCTTATTACAAATCTACTCCCCCTTGGGGGATTCCCCAAAAACATTTGGTCAACACAGTTCCCACTTCGAGTTATTGATCAATTCGCTCTCGCCCTACCATATGCTTGCCGTCCCGGTTAGCTCAATTGGTAGAGCGACAGTTCCGGTGAAGCGGTGGTCCCGGGTTCGAACCCCGGACCAGGACGAATTTTTCTTTAACTACGAAGTTTCTGAGAAGGCTTTATAGCTTTCCTTTGTAGCCGTATGGCTTCGCTTGGGTGGACGTCAATGAGTAATTACTCCCTTATTCCAGGTACACAGAGTCATCCTCTTTAAAATGCTCTGTACACTCAAGAGCCGAAGCTGACGGTTGCGTCCCCATTCTTAACTTAATCATCCAAGCTTTTTTCAGTGTCGACGACTCTGGTCGGAAGTGGAAGCCAACATCGGCTTCTTTCGGTGATTTCCACCGCGGCACTGAGCAGTAATTCATCATGGTTAAGAACTGGTGCGCGAAAACGAACGAAAACAACCGGCACACCGGTACCCGAGCTGACGGAGTCCTTGCCGTGACGTCACATTGCGGTGATCGTAGCAACACCAGTGTTCGCTCTAATGGGCATCCCTCTCAAAGTGTCACTTAACTTTACGGCTTGATTCCCGACGTCACCCACATACCATCGTCCTTCCCTCCGCCGAAAATCATCGTTCATTTCATACCAGCCCACGGTCTTTTCCCTTTTACCTGATAATTTTTTACTCCGACCTGACAATAAGTGTCTTTGTGGACGTGCTTGTGATTCTGGTAACGGTGCTCTAACGCCGCATATTGGTAGTGAAATAAACTGCACCCTGTCCAGGCATTTTCCCTCGAACGGTGTACCCATGATGCGACAAGAGTCGACACGGGGATGCGTCGTCCGCCTAGGGTGAGGCAGATGGAGGGGTTCATCGTACGTTACTTACCTGCAACATTTTCACCTCTGCCATCAATCGGTCCATACGCACATGCCACACAATTACACACTTACTCCGCCGCGTAGTCTTAAAACATGCCGGCCTCTCCGAGACACATGCCAGCGCTGGCCCTGAACAAATTTCTTACTGCCTTCTTGCAAGTACACAACAAGACAAACTAATCCCGTTCCTAATACACTAAACAAAGCAATACTAGGACTCTCCCCTTAGGCTTCTACAGACACCCTCTATAGAACAGGTCTTTTCCATCCCCTTCCAGCCCTCCTTAACCTGCACTGGGAGCGACAAATCATCCGCCTGTCCAGTTAATCAGCTTGGCGGTGGATACTATCACAGACTCCATACGCACCTATCTCTTTTCCGGACCCACCGCAGTCTCCGATGTACCCCCTTAACCTCCACCTCGCACCCATTCCACGCAACATGTCCGCCCACAGACACGCAGACCGCCGCCAGGCATACACATACAACCACAAGCCACCCTTGGACGCTGCGGCGGTGGCCTACAAAGACGCCTGTCTCACGGAAACCGCGGGCTGCACTGCAGCCTTCTCCCTCCACCCTTGCCCCTCTAACACCAGCACTCACACAACCGGTCCATACACCGCCGCACTCCACGATCGCCCTAGAAATACACAGGATCGCCGATACCATCACACATTTTGCCACCCTACCCCCCGCCCCCCAATACATTGTCTATACAGACTCGCAGGCAGCTCTGCGTGCCTTCCATGAAAGAGCCCTGCCTTTCCCTACCCTATGGGCCTTTGATGCCGCCCTCTTAGTATTAAGCCCACGACCGGTGACCCTTCGGTGGATCCCTGGTCACATGGGCATCCCCGGCAGTGAGCTGCCTCATCAGCTTGCCTGCGATACTATACACTGGACGCCGTGGATCCCATGGACGAGCCCACCGACGGAGCAGGCGGTCAGGGCTTACAGACACACTGTCGACAAATACTACACGCAACAAAAATTGGACTTAGCTGATTTACCACCACCACACCCATTCTTATCGATCCTTGAAGATCGCATTCTTCGCCGAATACAGTTTAATCTCCTACGTACACCAGCCAAACTATCGGTACCGGCATACTTCCACACCTCTGTGCCCAAACTGTCCACACACATATGCAGACATAGAACACTGCCTTACACAGTGCCACGTATACGCCTTCCAGTCCCCCGCCTATCCTTTCCCGTAACTCCCCCCCCCCCCCCCCCCCCCCACATGGCCCATCTGGCTTGCCTCCCGGGATTGAGCCTGCAACTCGCCCTCGTCACGTTGGTCCAGGACCTATTGAACGCCTAACATAAAGGCTGTTAATAAAAAGTGTCACACCACCACCACCACACTCGAACGGTAATGCAACTCCTTACCAATAATACACGCGCATGCACTCTTATTGAACAAGTCTTTCCAGTGATACTTAGTAAAGGTCTTGGGTGCAGCTGCACTGACAATGATCCGGATGGCATATGTTTTTTTTTTATCTCTATCATTTGCCTTCGTTACTCTGTGTGGTGATTAGTCCTATGGCGCAGGGCCCACAGACATATGTTGGAGGGTGTGATGCCTGCTTTTTCGTAGAGCGTAATTCCTCACTGCCTACCTCTTTACACTCTTTCCTCCCTTGTTATTTCTTTCTTGCTTGCCTTCTCGCTGTTCTCTTCTGTTAATTATTTTTTGCACGATTTGAGCTCAGCTTACATTTAAAACGTAATCTGTCACCTCATTTTGTTTGTAAGTTCTTGTCATTTACTTTAACGCTTTTGGTCGATTTATTTTGATTGCTGGCACCTGCCGGAAGGCTTTCATTCTTCGCGCAAGCCAATATTGTGTGCGCTGCTTGCGGCCCTCGCTTTGGATTTGGTGTTGTTGTTGCCTTAGTGGCACTGAAACATGCTGTGGCCCTTTTTTTTCTATTCACAATTCAATTTTGATTTCGAAAATCCATTTTAAGATTAAACTTTACTTCTTTTAGCCCTATGCATTTATATTGATTTGTTTATTGATGTGATACCTGTGCTGGCAAAGGCATTCTCTCAATTTTTTTATTTTTGGCTTTTGTCTACCAAAAACGGACTGCATAATGAGTAAATGAGGAGACGCTGCTAATTGTAACCATATTGTTACGCGGCGGCCAGCCGAAGACTGAGACGTGGTGAACCATGCCTATGAGATGATTTAATGGCCGCTGGCCTAGCACGGGCGCTCCGTCCCGCGCCACTGCCAGCTTCGTCTTCGTCACACTACCCGGGGCCTCCGAGCGATCGTCCCGATCGGTGACGAACAGACGGCGAAATGGCGATGGTCTTGAGTGAAGGATCGAACAATATGTAGAAGATGGTGCAGTGCTGGCCGCCACGATGAGAAAGATGAGAGAATGAGTCCTGGTCCACGAAGCAGCCGGGCCGTAGGGTGCCAGGAGCTGACGACCGAGGCCTCTGGACGCACCGAACGGCAGAGGCAGGGGGACGGTGTCTTCACGTGTGGGTCAGTGGGGTCTTGGGTCGGTGGGGTGTTGGGTCCGTCGGGTCTTGGGTCGTCGTGTAGTGTGGTCCGGGCGGGGGACGGGGCTGGGGTGAGCGTCGAGGTCGGTTCAGGTCGGGCTGGCTGGGGCACGGCCGTGCGGCGCTGACTAGGTACTCACGGCCGACGTCCACGGCAGGCCCAGGACGCCGAAGCTCCGTGGCCAGGATGGCGATGAAGGGACCCCAGCACCTCACACCAAATGTTACGCGGAGGCCAGCCGAAGAATGAGACGTGGTGAACCATGGCTATGAGATGATTTAATGGCCGCTGGCCTAGCACGGGCGCTCCGTCCCGCGCCACTGGCAGCTTCGTCTTCGTCGCTTCGTCACTTCGTCACACATCCCTGTGCTTTCGCCATCCTTACTACTTGTCCTTAAGACGTCATTTTAGGCCTAGACTTTTTAACAGCCCATTCCGCTCTCATCGACTGTTCCTCCGCACTTCTGCGCCTAGCCCTGCCCCATTGTGTTCACGACCCTAGTGCTGACCATTCCCAGCCTCGCCTCCGCTCCAGTACATTTACCCGCCTACCTCCCGAGGCGGCAGTATACGTGCCCATGTCACCTTTTCCCTCCCTTCCTGACGGCGACTACGTTGTCAACACCATCACCGACGTCACTCTACAACACAACATCGCCCTACCTCATAACATTGTACACGTCGAGAACAACCTCACCTACATTCCCGTACTCAACTTCAGCATGTCCTCGCAAGTAAAGTCCCGGAGGGCATTTACCTTGCCGAGCTGTCACCTTTGTCCACATTTACTATTTCTGCAGTGCTGTCCGACCGTCGCGCCGAGGTACCTGCACAGCCTGCCTCGTCACATAGTCCGGAGGACCGCATCTCAGCCATAGTTGGCTCTGACCTGCGTCCCGAATATGCCAATGCCCTTGCCAGCCTTTTGCGGTCGTACAGCGACATTTTTGATTACGGTCACGGATCCCTGGGCCAAACGTCCGTCGTCACACATCGCATAGATACTGGAGATGCCCGCCCTGTTCACCGACGGCCTTACAGAGTTGCTCTTTCAGAACGCCATATCATTCAGGAAGAAGTGGACAAACTGTTGGCCAGCAACATTATTGAGCCGTCGAGCAGCCCCTGGGCGTCTCCGGTAGTACTTGTCAAAAAGAAAGACAACATCTGGAGGTTTTGCGTCGATTATCGACACCTGAACGAGATAACAAAGAAAGACGTGTACCCTCTTCCTAGGATCGATGACGCCCTCGACTGCCTGCATGGTGCCAACTACTTCTCCATCGATCTCCGTTCTGGATATTGGCAGATCTCTGTTGACGAACGAGATCGTGAGAAGACGGCTTTTGTCACCCCGGATGGACTCTACCAATTCAAGGTGATGCCTTTCGGCTTATGTAATGCCCCTGCTACCTTCGAGCGCATGATGGACTCCTTACTACGCGGGTTCAAATGGACCACATGTCTGTGCTACCTCGATGACGTCATCGTATTTTCATTAACCTTTGAGGGCCACCTCCATCGTCTTTCGGCTATTCTTGGCGTCTTCCGACGAGCTGGCCTTCAGTTGAACTCCAAGAAGTGTAGCTTTGGTCGTCGGGAACTCAAGATCCTCGGACATTTGGTCAACACCCATGGCATCCAGCCGGACCCCGACAAAATTCGCGCTGTAAGTGGTTTTCCTATACCGAAATCTAGCAGCGACGTGCGTAGCTTCCTCGGACTTTGCTCATACTTCCGGCGATTTGTACCAAACTTCGCGGAAATCGCCCGTCCACTCACGCAGCTTCTGAAAAAAGAGGTCTCCTTTTCCTGGGGCCACAAACACTCGGCCGCCTTCGCCGCTCTTATTGCCCACTTCACCCGTCCGCCTGTGTTGGCTCACTTCAATACGTCAGCACCCACAGAAGTACGCACCGACGCAAGTGGTCATGGCATTGGTGCCGTTCTCGCACAACGTCAGCTCGGCTCCCCTCGCGTCATCGCCTATGCCAGCCGACTCCTCTCTAAGGCCGAACAGAATTATTCCATCACTGAACGTGAGTGCTTAGCCCTAGTCTGGGCCATTACGAAGTTCCGCCCTTACTTGTATGGACGGCCATTCACAGTAGTCACTGACCACCACGCCTTGTGTTGGCTTTCTACACTCAAAGACCCTACTGGCCGCCTTGGACGTTGGGCCTTGCGCCTTCAGGAGTACAATTTTTCAGTAGTTTATAAGTCTGGCCAGTTGCATCGAGACGCCGATTGCCTGTCCCGTCATCCAGTCGACCCGCCAAGCCAACCTGAATGTGACAATGACGATTTCGTGCTCTCTATTTCTGACTTTTCCAACATTTACCGTGAGCAACGCCAGGACCCTCAGCTTCGCGAAATTATCAGTCGCCTCTGCGCCGATCGCCATGACCCTGCCCTTCGTTTGTTTGTGCTCCGCGACGGCACCTTATACCGGCACAATATGCGACCTGATGGCCCTGACCTTCTACTAGTCGTCCCTCAGCACCTACGCAAAGCCGTCCTTGAACAGCTTCACGACGTTCCGACAGCGGGTCATCTAGGCGTCTCTCGCACATACGACAGTGTGCGCCGTCGGTTCTTTTGGCCAGGCCTCTACCGCACAGTCCGCCGATACGTCGATGCTTGTGACCGCTGTCAACGCCGGAAAAAGCCATTAGTTTTACCAGCTGGACTTCTGCAGCCGATCGGCATCCCCATAGACCCATTTTCTCGCGTGGGTCTGGACCTTCTAGGGCCTTTTCCGCTCTCCGCATCGGGGAACAAATGGATTGCGGTGGCCACTGATTACACCACACGCTACGCGGTCACACGAGCAATACCAACCAGTTGTGCAACTGATATCGCTGCTTTCCTCTTCCACGGCGTTATACTCGTCCATGGAGCTCCCCGCCAAATGCTCAAGGACCGTCGCCGTTGCTTTCTTGCGCGTATAGTCGACGAGATTCTACGGTTGTGCAACGTTCGTCATTCTTTCACGACTGCCTACCATCCACAGACGAACGGGCTTACCGAACGCCTTAACCGGGCATTGACTGATATGCTGTCTATGTACGTGTCTGGTGACCACCGCGACTGGGACATCACGCTGCTATTTGTGACATTTGCATACAATTCGTCGCGTCACAACACTTCCGGCTACTCCCCCTTCTATCTTCTATACGGCCGTGACCCTCTGCTTCCATTCGACAGCCTGCTTCCTCCAGTCGCCACTGCCAGCTCATATGCCCGTGACGCCATAGCCCGAGCTGACGTTGCCCGCGTTGTTGCTCGCAACCGACTCACAGCCTCCCAGCACTCCCAGAAACGTCGCTATGATTCCTGTCTTCGCAACACCGAGTATTCTTGCGGCTCTCTCGTGCTGCTTTGGACCCCAGCTCGCCGCGTTGGCCTCTCGGAAAAACTTTTGCCATGTTATGTAGGCCCCTACCGTATTTTACGACAAGTGACTCCAGTGACATACGAAATTGTGCCCTTGCATCTCGCACGCCATACCTCCACACCTCGCACCGAGACGGTCCATGTTGCACGCCTCAAGCCGTACTACACGGACCCTGGTGTGGACGCTAGTACGCACCGGGGCGGTGCTTCTCAGCCGGCGGGGTAGTGTTACATTAGGCGGTGCATGCATAAGGAAGGAAGAAGAAGAAGCTCTTGAGTTTTTGTGACGACGGTCGACCAGTGTCGGCTGGTGCCTGCAGTAAACGCCTATGGTGTTAAAGCCCTGTTTTTCGTGTCCGCTCTCTGCAATCCCAAGCGGAACTACCCCGTAACAATATCTTCATAAATTAAGTGTCCTGGGCAAGTGAAACCACCTCTCTGCTCAGAGTCATGTGGCATAGTCTGCAATAATTTTTTTTGCAAAGTTACTTAATAAGTTATGACTTTCAAATCAGCTTTTTTGGCTTCTGGAAAAAAGTATAAGGTCTGAAGTTTTAGACCTCCATGCGAAACAGCTGGGCTAAACGTTTGCAGGAAGATAATGATTACGCAGTATCATGTAATAATATATTATTAGAGAAATTGGAACTGTACGGCATAAGAGGCCTCCCGTTACAGCTCCTCCAATCGTACCTGTCCCATCGCCAACAATACGTAAGCTTAAATAGATTTGTTTCAAAAACAAGGCCAATTCGTTGCGGCGTGCCTCAAAGAAGCATACTAGGACCTATGCTGTTTAATTTTTATATTAATGATATAGTAAACATAGACAATCAAGCAGCTTTCTTTATCTATGCAAATGATACCAGCCTATTTTTTTCAACTCATGACTGTGATGATCTAATAGACAAGGCTAATGACACACTCTCCCATCTAAGTGTTTGGACAGCTCATAATGCGTTAAAAATCAATCATAATGAAACCAAGGCCGTTATATTTCGTCCAAAAAATAAGATCTTAATCATAAAGAAAACTCTAGTAGTCAACTTTAACGCAATCGAAATTGTAAGTAGTTTCAAATCACTTGGTGTCATCTTTCATGAGAAAATGCTCTGGGATAGTCACATTGAAGCATTCTTCCAAAACTTGCACGAGTAGTAGGGCAGATGTATAGGCACTGAACTGTTCTTCCAGTCAATATTAAAAAACTTCTATATAACTAATTATCCTGTTCACAGCTACAATTCTGTCACCTTGTCTGGGGTACCACGTCCCTGGGTAATCTTGAAAATTTTTGTTTCTTCAAAAAAAGGCCATGCTATGCATATTCCAATTTAAATAGGGAAGAGAGCACCACCAACTATTTCAAAATTTTAAATGAACTGAAAATCTTTTCCTTGTACAGCTTTCAGTTATTATCGTGCTTTAAGAAGGAAGTACGAATTAACAACTGCAAACTTTGGCCTCATTAACTAGAAATAATCAGACGTATAACACTCGCAATATTTTTCCATGCCATACAGAAACTATGAGGACAAATTATGGGCAACAAATGCTATTCTATCAACTACCAAAACACCTCACTATACTGCAAAACAACAACGTTGATTTAAGTGTCATACCTTTTAAGGCCCTTTTTGTACATTATGTCAAATCACGTTTGTAACTTTTTTTTCCTTTACTCCTTTTTTTCCTTGGTTTTATTAACTGTGTTATTCCTGTGTTCTTTTCTCATAGTGTTATTTTTTTATTTACATGTAGCATTTTCTTTGTGAAGTACGCTTGTGCCGTGCCAGGAAAGAACCCTGTGAAAAGATACACCCTGCTTGCCGATATCTGTGTACCAGCTAGGGGTCGAGGGCCGGTCAATCTTTGTGGCTCTTTCCGGCGACTACTTTTCATACCCATAGGCATGAATAAAGATTATTATTATTGTTATTATTATTACTTTATATTATTATCATTATTATTGTTGTTATTATTATTATTATTATTATTATTATTATTATCTATCTTATCACCATTGCTTTTCAATTTATTCATCAATGACTTCGCCTCAGCAGTGACAAATGCCTTGGTCTTTCAGTACGCCGATGATACGGTTTTACTTACGAAGCATATTTCCTACAAAAGTGCTGTTGCTTTACTGCAAGAAAATATCTGTATCGCAATGAACTGGTTTTCCATGAATGGTCTTTTGGTAAACCAACAAAAACAAAACTGGTTTGTTTTAGAAACCCATTGAAGACAACAGTACTGAGTGAATCGGTTTTTTTGCACTCCCACAATGATAAAGACTGCCATTGTACTCCTGTTGAAAAGGCTGATTGCATAAAATATCTGGGGATTTACTTTGATAGCGACCTCTCATGCCATAGTCACATGGCTTACGTTTGTGGCAGATTGCGTAGAACGGCATGGCTACTGTTCACAGTTAAATCTTTCCTACCTTTATCGGTAAAAAAGACAATCATGCATGCACTTGCATACAGTGTTATTAGATATGGCATCACACGTTTTGCACACTCTTCGCAAAGGTGGCATGATCGGGTAGACGCCCTTCTAAAATATATGTTGAAAAGTACCGCCTGTGAACATTCCTTTCCCCCTCATGTAAACTTGTTTAATTTTCTTGGTCTTCCGTCCTTTGAAACTTTATATAAGCACACTGTTATTCTTCGGCACTTTTGGAATCCTGCTTTCAAGACGAGAGCAGTTTCTGCTAGAGCACTGCAGAAATGTCAACGCTACACGGCCGCCAGATACGCAACCAGATATGGCAAAGCAAGACGATGTGTATATGTCCCTACAATCTTCAATACGCTTCCTGATCAGGTGTTGACGGCTACATCCAAAGCCACCGTAAAGCAATTGCTTAAATCTGTGAAGTTTTAATTCTTAATTGATGCTAATTCCAATGTGATTTTTTTTTCATCTCTTTTATACAATGTATCTTCCTTAGTATTTGTATTTCAGTGTTTGTGAACTAACCCTGATATTTTATTGCCTTTAATTTTCGCTCGCCGATTTTGCCGGGCCTAGTCCTGCAAGCCTTCCTTGGCTTTGACAGGCCCGAGTTTGTATGTATCACCATGTGTTGTGGCAATAAAATTATTATTATTAATATTATTATTATTATTACTATTATTATTATTATTATTATTATTATTATTATTATTATTTTCACATTTCACAGGTAGTTCGTCTGTTCACTTTTGTCATTTAATTTTTTGTTCATTTTGCCGCCGACTGCTCACTTGTGCTATTTTGCCGTACAGTGTTCTACACGATGCATAACTGCATAGCTTGTCAAAAAGACCTACCAACTGATGGGCGTATAATGACGTGTTCCGAGTGCGAGCACTCATATCACCTAGGGCAGGGCTGCTCGCGAATAGCACCCAATACTTTTAACACAATGGGCCAGGTCAAACGCGATGCATGGATATGTAAAACTTGCAGGACTGCAAAAAAGCGCGGTGGTAGTTCATCGCAGCATGATGCTGAAGGCGCAAACGAAAGCGCGGAAGCATTCCCAGCCTTGACAGAAGAGATCAAGGAAATAAAAAGAAATGTTGAAGCACTGCCAGCACTAGTGGTTAAGGTGGACTCTTTGCTACTCCTGAAAGCAGAAATCCTTAACCTAGCGAAAACTGTAGGAGACCTGAAAGAATCAGCTGCTTTCTTGTCGAAAGAATACGGCACATTGAAAGAGCAGTTAAAGACGAGCCAGGAATCGGAATGCGCTCGGGACAAAGAAATACAGGCCTTGAGGGAGATTGTAGACGAACAGAGTGCGCAGCTGCATACCATGCTCAAAGAACAAAATGAAGCAGAGCAATACAGCCGAAAAGCTAATCTTGAGATATATGGAATGCCAGTCACTCCAAACGAAAATCTGCTTGACAAGCTACAAAACGTGGCGGAAAAACTGGAGCTGGAAAACTTTTCAACTGACGACATTGTCGCAGTACATCGCCTTCCTGCCAAGAAAGACAGCATTCCTATCATCTTGGTACGCTTCTCTAGCTTAGCGACTAGAGAGAGGTGGTTTAGCGCTCGAAGCAAGCTCCGAGAACTGCATGAAGCAGATTTACTGCCAAAGATATATTTCAATGACAACTTGACAAAAATGAACCGTGACTTATTCTGGAAGGCCAGGAAGGCAGGAAAAAAAAGGCAGTTTAAATTTGTTTGGGTAAGAGGAGGCAAAATCTTTGCCAGGAAAGAGGAAAAGGCTCCTCTTATCCGTGTGACATGTGAATCAGACTTAGCACAAATAAAATGAACAGCGCTCCATCAGCTAAGTTTTGCGGATTTTGAATCGTTCAAAAAGGGCTTTGGGCCAAACTCGGACACAGAATTTACTATGATTAATGTCAATATCCGTAGTTTGCGCAAATACTGGGATGAGTTCAGAACAATCGCAGAAGGTGCCATTGGTGTTGTAGATATATTTGTGCTAACAGAAATCAATGTTCCAGATTCTTGCCTAGATTTATTTACGCTGAACGGTTATCGACCAACGTTCGCAACTCGCTCTTCACGCAGAGGAGGTGGAATTGCTGTTTTTTCCCGAGACACGTTTGTTGTATCTAAGATAGATATATCATTTGCACATGCAGAATGCCTAGCGTTGGAACTTTGCTCTAAGCTAACTTCATTAATGTTGCTGGCAATTTACCGACCACCATCAAACAGTATCAGCCGTTTCCTACTGGAATTGGAAAAGATCTTGCAGGACAATAGTACAGTAGATCAATTTTGCATAGCAGGTGACTTGAACATTGATACGTTATGTCCCACGAAAACCGTTGTGGTAGATTACCTAGCCATTCTTTCAGCTTGCGGCATAGAAAATGTTATCCTCGCACCGTCTCGCGAGGAAGTGCTTGGCGGTAGATTAGTTCAGTCTTGTCTCGATCACATAGACATACGTGCTCCAAACTGCAATCTTTCTTCAGCGGTCATTACTCAACGTCTAGCCGATCATTACTTTACCGTTTGTCGATTCCTTGACCGTACTAATTGCAAGACTCTAGGGACGTCATCTTGTAACGTCGCTCAAAACGACTTGCGCGTAGCTATAGTCGATCAACGCAAATTAGACAATCTAATTAGAAACTTTGACTGGTCGGCATTATGTAGGTCTAATCCCCCCGATTTAGCTTATTCTTTATTCTGCCAACAATTAAAGATGTTTGAACAAGCTTCGAAGCGGGTCATCCGCAAAAACCAAAGACGTAATCATAGCTGGTTTAATGCAGCAATTATCAAGGCAATTTTATACAGGGATTGGTTATGGAAGCGGTGTAAACGCGCCCCTAAAAATCATGAACTGCGCAGCGACTACAGAGCCGCAAGAAATAGAGCTGTTGCGCTTATTCGTTCCGCTAAACGGCATTATTACCGTGAGCAATTTAAACTAGCTGCCAAAAACCCCGCCAAAACCTGGTCACTGATTAACAATTTAAGGGGCGTAGACAGAAATGAGTCGTCTATTAATGATATTTTTTCAGGTAGTCCTCAAAAAACAGCTGAATTATTCAACAAGCACTTCGCGAGTGTATCTCAGCCCAATTCATCCTTGCCACAAGATAGATGTTCATTGACACGTACCATATCTGCGTCCGCCTTTTTACCTAAACTGTCAGCAGTAGACCTGGCGCGCATAATCTTCAGCTTCAAACGTAACAAACCACCTGGTCTTGATGGCATTGCAGCGTCTCTACTTCAGATAAATTATGCAAGTCTTGAAAATATCCTTCTTTTTTATCCTTAACGGATTCTTAGACACTGCCGCAATACCCATGATGTTAAAAACAGCGATTGTGAGACCAATACACAAAGGTGGCAAGAGGGAGAACCTTGAAAATTATAGACCAATATCCGTTTTGCCAGTACTATCCCGGCCGCCGCGGTGGCTCAGCGGTTACGGTGCTCGGCTGCTGTCCCGAAAGACGCGGGTTCGATCCCGGCCGCGGCGGCTAGAATTTCTTTGGAGGAGAAATTCTAGAGGCCCGTGTACTGTGCGATGTCAGTGCACGTTAAAGAACCCCAGGTGGTCCAAATTTCCGGAGCCCTCCACTACGGCGTCTCTCGTAGCCTTAGTCGCTTTGGGACGTTAAACCCTATAAACCAACCAACCAGTACTATCCCAAATTATGGAAAAATTTATTCTAGAGTGCATGACTTCTTTTGTGAAAAAATTTTCTATTCTGTCTGACCGTTAGTTTGGTTTCATCGAAGGTCGTGGAACGCTTTCACTTCTCGAAGAATTTGCAGATGAATTGTATGCAACTTTTGATCACAATCTGTTTGCATGTGGCTTGTTTCTAGATATCGCCAAGGCATTTGACACTGTAAATCATAAAATTTTGTTGCAAAAATTATACCTGCTTGGATTTAGGGGCCCGTTTCATGACCTATTGAGAAGTTATTTAGAAGATCGCTCACAAGTCGTAGCCCTTGATTACACCACAGCCGTTAGCAGCCGTCAGATGTTGGGGGCTGGGGTTCCTCAAGGATCTATCTTATCACCATTGCTTTTCAATTTATTCATCAATGACTTCGCCTCAGCGGTAACAAATGCCTTGGTCTTTCAGTACGCCGATGATACGGTTTTACTTACGAAGCATATTTCCTACAAAAGTGCTGTTGCTTTACTGCAAGAAAATATCTGTATCGCAATGAACTGGTTTTCCATGAATGGTCTTTTGGTAAATCAACAAAAAACAAAACTGGTTTGTTTTAGAAACCCATTGAAGACAACAGTACTGAGTGAATCGGTTTTTTTGCACTCCCACAATGATAAAGACTGCCATTGTACTCCTGTTGAAAAGGCTGATTGCATAAAATATCTGGGGATTTACTTTGATAGCGACCTCTCATGGCATAGTCACATGGCTTACGTTTGTGGCAGGTTGCGTAGAACGGCATGGCTACTGTTCACAGTTAAATCTTTCCTACCTTTATCGGTAAAAAAGACAATCATGCATGCACTTGCATACAGTGTTATTAGATATGGCATCACACTTTTTGCACACTCTTCGCAAAGGTGGCACGATCGGGTAGACGATCTTCTAAAATATATGTTGAAAAGTACCGCCTGTGAACATTCCTTTCCCCCTCATGTAAACTTGTTTAATTTTCTTGGTCTTCCGTCCTTTGAAACTTTATATAAGCACACTGTTATTCTTCGGCACTTTTGGAATCCTGCTTTCAAGACGAGAGCAGTTTCTGCTAGAGCACTGCGGAATTGTCAACGCTACACGGTCGCCAGATACGCAACCAGATATGGCAAAGCAAGACGATGTGTATATGTCCCTACAATCTTCAATATGCTTCCTGATCAAGTGTTGACGGCTACATCCAAAGCCACCGTAAAGCAAATGCTTAAATCTGTGAAGTTTTAATTCTTAATTGATGCAAATTCCAATGTGATTTTTTTTTTCATCTCTTTTATACAATGTATCTTCCTTAGTATTTGTATTTCAGTGTTTGTGAACTAACCCTGATATTTTATTGCCTTTACTTTTCGCTCGCCGATTTTGCCGGGCCTAGTCCTGCAAGCCTCCCTTGGCTTTGACAGGCCCGAGTTTGTATGTATCACCATGTGTTGTGGCAATAAAATTATTATTATTATTATTATTTATTATTATTATTATTATTATTATTATAGTCCTTCACTGTTTTAATGATCATGAATGCTTTATGGTCAGGAATGGTCATGAATGGCCAGGGTTTAATTGCCACGAGGCGGCGTCAGGAGCTCTGGGGGGGGGGGCAACGACGGTAACGTTGGGAGCAAGCGAGCGTCTGTACGGCAGCGAGAGTACAGGCAGAATGCGGCGCCAGCAATGTGGCTGCAAATATTTTCTCTTCTGATCTTGCTTCGTTCACAAACAGGAAGAGTATACGTAACCCGCAAAGCTACGATGACAAATACTTGCGTTTTCCGCTGCCGCTCCGGCTACGGAGGCACGCAGGAAGAGGACTCGCTGTTCTGTCTTCCGTGCAACGCCGGGCAGTGTGAAATATGGGAGCCAGCAATACCAACACAGGAAAGCGGTGGATTTGGCTTCGAGTTTTTCTCTGTCTGTCAGAAGCATTTCGCCTGCCCCCCGAAATAATTTCGCCTGACCGGCTTGCGGTCGACGGAGAAGCAGTGTCGCAACGCGGGAAGCTGAAACTCAGGTCCGACGCTATTCGACGGATATTCGAAAGACTGCAAGCTTAACTAGCAAGAAGGTGACAATGTTGCGTTTTAGACAGCTGTACTCTTCAATGTGCTTATGGGTTTGAGAGTGAACGCACTACTACACGAGGTCAAAACCAAGAAAGAATCACGTGGCGCCCGTGGCTTTGGGGCGCAGAAATAGAATAGATATTGCTGCGATTGGGTTTAGAACCTGCAGTGGCGCGAACAGATTAGCTTCTCTGGAGACTGCATGAGAGCACTATGCTATCAAAACTGCCGATTACACCTCATATTAAACTGCGACACACTCTCGCGCTGCGCATTGTACATCGTCATCGTTATAAAACTTCTATCTGCGGCGCGAAGAGATCAGATCAGCTTATAACCTCGATCAGAGCTGAACATGAGTCAAATAGCGTCATCAGACATGCTGACGACTACGTTAAAGCCTTTACTGCGTTAAGCCACACCGCTTTCTATTTTGCACTTGTTTCCCCATCCTTAAAATCATTACTCACTTTTTGTTTACATGCACGGCACTCACAGCTTCTCTCTTATTTCGGTAGCGTACAGGCAGTGCATGAGCAATTAACAAAATTTTTCAAAATTGCTTGCATTCGCCAGCGCCTTCGCCGTCACAGCGCCACTGAGTGTAATAAATGGGTTACGTAGCAGGAGTCTTCAGCAGCTGACTTTGCCGCCTCCGAAGTGTCCGCAAAAAAGAACACCTGAGATAGCATCATCACGCTGCCTCGGTGTTCATGTGATCTCTTCTATATTGCGCAATCCGGTTAATAAAATGCCGCCATAACGTCCTATTTTCAGCATCATTGAGATTCAGAATTTCTCGCAAGGTAATCGCAACCCAGACACATAAGAATGTGGTTCTAACCAATAAGACAGATTTTTTAGAGAGACACTGCAGGCAAGTTGTAGGAAAAACTAATGCGCAGGCTTGAGGCATGCGCAAAAATTGCTGCTTTATGAAAAGCAACGAAAGAAAGTGAGCGCTTTGTTGGCCAGAAAACAGCCCCAAGGTTTTCGGTTGCAGCCAAGCTTTCAAGGGTTGAGCAGAAAAAATGCAGGGGGCACTTTGACTGTCTAAAGTGCGTAGAGGCGAAAGCGTTTTCCGCACCACTTTCAGTGCTTCTGTGGCACTGGTGGCGTCACGTAATTGAGTACTAATTGCTAAGTGATGACAAATTACTAATTAATGGTTAATTACTGATTAATGGCTGAATACTAATTAACTGCTAATTAAGCTTAAGGTTAAGCTTCGCCTTTAGGAGTGGAACGCGACAGCGTGTTGTAGCGCTGCCAGGGAGTCCACGGAACGCCACCACCCGTTCGGCGCGATGCCTTGCCGTTTCAACGCAACGCTTTTTGAGGAAAGGAAATGGCGCAGTAATTCTCTGTCATCTCGGTGGACACCTGAACCGCATCGTAGAGGAAGGGAGGAAGTGGGAGTGAAAGAAGATAGATAAAGAGGAGCCGTAATGAAGAAAATGAAAATTGTATTTGACGAAAGGAAATTACGCAGTAACTGTCTCACAAAATTCAGGGGGGCACTTTTTTGACCTAAAGTGTGGTCACTGATGTGTGGTTAAGATGTTAAGCTTCGCCCCTAAGAGTGGAACGCGACAGCGTCTTGCAACGCTGCCAAGGAGTCCATAGAATGCCATCGCCCATTCGTCTACGCCTCGCTCGTCGGTAAATTGGTTTTTGAGGAAAGGAAATGTATTTCTCTCTCTCATATCTCGGTGGACACCTAAACCTCGCCGGAAGGGAAGGGAGGAGGATGGCAGTGAGCGAAGACACCGTATTCACTAGACGTGCTTTTGTTCATTCCAAACCATCGAGCTGGCATGGCGGTTATCGAGATAACGATGACTTTTGGAAGGAGAAAATTCAAGAACTCTCCACGCGTGCACAGAAATGGTCAGGGAAGGAACTGTCTGTATTCACGCGCGCAAACATATGCAATGTATATCTGGTTTCAAAAGTGTGCTATTTGTTGCAGGTCCTTTCATGCTCTCGACTTAGCATTCAAAAGTTTCATCGTCTCTTCGCAGTTTTTGTTTGGCAGTCCTCATGGGAGAGGACTAAACGTGATAATTTATTTCTGCGTTTGAGAAAAGGGGGTCTTTCCTTGCCACACTTGTACCTGAGGCAGGTGGTGTCAAGATTTCTGTTTCTTCGAGATCAACGCGACCCTTTCCTGCGGACATTTATTCAAGTGAGGCTTTCTTCGGCTTTGCCAAACTATGTTATTTCCAGTGTGGACGGGATGAGATACAGTGCAAGTAGGTTTTTGAAAGAAGTGGTCTTTGCTTTCCGGTTTCTGAATGCGCGCTTCAGTTTGGAATATCTTTCTAATGTCACGCGTAAGAAATTGTTAAAAGATTTGCTCGACTCTGTCTTCCCGGAGCCAATCTATCGATCTATGTATAGTGGAGGCCAAGCAGGAAATGTTTTAAAAAGAGTACGAAAAATGTTGGTGCCAGCGGGTGTGAAGACGTTCTTCTTCAAGTTACACACTGGGACGTTGCCGGTTAAAACATGGATGGAGGAAAAGGGATTGTTTCTACCATGGGGTACTGACTGCTTGTTGTGTCGCAAACCAGAGTCAATAGAACACGTTTTTATTGATTGCTGGGATGCGCTGCTCTTTTGGGACGTGCTCCAGCGTACAATAAAGAAAGACTTACCCCTAACGCCGTATGGGATACGATTCCTGGACATAGAGCCGGATCTTTATAAATATGATGTAATTTTCCTGCTTGGCCTGCACAGTATTTGGCGAAGCAGGATGGCTGTACGACACTGTGATGAAGATGCGCGTTCTGTCCGCGATTACTTCAAAGAAATCATATTTAAGCTACGTGAAGTGTACAAGGAGCTATGTTTTGGAGATGAAGTTATCGAGTTGATGGGAGAGTTGTGTTCCCTGAGACAGTTTTGATTTTCTCACGCGAGTGAAACACATGTCCGTTCTTGTTGTTTGAGTGTGCAGCGCAGAACATCTGTTTATGATCTGTTGTAATCTGTCAAAACAGGCAATAAAGACAAAAAAAAAAAAGCTGGCATGGCGGAGTGGATAGCATGCTCGTCTCGCACTCCGAAGACCGGGGTTCGATTCCCGAGCTCGACCAATTTCTTACTAGGTTTTATTTATTTGTATGGCCTGACTAGAGAAGTTAATTAAGCTAATTAGGTAATTAAGCAATTAACTAAGCTCAGTCCCACTTACTTGGAGCATCACTATATGGTCCCTTCAATTGGTTGCATGGTTACTAGCCAAAGTACAATTGGCCCCGTTTGAAATTGGCGCACTTGACGTCACGACCGTTTCGACCAACTGAAAAGCGTGACATTCTCTGTCGACAACTGCTGCTTACAACGATGAGACATTAAAGGCTTTCGCCTTAAAAGTCCTGTCCATGCTAAGCTCAAATACCAATCGCCAGAAAGCACAAATACCAAGAGAAAGTGAGCCTGTTGGTATAAAAACAGCAGCTTCGAACAGGGCTGGCATAGCCGTTTTTTGCCCCCTCTCCGACAGCTGCGCCATTAGCGGCACATGCTACCCTATAAAAAACTTGGGACGTAGTGGCGTAACAAGCAAAAGCTTTTTTAGGGCTATGGGAGTATTTTTGCCGGCCACACAAGACAGCTAGTAGAACTCGAAGTCTACCTCTTCGCAGTTGTGCTACTTGCACCCTTCAAGACACGCTGTCGGAGAAAATATTGTAACGTGGCGGCCAGCTAAGAGTGAGGCGCGATGAACCATGAACAAGAGATGATATAATGGCCGCTGGCCTAGCGCGAGCGCTCCGTCCCGCGCCACTGCCAGCTTCGTCGTCTTCGTAACATTACCCGGGGCCACCGAGCGATCGTTCCGATCGTAAATAGAAGACGTCGATGAAGGGATAGGCGAAACGGTGATGGGCTTCCAGGTTCAGCAATTCCAAGTGGCCCGGGCCGTAGCCGCGGCATGCAGCAACAAGTTCGAAGGAAGAGACCTGATCACCAGGCTCCGTACAGGATCGAATATTATAATCGTGAGCACGCCGAACGAAGAGGCCGCCCAGCTCGCGAGACGCATCACTAGCCTCAAGATCGAAGGACGCTCATACGACGTGAACGCTTACGTGGCCGCACCGGAAGACACCCGGCGTGGCGTGATACACGGAGTTGACCCCGGAGCGACACCGGAGGAACTGAAAGCCGATTTGTGGTCGCGCACACAGGGTATTACCGTCCACTGCGCTCGAAGACTAGGCAAGACCAAGACAGCTGTCATCACTTTTGACGGACCCATCACACCGAAACATGTCATCTACTGCGGAGCCGAGTACAAGTGCTACCCGTACCGGCCCACAAGACAAATCTGCTACGTTTGCTGCCAACCAGGTCACCGCTCCGACGTGTGCCCCACACCGGACGCCAAGGCTTGCAAACAGTGCGGGATGCAAAACCCGCCAACAGACCACCAGTGTACCCCGAGATGCCTGATCTGCGGAGGCAACCACGCTACCGGATCGAGGGAGTGTCAAGACCGACTAAAGAAAGCCAGGGAGCCGCGACGCAAGGCCAACAGCGGCAACAACGGCGGCGGACGCGAGAGCAGACGCCGCAGCCGGAACGACCGTGGCGAGAAACCGAGGTGGTTCAGCTCGGAGGGGGAGTCCTCCGAGAGCCGCTCGAGATCCCGGGATCCCGGGCGTCACGGAGCAGTTCACGGAGCCGGTCACGGTCCTTTCCGCCCCTGCCACCGCCGGCCATCAAGGGAGGGAGCCAGCAGCAGCAGCAGCAGCAGCAGCACCAGCAGCAGAACAAGCAGAAGCAAACCCGAAAGAGCGGCGGCGTCAAGGTGAGCTGGGGAGCCGAAAACCCCTGGTTTGTTCCGCACTCGGGAGGGATAACTAACAAACAGAACACAAACAGCAACCGCGAACAACCTAGACAGGAGGACGCGGAGAAAACAGCGCTGAGACGCGAATTAGAACTATCACGCGCTAGGCAGACAGAGCTAGAGCGCCAAATAGCAGAGCTCACGAAGGCAGTACGAGACCTTAAGTCGAACAGCCCTCCGCAGCCACAAACATTACAAACCCAAGCCCAGTCGCAAACAGGCAACGAGGATCTCACTAAATTTAAGGCAGAAATCCAGCAAATGATGCAGCAGATGATGCAGCAGATGATGCAGCAGATGATGCAACAAGTGCAACTACAAGTCACAGAACTCAGGAGCAGCATCCGCAAGCAGAAATTCGCCGATAACATTAGAGAAAAGGCCTACCACCGCCCCGCGCTAGCAGCCCTCGCCAACTCGGCCACAAACAACACTGAAGCTTAAATAAGGCCAACAAAACCTTAGGCAACAAAGAAACCCTAGACATATGGCAATGGAACTGCAGAGGCTACCGCAAGAAGCAGGGCCTCCTCCAACAACACATTCATACACAACAAGCACCGCCCGACATCATAGCGCTTCAAGAGACGGGCACTACGCCAACACTCGCAGGATATACGTGCTACGAGACTCAAGAGAAAGGAAGAACGGCAACCCTAGTCAGTAAGGCGCTGATCGCCATAAACCATGACAAGATTGCCGACACCGACGTAGAACACGTGATAGTAGAAATTATACCTTTATATTATACCTTTATTATCTTCCTTGTGAACGCATACAGTCCTCCAAAACAGAGGAAAGCAAAATTCCATGAACTTTTCCATGGCGCACGCAAACTAGCAAAAAACAACACGCTAATCATACTAGGAGACTTCAATGCCATGGACAAAAGCTGGGGATACCAAACAGCTAACCCAAAAGGTAAAGCACTAGCAGCGGCAGCAGAAAACACTGACTGCACCCTCCTCACAGACTCAGACACTCCAACCAGAATCGGAAACAGCGTCAGTACCGACACCTGCCCCGACCTCACATTCATACGGGGAGCGGAACAGGCAGTGTGGGAGAACCTGTTAGAAAATCTGGGCAGTGACCACTATATACTTAAAACACAAGTAACCTCAGACAGGCTAAAGCGCCAGCTGGGATCGGCAAAAATTACGGATTGGAGCGCTTTTCGAGAGGCATGCGACGGGAATCTCGCCGCGAAAGGGATCCAATCGATAGAAGAGTGGGGAAACATGGTGAAAGAAAAACAGCGCAAGTACACTAAAGAAATCGCGCGAACGACGCAGACACCCAAGGTGGACGCCAGGCTGCTCAAGCTATGGGAAGCTAGACGCGGGCTCACCAAGAGGTGGAAGAAACAAAAGTACAACAGAAAACTAAAACTTAAGATCGCAGAAGTCACAGCGAAAGCAGAAGAGTACGCGGCGCAATTGGCAAGGCAAAACTGGCAACAATTCAGTGACTCCCTCAACGGAACTTTGAGCACATCGAGGACGTGGCATAAACTCAAGGCTCTCATAGATCCAACAAAAAACAAGGCAGAAAACAACAAAGCCATCTACCGGTTAATCCACCAGTTCAAGGGACCAGATTCAGCACTCCTGGAAAAAGTACGCGTTAAGTGCTTCGGGGACACGCAGCCAGCAGCTTACGCAGAGCGCTATCGAGGAAGTGAAAACGACACCTTGGACAGACCCATCACGCGAGACGAGGTCTACGCAGCGATTCGAAACACAACCAGAAACACGGCCGCGGGTGCAGATAAGATCAATAACGCACTCATCCGCAACCTCAGTGATGAGCTAGTCGCAGAATTAACGGACTTTCTCAACAAACACTGGGAAGCGGAGACCGTCCCCGAGGAGTGGAAGCATGCGGAGGTTGTCATGATTCCTAAACCAGGCAAGAAACTACAAATTGAGAACCTCAGACCGATCTCGCTCACATCGTGCCTAGGAAAACTGTACGAACGAGTGGTGACGCTGAGATTACAACAGTACATGGAGGACAACGAACTGTATCCCCACAGCATGTTCGGTTTCAGAGCAAAACTATCGACCCAAAATGTATTACTTCAAATCAAAGAAGAAGTACTTGGGAACGTCCCCAAGAGCGGAGAAAACATAATACTGGCATTGGACATCAAGGGGGCTTTTGACAATGTCAGTCACGAGGCTATCCTTACGGGCATGAACGACCTGAACTGCGGAAGGAGAATCTACGGCTACGTCAAAGCCTTCCTCTCAAACAGAACGGCAACGATTGGCCTGGGGGAGCTCAGATCAGACAAATTTCTTACTCCAAATAAAGGAACACCTCAAGGATCGGTCATCTCCCCTACGCTCTTCAACATAGCCATGATTGGCTTGGCAAAACAGTTAAAAGCAATCGACGGCATACACCATGCCATGTATGCCGACGACATTATCATCTGGGTCAACGCAGGCTCGCTCGGGGAGAAAGAAGAGAAATTACAAAAGGCAGCCACCTGCGTAGAGAACTACGTCAGAGCAAGAGGGCTAGCATGCTCCACCGAGAAATCAGAGCTCCTAAGAGTTTGGAGAGGAAAACAAAATCGCATAGTCCCCACTAGCGACGACTTAAAGTTGAACGTCTACCTCGAGGGGAAGTCGATACCGGAAAAAACACTCATCAGAATCTTGGGGATGTGGATACAGTCAAACCAACGCTGCACTCACACTCTCGCCCTACTCAAAGCATCCACTCTACAAGTGGCCCGCATGATCACGCGCATCTCACACAGACATCATGGCATGCGAGAGGAGGACACACTCAAGTTGGTCAGAAGCCTGGTAGTCAGCCGAGTGACATACAGCCTCCCCTACTACAATCCCATCAAGAGTGAGGTACAACAGGCGGACATGATTCTACGCAAAACCTACAAAACCGCACTCCACCTTCCTCACAGCACTTCAACCAAAAAGCTCCTAGCCCTAGGACTACACAACACTTTCGATGAATTGAGAGAGGCACAACTAGTCTCTCAACTGCGCAGACTACAACAGACCCCATCTGGCCGGGAGCTCCTAAAGAAACTGGGCCACGCCGATCAAATTCAAGAAATACAGAGGACAGAAACAATTCCGGACGAATATCGCAACACACTAAAAGTAACGCCAATACCCCGGAACATGGATCCCAACCTACACAAAGCACGCAGAGAGGCAAGGGCTGAATACCTACAAAAGACATTTGCACCCCAAGAAACGACGGTATACGTGGACGCAGCCACATACACCAGAACAGCGGGGCAGCACAACAGCAATGCGGTAACAACGGTGATTGACTCAACCCTACGCGAGATCACCAGCGCATCACTACAAGACTGTACGATAGTCGAGGCTGAGGAAGCGGCCGTCGCTCTAGCGGCAGCGGAGGGCTATCGGTCTAAACGGTCTCTAAAAATCCTTACAGACTCACAAACAGCATGCCGCAACTATCTACGCGGCAGAATAGGGCACAGAGCGCTCCGCATACTCCGCTCTGGGGGCCACATAACACAACGACAAACAAACGAAGAACCAATCAGGCATACGATAGTATGGACGCCGGGACATACGGGAGTAACAGGGAACCAAGAGGCGGACAGGATAGCTCGAGGGTACACTTATTACCGAGCATCCAACGTAGGCGACCTCGAGGGGAACGAACCTGTACCCCAAGATTATTCGGCGATACTAAATTATTACAAGGGCTGCAGAAAGCGGTATCCACCACCGGACAACTCCCTTAGCAGAGAGGACTCTTTCGCGTGGAGGCAGCTACAGACGGGCTCCTTCCCGAACCTACACGTACTCAACAAAATATATCCAACACAATACAATGACAAATGCCCTTGGTGCCAAGAACCCCCCACGCTGTACCACATAACGTGGGCATGCCAGAGGATAAGCGTGGTACCAGTGATAACAAACCCGAGTGCGGAGCAATGGGAGGGAGTGCTCTCCAGCGATCGCCGGGTCGACCAAGAAGGTCTGATTCGGCGAGCAAAACTGGCAGCAGCATCCAGCGGAGCCCTGGACTAAGGGCAACCGACCTTTGAGCAAGATGGACGAAGCCATCTCAAAACCGCCGAACACAACCGAATCTAGAGCTAATAAAGTTTTCACTCACTCACTCACTCACTCACTCACTCACTCACTCACTCACTCACTCACTCACTCACTCACTCACTCACTCACTCACTCACTCACTCACTCACTCACTCACTCACTCACTCACTCACTCACTCCAGGTTCAGGTTAGAGAGAAGTGGCAATGTGGTGAAGTGCTGGCCGCCACAGTGGATGAGATGATCGAATGATGAGTCCCGGTCCACGAAGCATCCGGGCCGGAGGGTGCCAGGAGCTGACGGCCGAGGTCCTTGGACGCACCGGACGGCACGGGCAGGGGGGCGGTGTCTTCACGTGTGGGTCTTGGGTCGGTCTTGGGGCGGTTGGGTCTTTAAGGTCGCTGTCGTCAGTGCATCGTGTCCTGTGGTCCGGGCGGGGGACGGGGCTGGGGTGAGCGGCGAGGTCGGTTCAGGTCGGGCGGGCTGGGGAACGGCCGAGCGGCGCGGACCAGGTACCCACGGCTGACGTCCACGGCAGGCGCAGGACACCGAAGCTCCGGGGCCAGGATGGCGATGAAGGGACCCGAGCACCTCACACCAAATGCAACCTGGCGGCCAGCCGAAGAGTGAGGCGCGATGAACCATGAACAAGAGATAATGGCCGCTGGGCTAGCGCGAGCGCTCCGTCCCGCGCCACTGCCAGCTTCGTCGTCTTCGTAACAATATGTTTAGAACATTAGAAATTATCTTCAGAGCTAATGGCCCTAGCGCCGCGTGCAGGAATGTTGTCAACGCCTAAGCATGCAGCGCTCATCTTTCTGTTGCTACCGCCACATAGTTCAATGCCCAAATATTAGTCGATAGTAACTTTGGTTGATGAAAATGACCACGTGCATTCCACAGCGCGGGAGTGTGTTGCTTTAACAAAGGCCATGATCGGCTGTGGTGATGGCCTAGTGCGGTCGCGCACTGGCTAGCGAAGCTCATCGGCTCGTGCCGCCGAGGGTTCGAATCCCAGTCGTGGAAATATTTGTCATTGGCCGAAGATTGTCTTCTAGGCCGAGCATCACACAAACAAGTCAGCCGGTTCTGACCTCGTGAGGTACTGCTTTTGCGCTAACACCTGATTGACAGGTCTGGCCGTCTGAAAACTTGCTTACTCTTGCTGTACAGTCGGGGACAAAAGTCTCCGGACCACGTATTCTTGAAACGAAGCTTATAGCTCTACAATCAGACAGCGGCTGGGGACCACATTTGTGGAGATGAAAGAACAGAAATTTAACTTTTACGTCCACAAGTGTGTTCTCCAGCCGCCGAACAATAGCAGAGCTATCGGCTTTGTTAGAGGAACACGTGATCCGGAGCGTTTTGTCCCCGACTGTACATGCGTTCTCCTTTATAGCAGGTGATACATATAGAAGATGGCCGCACCTGGTAGGAAAATAGCCACAGGACCCGCCTTACCATGTCAAAAACCCGTCGACTATACCCAAAATTCGAAAAAAAAGACACTGTGCCCTCATCTCATGACGACTTATTTTTTTCTGTAGAATTTCAAAGTGGTCTGCTATCTTGCCTAAATTCGTTCTGTGTCTATGGAAAGGGAACGAGAAGAACTACAGAAAATGCTGTTGTTAATAAAGAATTTGTTTTCCATGCACGGCTTTCTCCACAAGTACTACAAAAAACCTTTTCAGATAAAAAAAGAAACTTTGCTGCCGTGTTTTCTGATGACGGACTAAACCAAACGGCGCATGATCAAAAAATGCCTGCTGCAGCCTTAAATCTTAGGATCTTCATCAGTGTCACTGCAGTTATACTAGTGCACCTACGCAAACAGAAGCAGAAAGCCATCGGAAAAATGAGCGAAACCACAGCACCCCTCATTTTGAGAATACAAGGCGCCACGGCTCTCAAATATTGTGAGCATGGCTCTTTTATATACACGGTTTGTTTACTACCTAATGAGTAGGCTGCGGTATAAGACACCTCGACTTATTCATTTTCTTCTGGTGGAACCACTGTTGATGTGTGATTCTTTTGTTTTCCATAAGAAGATCAGATACTGCCGAAAATGTCACGTCGACGTAGGATGAAGACTTCGCATAAAGATAACAAGCAGCATTTTATTCTATTCTACATTATTAAAGTTTATTTCTAATTCCAAAACAAATGATGGGCTCGACACAAAAGTTCAATGTTAATTTGCTTGACAAAGCTTGGGCCCCACAACATGGTAAGGCAGCGAGTTTCCGATAACTAAATTTGGGCGTTCGACAGACTTTAAATTATGCTGAATATATTGACTGACATTTTCGATTTCACATATACAGCTCTGTCGTGTAGAGACTTCAAAATTACAAAAAAAAACACTTATGGGGCGAAAAAATGAAAATAAGCGCAGAACCACCGCAAACACATCGAATGGCAAATGAAAGGCCAGTGATATATCGCTAGGTTTTTCATAAGCTGGAACTGAATCCCAACTTAGAGTTTATTTTTCTTGCGGGGCAGTTTTACGGCAAATTTTGCAGCTTATTTATCTCAGCAGATTTGCATTAAGGCAGTTGGCCACGGTGTGACGTGTACATTTCTGAGGACGCATTGCCTTACAGCTCTGCATTGTGATATGGTGTAGCCGTGTCGTAAGAGTGTTATTTTCCACATTGTTTTATGTTTGTTTCGCAAGAACAGCAACGAATAATTTAAAGCGAAATCCATATTTTCTTTCAAGCCGCTGTAACGCTGTGAATAATGCGGGATAATAAAAATACTGTTAAGAGCAGATGTTTATTAAGTCCAGAAAAGGGCGACTGAAGCCAGCTGGGTCCACTTGCCGAAAACGGCACGCCTCTACCTCATTCTCCTTATATTCTGTGTAGTCTGAGATATCGACCACGCAGAAGAGCCATCGCCTCTTCATGTGCGTCACACTTCCCCCTACGCAACTGGAGCCCACAGGGCGAGTTCAAAAGCGCCGCGTGCAGAGCTCCAGCCAGGCAACGTGAGTCACTTCACTTCGCTCAGAATGACGGCCGCTTGCCGTGAGACGCGCTATGCGGTAATTGAGCTCGCTAATTCAGGAAATTATGACATAGGGTCCATCGTAGAAGCACAGCACCTCCTGCGGCAATGACCGCTTTCTGATAGGCCTGACTACTTCGCCGATACAGTGTCTCGGCTGCGGTTGGCTTTTCATGAAGCTCGACAGAAAAGGGTAATGTGGTGTCAAGGGTGTACCGTGGGAGATGAGCATACAGTATGAAGAAGGGGCTGAAGCAAGTACTATCATGGGGTGCGGTATTGAACGCGTAGGTGACGAACGATAGGACGCTGTCCCAGTCATTGTGCTTGGAATCAACGTACATTGAAAGCATGTTAGTGACCTTTCGGTTGGTGCGATCAGTTAGCACATTGGTTTGGAGTGGTAAGGGGATGAATGGCGAAAATGTAAAGCGCAGGAACGAAGAAGGTGCTCCCCAAAGTTGGGAATGAACTGCTGACCGCGGTCACTGATGACAACTCATGCAGGTCCATAGCAGGGAAATATCAATGGCAGCATAACCCTATTGAAAAATCCGGAATCGTGGCAAACCGGATTTTACCGGAACATATCGGTTTCATACCGGTCCGGTATCACTCTCATCCCGGCGAGACCCGTCCGGTTTGATGGCTATACCGGTTCATACCGGTCCGGCATCGATCCCAAACCGGACAGACCACTCCGGTACGGAGCTCATACCGGACAGTTCATTCCCGGTTCGAAGCTCAAACCGGACAAACCAGTCCGGTACGGAGCTCAAACCGGACATACCAGCCTGTATACTGAGCGATATGTGCTGCGGTTCTGGTGCTTGGTCTGCAGATTGACTGTTGTACGCCAGCAGATATTTTTTAGGGGAAGGGCGGGAGGGATCAGCGTGCGCATAAGTGTGATAATCAACACATACACGGCTTTGTTGAAATGGCTAGGAAAAGAAAAGGGCTAATTGTAAGCTTCGCAGTGTCAAAACATGCAGTTTGTGCATGAAAGGCGGGGGCTGCATGAAGGGGTTTTGCGGGAAACCGCCATATTGGCTTCCCGTGCAGCACCCTGACAAAGCCAGGGCGGCTGTGTGCTGGCAAACGGCTAGTATACATCCGCCAGCAGCCTTCGTAAGTCCTGCGCAGATTACTCTGGATTTCACAGAGCAGAACTTCACGACTGGCTGATAAACATGGCGAGCCTCTGGTGACTGCGCCAGAGGCTCCAAAAGGTTTGTTACTGTCGCGTTCATTGCAGCAGCTTTCTTAATGTTCGCTAGCGGCAGTCTGTAGCGACGCATCGATGAAGAAAGAAAATTCTTGGTTTTCGTGCAGGAATTCTTTGCGCTTCTTCTTCGTCAAGTGATTGCCCATTGATAACGCAACTTGTCCAAGCGCCATCGCGAGCGACCCCACCCTTTACTCTATCAGGAAGACATACTAATCACAAATCGCCCAGAACATTTCTATCGTCGAAGAAAAGGTTAATTCGACGGAGCCGGCAGCTTGGGGTGTTTCCTTAAGGGCGACGCTTCGTGCTAGCTAAAAGATACAGCGCTCGAGAGATCAAAATAAAAACAAAAACCACCTGTAGAAACCTTACACGAGTAACCCGTCTTTGCGCAATTTTTTTTAAAGCTTTTTTCTTTTCTCTCACCACCGCCTTCTTTGCTTTTCCTGGGTCCGAGTCGGTCGCAACCAAAAACCTGCTCATCCCTGGTTTTTCTGTCGGCCTTTGTTCCTTCCCTTTGGGCTCCTCTGTGTCTGTCCTACCCATCCCAGTGCCGTTCCACGAAGCGGCGCGGAGGCGCTCACTCTACAACCCACGACCGAACATTTTTTTTAAGCCGCCCTCCCGGCCACGCCCCCGAGAGGCTTCCATGAAGTGGCGAGGAGGTTCCGATTCTGCTTGTTCGCTGTGCCAGGGCGCTGCGCAGTGACTTTATGCAGAAGTGCTCCCCACCTTTCCTGCGTTTGTTTGGAACAGGTTTTTTCTTCTCTCCTGCGGCTGGGTTGAGTGTCAAGCGATGAAGGTAGCTGCGAAAACACGCTGGCATTCGCTCGTTGGGGTTGAATTTGTGTTATACAATTTTTTGCGCCTTTCTTCGTGTTGCCTTGATCAATCCATGATCAAAGATGACATCGCCTTTTATGCGTACGTCCAGTGCAAATATGGTGGAACCCTATCATCCTTGTCTCAGTGATGAATGACTTCGCTCCGAAAGGCGTGAGTGGTGAACATTTGACCGGTGGAGGCCATGGCGGTGAAGGCGGATTTTATGATGGCGACGTCATGCTGCTAGGACGTAAGTACGCATTTTAAATCACTCTGTTCTTTAAGTACTGCCTCCGTCTCGGTTATATGCTCGGCGTCAACAGAAACGTTCTAACTGTCCAGTCTTTTTAACTAAAACTTTGTAGATTGCACAGCGTAGAAGGACGAAATAGCGCAAAATTTTCTTTCAGTTACATACCGAAATTGCTTGTCCTTCATGATAACAAGACTAAAATTAGTTTTATAGTTTGTATTCTTTCTTTACAGAGGCATATGGTGTATACGTGCGAGAGCAATCATCGATAAGCGTCCTGAGGGGGAGCGGCTCAAGACTGAACAAACATCACGCATCGCATCGATGCTGCGGTATGTGCCGTAAATAATGGAGGATGACCACGCAAGCATCGGAATCGTACGAGAAACCTGTTTACACACCAACAATGTTACGACGCAGATTTGCAATACATTATTGATTCAAATATGGAAGGCATATATGGAATATGGAATTGAGACGCCTGGCTTGTCTGGGCCCACGAGGGCCCGAAATTCAGAGCCCCGTTTGTGCTACTGGGGTAGGCATTTGTAATTATTGCATACAGGTCCACCTCGGGAATGGAATTTTTATTCCTTCGGCAACTCTGGCAGCAGTTATGGAGGCACCCAAAGATTCGCGTTTCTGCAAGGACGCAGCCTTTGGACGACTGCACAACTCCTGCAAAGGAGCGTTACAGGGCAAGCTTGCCATCGGAACCTTAAGTCAGAAGCCTCCACAGGGGGCAGAAAGCCAATGACCCCTGAAAAGCTACAAGCCATTGGCCGTAATTAGCATGTCACAGTGCTCAATGCATTATGTTGTGTGTCAGTGCCCAATTAAATGTTCAGCTGGGGGCATTATGTACTACCAATCATATTTTCTTTTCTGCAGCTGCTTTTGACTACTTCGTTGGCCAGCACCCTGTAGAGACCCCAGCGCCGGTAGATCGTCGCAAAGAGTTAAATTATTACCTCAGTGAGCTGGTTCAACACATAAGAAAAAAATAAACATCTTTTGGAGTTTTTGATGCATTATAATACTCACCAATCTACCATTACTTGGTAAAAGCTGGGAGCAAATAACACAATTGCACATCGACTGCAATACGAGTGGTTGATAATCGCAGATTACCAGTTTCTGAGGCTCTCCGTATATTGCAGCATTTGGCATGTACACTTATGGCCCCAGTTTTTGGGCAGATTTAGTACAAGTCGGATATATTTGAAGCATTTTTTCCTGCCTTTGTCCTGTGATACAGGGCCCTCCTGTATAATACGGGCCTAGCCTGTAGAATACAGGACTGTCCTGTATGCCGGTATGAATTTTAAACCGGAACCGCATAACGGGTTATTGTACAGGATTTGTGATACCGGATTACCGGAGTATCCTGTACAAAACAGGAGAGTCCAGTATTATACAGGACTGTCCTGCTTTATACAGGATATTCCGGTAATCCGGTATCGGAAATCCTGCACAATAACCCGGTATGCGGTTCCGGTTTAAAATTCATACCGGATTTTTCAGTAGGGAAAGGAGGACACATGGCACGCTGTAGCTTAGGGCAGGGCTACCGTTTCAGATGCCGAGTAAAGTAATAAACCTAAACCACGAACCAGCTGTTCGCATTTAGTAAAGCTGAGATCAGTTGATAGTCAGCGCTTGTCTTGTCGTTGTCCCACCTTTTTGCGCTGTTCACCAGTATGAGGCTGTTCCCATTATAAGAAATGGGAGATGGGCCCAGGAGTTCTACGCTTACTTCTTCAAACGGTTCTCCGGGTGGAATTAATGGGTGAAGCTGGCCGAATTCAACGCTAGTAAGCCGCTTGTATCGTTGACGCTGAGAGAGAGAGAAAACTTTATTTACAGAGGAATTCGGGGCACGCCCCAGGGTCCCCGCACGACCCCACTGCACTCAAGTGTTTATGTTCCGAAGGTCCATAACACTGGCAGCACGGCCGGTGGCGATGGTCTGCAAGGCCGGGTCCTCCGAGCGCAGCAGGGTCTCCCAGTCCTCCCAGGTCTTGAGGTTCTCTAGGTCCCGCGGGGGAGGGTCCGCCGGGCAGAGGGAAAGGATGTGGAGGGAAGAAGCGAAGGGTTCTGGGCATAGGGCGCAAGCAGGAGTGGGGAAGGAGGGATGATAGTGGGGTGAAGCTGGCAACGTACTGCTCAGTCGTGGCCCGCCTTTTCGGCAAATAAGATGAAGCTTCCTTCCGCGCCCAGAAGTCTAAATGTAGGTTCGTCGTGCATGGCCTGCAAAACAGAGGTATAGAGGTTTTTCGGGGTGACCAGGAGGCGTCGGTGGCCCGTAGGAGAATAGTTTTCTTTCCCAATACACCATCTCGCAAACAGAACTGGCCAGAGGGCCCTTCAGCGGCCGCAAGGAGAGATCGTAGGCAAAATGCTTCTGTCGTTCCGCGTTGAACGCAGCGATGTCGGGAATAGCTGGTGTCATTGACGGTACGCAGTGGTCGAATTATCGATTTAAGACTACGTCTCAGGAAGCGGAAGCCGTCAAAGACACTCCGGGTATACGCTCCGTCGACCAATCTCGTAGTCGACGGTGTAGCCATAATCTTCTAGCCGGACAGCCCGCTGTAGAAGGCGCCCGCACGGGTCACGAAGGCCCAGCAGAGGACAAGATGATCTGTGACGATGGTGAGCGGGCATCCGTAAAAATATGAACGCAAATGCTGCGTGGCTCAGACAAGGCATTCTTGCTCAATGACCGCATAACTGCTCTCCTGCCTACTGAGGAATCGACTCACATACGCGGCAACGTGCTCTTTGTTTTGACAGCTCTGGAGGAGAACAGCTGCGACTATAGCACCGCTTGAGACGGTATGAATCTCTATAGGGGCGGATGGATTGAAGTGGCGAAGTAGAGAGTGCGACGTGAGAGGGCATTTTATTTGGCCGGCGGTGGAGGTGAAATCAAGGCTCCACTCAAAAATCACATCTTTCTGTACTAGTCCTGTTAGCGGAGTATGCGTTGTCCACAAAGCGATGAATAAAGCGACTGAAGTACGATCATAAGCCCAAGAAACTCCGCAGTTCTTTCACAGACTGGGGTGGCTTGAACGACTCGAAAGCTGCAGTCTTGGCAGAGTCAGGTCTCCCGCTGTGTTTATCAATGAGTCCAAGTACTGTTGCATGAAGCGTAGCACCTTTTGGAGCTAAGCGCAAGACCAGAGTTTTACGAAGTAATTTTTTTTATTCGAGATTTTTGCCATTAGGCATAATATAAAACTGAAATAAAGTTACAAGGAGTGGAAACAAGCCATGCTTAAAAAGTGGCAAAAGTTCACGATAAAGCGATTTTCATGAGTCCAGTTGCGATAGTCACCTGCAACGTCCCATCGCAGACCTACCTTCTTTAGGAAGCGTCGTCTCATGGAAGCTGTAGCTGTAGATTTACGAAGTAAATCTTTCCTACGACGGGATATAACTATCCAGCCATGAACCCCACAGGACATTTCATGCTGAATATGTCGATATCTGACGTTTCACAATGCTTCGGGAGCGATTACAAGTGGATGATTCTAATCGCCCGGCATAACCTCCTCTATCGAGCTCAACACAAACCATATGGAAAACAGCGCCCGCCCAAGCTGGGCCATGCATTCCGCCGTTGCTCTTTGGCCTGTCTATGAACAACTTGTCCACTCTAGACACGCGGTTAGCCACCTGCGCTTGCTTGAACGATGCGGTGCTGAACGATGCGGCGCTGAACCTTGAAAGATGCGACGCTGCGTGATCTGCACGGCGCGCTATGCCATGCTATCCTTCTAGAGTTGCCTTGACCATTCGAGTTCCCACGTTCCCCCATTGCGTACGGTCAACTGCGAGCTCAGTATACTTTTCTTGTTCCATGCGTAGGTTAGTTTTCGCTTTCGTAGCGTGGTCCTATGGTAAACACCGTTTCGGAGCACATTTTGGTGTTCTTGAATTTATATCCATATGATTTCTTAACTAAAGCGGCGTAGTATTTAGCAGTTTATATGATATATTTATTATGAATATACATATGATTAAGATTCGAGGCATAATGTTGATGGCGTAGTACAAAAAGTACCTTTAAGTACACCTGTACTGACTGAGGAATAGGTACAAAACTTTTACCAGCGATGCTACTGGGGACATGAAGCAAGAAGATATCGTAGGATATGAACCAACCAGTTTCGAAGATGAGCGAGCTAGCTCAAATTGACGTATTACTGCAGGGAAAGGCATGGAAAGAAAGTAAACATTTTAACGAGTTTTCAATACTGTACATAATACAGCTCGTACCAGGATGGACCCCTTCTTGTAAAATCGTCATTTTGTAGGTTAGATAAAGTAGCATTTATATTCGCGCTGTATTTCAAGTAAACCGCGAGTACTCTTTTATTTCCGATACATTATGGCCCCGCCGTTAGCTGAAACACATTTCTGGCTTACGGTTTAGATTTGTTTTAACGGAGAATAGCTCCGACTTATGGGGACAAAAAAAAAAAAAACAAACAAGTGTTTCCCCCCCTATGGGTAGGTTACGTGAAGCGATTCTGCGCTACGAACCATTCATCGCCACCATTCATCGCGCCACGAACCATGCCACGTCGGCAAATAAGGTATCATATCACCTGTCTTATTCCTGTCCGGTATCGTTTCCCTGCACTAGATCTCTGAACACTCTTTTATATGAGCACTTTACAACTGACTGTCAGTTTGGCAAAGTTATTTTGTATATGGATGAAATATACTTGCCTTACCAGGACAAAAGTTCTCTTTCACATCTCTCGGTATTCGGGGATGAGGGGCCCATCTGAACGAAAAATCGGAATGAACTAATTATTTCTGCCAGACAAGGATCAAGCACAGCACACGGTGACGACCAAATCCATGACTTCCGAAGCCCACTTATCAGACCTCTGATAGGAAATGAAAGACCTACACAAGCCCAACCCACTAAAGAACAAGGAGAAAATGAGGCATCTTGGAGTGTCTAATCTGGAAGAGCACCGTCGCCAAAAACGTTATAATGGATAATAGAAACTGGGTTCCTCGAATACGCCTGAATTGTTGCCCAGGAGATGTTGTTGTTTTTGACTTCTTCTTTATTAAAATATACATCCATCAGCGAAAGTGCGCAGCTTGTTTTTTAAATTCAAATCAAGAGATGTGACGTAAAAAGAAAAAAAAATGTACAGAAAGTAAGCCAACATTTATTCCCTTACAGAGATCCCAACGAACTCCTCATATATCGTCGAAAGAAGGCGACAAATGCGGACACCCAAACATATGCCCGTAGGCGTGTCTTCACTATACATATATCTCCACTTCTCGGCACGTATGTAAGGAGAAATGACTTCGATGCTATTGCAATGCGGTGGCAAAAATTTGGTAGCGGTCATCGTCTGTCGTTTGTCTTACTTTCTCTACATGCCAGCATGCATCCTTCTCAAACTGAATATCATTATTTCCTTAATATTTAGTGTACTATCTCTACATTGTTTCCACCTTGAAAAAAAAAATTACTGAATGCATTTCTTTTCTTGTGTTTGAAGCATTCTTTAGATGTCGGTCGGATGTGCTATTTAGGAAAACAAACTTAGCCTCCTCTATTTGCTTGCATGTCCAACTATGTCTTTGGCCCGAAGTAGATTTGGATGAACCATGAATGCCGATTTTTTTAGGAAAGGTTTTTACTTGTGGCCATTGTTTAAAGGTAGGCACTTCCCGGTGCAGTTTCTTGCCATTACAGCGCCAAAGGTGAAAGATGCGGCTAAACAAAGATAAAACATGAACCTCGCGAGTAGAATATCAAAATCCAAGCTGCAGTATATAATGAAAACATCTGCTCGTCCGAACCACAATGGGAACTGAAAGCTACCGGCGCGGTGTTGCCAGATCTGCGAGGTGTTTCGCTTAACGTCTGTTATTTATGATAATCTATAAAGTATTTATAGCGGTAATAAAATAATAGCTACGCATCCACCTGCATTCACCTTTGTTTCTTTTTCTGCATTGAGAAGTGCAGCATTGACAGAACTGTATCTACAATAGATCAATTCTGCATCACTTCTGGCGCTCAAATGAACTTCTTTAAAGTTAGAGCTTATGGTTTGGTTCTTGGCACTCATCGCCGCTCCATTAGGATGGAATAGAATGGTCGTGTGTGCCCCCCAAACACCTTGGCTCTCAATTTATGCATTTAAGCCAGATGCGCATTAGTGGAAGAAGCAAGTTCCGGCCGTTTAGCGTTACACTCAGAGCTTTGTCACATATCGCCTTTCGATTTCTGGTCGTGCTCAGGCCTGCGACTTCTTTCTGGAAACAAAAATTTATTACGTACTCTAAACCTTGCACTGCCCTAGTCATTACACCGGAAGTTTTCACCGAATATTTCCGACTTTTATTCGGGCATCAACTTTCGAGCCGATGCGTCGTCATAACCTTTTCAGTCCTCTGTATGCAGGACGATTGGGTTCAGTTCACCTGTATGGGAGACATTTGTTCGTTTCCTCTTTTTTAGCTATTGTTCCATGTTTAAGTTCATGACTATTTCCAGATTTAGTGGTTTAGTGGTTTGTTCAAATTTTTCACATTGATGTCAATTTTCAATTTTTCAAATTTTGAAATTTTTCAATTTCAATTTTCAAATTTTCAAATGTTCAAATTGAGCGTCTCTCTATATTAGGTTTTATGCAGGATGTTTGCGCATCTCGAGGTTTTTTACAGTTCGATTTTCTAACCAGCACTTATTTTCAGTTTCGGCTGAGAGCCGGCACAGGGATTTGACAGCAATGCTCTTTCCGCCGCTATTCTATCGTTCTGTGTACTTTGGCCTCATGGGTCATGATGTGTTAAAGAGCGTGTGCGAGATGCCGCTTCCTCTTTGCATCAGAACTTTTTCTATAAATTACACATCCAAAGTCTCCCTGTTAAAACGTGGCTCCATTGGAAGGACATTTTTGTACCTTCTGCTATCTGCCGTCTGTGCAATGTACCTGAAATCATTGAACACTCTTACTAACGGCAAGGATGAAAATTGTGTTTGGGGATGTGATCAAACGGACGCTAAAGAAGGACTTTGTTTTAAATTCAAGCAGTGTACGTTACCTTGTGGCAACTAAACCTGTTTACGAACCATTAGACGTTTTTTTTTCTCATTGGAGTGTCTCCCTGAGGACGGCTAGGCGGGTGTCCAATGGGGGGCGGGGATGTGTCGGGTGACGCGGTAATGTATTCCGTGTGCTGTCATTTCGTACAAGACACATGTGATCCGAAATGTGAATGGCGCCCGCGGATGAGATTTCTTTCGCGGCGGCGGCCTTCTAAATGTGCGCCAATTTTCGTGACACCTGCTCTCTTTGCCTTAGCAACATTAGTAGGTGCAGAAAGAGGCGGAGTCTCATGCATAATGCGCCTATTCCTGTTGGTTGGTGCAGCGTGTGCGTGAGAATTGCTGGTGACACTAGATATGAGCGTGAATTTTCTTTCTTTCTTTCTTTCTTTCTTTCTTTCTTTCTTTCTTTCTTTCTTTCTTTCTTTCTTTCTTTCTTTCTTTCTTTCTTTCTTTCTTTCTTTCTTTCTTTCTTTCTTTCTTTCTTTCTTTCTTTCTTCCTTTCTTTCTTTCTTTCTTTCTTCCTTTCTTTCTTTCTTTCTTTCTTTCTTTCTTTCTTCCTTTCTTTCTTTCTCTCCTTCTTTCTTTCTTTCCTTCTTTCTTTCTTGCTTTCTTCATTTATTTCCTTCTTTCCGTCCTTCTTTCTATCTTTCCCTCTTACCTCCTTTCTTTCTTTCTTTCTTTCTTGTTTCTTCAGACACAGTCCAAGAGGGGCCTAAGCTAAAGGCGACGGAGCGCCTGACAAGGGCCCCGGCCCCCTTGCAGAATGTACATAAAACAAAACTAGCATAACAATGTTCGGTCAAGCAGTCGTCCCAGGATCAGTCAATGCGAAAAAAAAGTGGCTATTTCCTGTCAGAATCACACGGCATTAGAGACAATTTAATTTTCTATACAACAGAGTGGCGATACAAAATAAAACAGTAATTGAGGGGTACGTCGGGAGCACACCCCAGTAGCACAAGGTGGCGGGCCCATGCGGGTCCGTCATGGGCAATGAGGGTTGGTGGCTGCCGGCAATAAACCCACATGGGTCCCCCGTGGGTGCAGTGCTGACACAAAACACTGGGGCTGCCCACTTCGTGCCTGAATGGGACCCTCGTCGGCTAGGCATGGGCTTAAACAGACTGGGCAGCCCACCTAGGTCCCACCGCGGATACATGCGTGCTAAGATGCGGGCTCTATTATGGTGAAGTGAGGGCAACCTCAAAAGGAGCTGCCCGTACACCACCACGAGGGAGCCGCAGTGTTTTTGTGTGGGCAAAGAGCTAGTATCCCCGACTTCAGCCAACACGGGCGCCATGTAGGAAATACAGGGGCTAAATTTTGGGATCCACAGTGGCGAAGCGTTTCAGGCATGCAGTTTCGGCTCTCTGATCAACACCGGTGACGGTGCCGCGTGGGCTTGGCATGGGCGCATTTGCCATTCCTACGTCTTCATCACCTGTATTCTAAGTCGGGTATGAAAGGGGTAAGAATGGGCTGCGTGCAGTTCGTGTGCATAAAAGATGGGGGGCTACATGACGGTGAAGTGCGGGCACACCCAGCAGCTGCCCCGACGGAGCCAATTGGGCTGTATGTGGGCTAACGCCATTATTCCCGCCTGCAGCCTACATGGGTCCTGCATAGAAAATACATGGGCTAGGCATGGGCACAAGTGCGATTCCAAAATCTTCCCCGTCTGTGTCATACATATCTTGTAGAAAAGGCCTAAGCGTGAGCTGCGCAGTACCAAAACATGCAGTCTGTGCGGGCAAACGGCTAGTATATATCCGCCAGCAGCCTTCGTAAATACCGCGCAGATTACTCTGGCCTTCACAGTGCAGAAACCACATGCGCCATTAGCGAGTTGCCGGGCAACACCTATCGAAAGCCCCACATACATTAGTTGTACATGGGAAGAGTTGACATTCTCACAATTAGTCTGCCTGCATATCCTACATCGGAGGTAAAAGGGTTAAGCGTGCCCAAATAGCAAGACCTTGCATGTTTCACTCTGACATTGAGCTGCTCTTTGAACGTCGTAATAACAAAAGAACCCGCTTCTGAGGTTTGTTCGTGCTTCTTTTGCGTTTATCGCATTGCATTTTTTTCTGGCGTGCTACGGTCGCCGCGGAGAAAGCTGACAGCATAAGGTTTCTTGCTTGTTTCAATGCACTTCAATAGAGGGTTTACAAAAGTAGGTCTGGCAACAGTGACAGGCACGCTGACTTCGCCTGACCCCGCGCTGGCGGCCATTTTGGATCGCTTCATCCGTCCGCTCCGTGTCCGTCCGTCAGTGCCCGCCGTTGTGTCCGTGCTTCTAACGTTGTCGCCAAATGTACTGAGAGTGGAACGAATTTCCAATGTCAAGAAAAGTCCTTTCCTGGTCTAGGGACCTCTCTTTTGTCCTTGGCGGTTTCTGCCAGCGACGGCTAGAGGCATATTTTGACAGCCGAGGCGTGGCGGGGCCCTCCGGCCGTGCTGCCGAGCGCAGTTACAAGCTGTTCTGCGAGTCCTACACGGAACCCTAATCGATCCGCGTGGCGTCATCTCTATCCAGGTGCAGTATTCAAAGTTTTTTATTGTAGAGAATGTTTTGTCCGTGTGCTTCTGCTGTTTGCTTGGACGCCTATGTGAGACGACCGCGAGTTTGTTTACCTGATTTGCGCATCACCGTCGCTCATCCCAGGATGGTAGATACTTACTGAAATGAGCGAGGATGCATTCTTTGCGATGAAAGAACCGTGCGTAATTTGACACATGTTGGAATGGCCGTTAGACGCGAGGCTCATGTGTAAAATCATGCATTTTCGTACACATTTTCGTACACTTTGGCGATACTTAGCCAAAGAACTAGTGTTCTGCAAGAACGGGAGTCCATGGATGTGTTAAATGATGCATAGACAGCTTCTGCTCAAACTGGGGGATTTACAGTGCCGTAGACTTTTGTGGGCATCAGCGAATAATGGTGCAAAAATCGTGTGTTGCGTGCTAGCTGCGATACTAAACCTGCTGGTTTGCACAACTCCTCCTCAGTACTGCTACTGGGAGATTGGCAGAAACGCTGTGTTTGCATCTTTAACAGCCAAGCTTGGACATTTTCACTATATTTCACTATAAATAGAGCAGAGGCACATAAAAAATTAGCCGCCAAAAGTGGCGCAACTTAAGTGCTAATGAGCATTCAGCCGTTTGCGTGTCGTTCGATATTTAGCACCCGAAAATTTGCAGATGGCAAGACTGAGATGCACTGAACTTGTACAAGTTGCTCGTCTGCTGCAACAGCTCACTTGTAACGGGTGAATGATGGCCACGTAATGGAAAGCAGGCTAACAGTAATCTGTTTTCAATCATGATTAGTTTTCTTTATGACACGTATGGCTTTATTTATATAAGAAGAGCTACCTACTAAGGGAGTTATTTATATTTTTGCAGTTTTTGCAACATATAAGCCAACATTGCTGTTTTTTGCATTCTTTTGTTTTGTGTATACATAACCATCTCTTTACTATATACGGTGGTTTATATGGGCCACTGAAATGTGCATTTAGTGTTCAGAAGTTATGCACATAAAATGGTGTGCAATGAAGTGCCATAGCTTCTTCCAAGTGTCTGATAGGGAGGTGTTACCTGAAGTGTTCTCATACTTGTGAAGCGTCAAAACAGTGTGTGCAACATATTATAATTTGACTCATTGCAGCCCTGGGAACGTTCACATAAAATGCATCGGCTACAGGAGCCAGAAAAATTCGTCTCGGCCATATGAGGTAGAGCTTACATTACACGCCTGTGGATCGATTGCGGCGTCGAAATGCCAGTGTGCAGCTGGTACAAGTGGTGTTTGCAGCCATACCATGGCAGCTCTCAAACTCCTGGTCCTTCTCAAGAGCAACAGGTACCAGGAGCCACCCCCTGAGCTAGCTGTACAGAGCTCCCTCAACAGTGGCGACGACCGCGTAGTACCCCACTTGCCCTACTGCCACTTGAGTTTATCGACTGGAGGCGTGTTCGGGACGGAGGACTTTGTGAGCACCTCAGGACTCGCTTTTATGAGGCAGCGAAAGAAGACTCCTCCTTCACAGACGTTGCTTCGAGAATACGCAGTCTAGGTGCCCGGATGTCAGCAGTAGCTCCATCTGCATTAAGTAGGCACCTCCATATGGTCCACTCGTTCCAGCTGATTCAGTGCTTGAGCCCACACCTTTAGGGAACGCCCTGCAATATTTAAAGCCCCTCGTACCCCATGGCTTTCAAGTGATCTTGTCCCCTGACATTCAGTGTGGACATGGCAAAAGTGAACAACCAAATAGGCCGGAGGTGTTCAAGGACTCAAATGCGTGGGTGCATAGCTCCGTTAGATATCCTCCTGAACAGGTGTCTATACTTATGGTGGGTACATTTTGGCAGTATGGGCTCAATCCATGCAGCAACTAACACTAAAACATAGTAAGCTTCAGCTGCTAAACATTTTATTTTCCTTGAAATAGTAACTTGGTTTAATTTTGCAGAATATGTCACTAGAAGAGGTGTAACCAGAGTTAGCATGGAAGTAAGTGCCTAGCTGTATGCATCAATTCATTGTCCGCACTTGATAGGTTGGAAGTAAAGACAAGTTTATTTACTCTGAGAACTCACCTGAAAAATGCGCACTATTTGCTAAGCAGTTGTGATGATAGCCACAATTGTTGTAAATATAATATTCATGTAGTTATGGTGAGATAACTAAAGAGGGAACAGCGCAAACAGAGCACCTAAGGTGCTGGCAGATAACGTAAAGAGGGTGTGCTAAAGCAACGTTGCTACATGATTCAAAAGAAATGCGTTGGTTCCAACTGAGGCGATTCCAGGAAATGTTAAACTCTGAATATTCTGTGGTTTTAGTGCTGCTGGTTCTGCTTTAATCAGTGGAAGGAGACATGACTACTGAGATCTACACAGCATTGAATGGAAATGTATGTGCACGTTGAAACCTACACTGGTGACGTCATCAATGAATTACGTCACACATAATTCATGACGAAGTAATGACAAATAATTCGTGACTAATTACTGATTAATGACTAAATCCTAATTAACTGCTAAATAATGAAGCTTAAGCTTCATTTTAGGAGTGGAACGCGACAGCGTGTTGTAGCGCTGCCAGACAGTGCACGGAACGCCACCACCCATTCGGCGCGATGCCTTCCCCTTTGAACGCAACGCTTTTTGAGGAAAGGGAATGGCGCAGTAATTCTCTGTCATCTCGGTGGACACCCGAACCGCACCGTACAGGAAGGGAGGAACGCCACCACCCGTTCAGCGCGATGCCTTGCCATTTGAGCACAAGTTTTTTTGAGGAAATGAAATGGCGCAGTAATTCTCTGCCATCTCGGTGGACACCCGAACCGCACCGTAAAGGAAGGGAGGAACGCCACCACCCGTTCGGCGCGATGCCTTGCCCTTTGAACGCAGGGCTTCTCCCCCGGATCACGTATGACAACGAAGTGTAACATGGCATTTATGTGCTTTTTGCACGCGTTATTTGAAATCGGAAATTATAATTCCGTGCATTATCAAACCCACAGCTCCATTGATATCTTGATAAACATTGAGAAGGCACTGGCAGCAGTTATTTTTTGTCTCGTTTGGAGATCAACCGGCGCTTGCATGCCGGTCGCGTATGAGGGCTTAGAGAGAGTCGTCAAATCTCGTTAAGTCTCGTACGGTGCCCGGATGTTCTCGTTTTAGAGCACGGATGACTGGAATTCAGTGCCCGGATGAGTGGATTTCAGTGCCCGGATGAATGGAATTCAGTGCTGGATGAGTGGATTTCAGTGCCCGGATGAGTGGATTTCAGTGCCCGGATGATGGCTCTCGGTCTCGGCGTGACGTCACCACACTGCCGACAACGGGAGCTAAAAGCATTTCATGCTTTAAAAAATTCTCCGCCTCTCCCGTAACCGAGAGTAGAGTAAGCATGAAATGTTTACGGGCCTAATGTCATCTCGGTGGACACCCGAACCGCACAGTACAGGAAGGGAGGAACGCCACCACCCGTTCAGCGCGATGCCTTGCCATTTGAACGCAAGGTTTTAAGCATGAAATGCTTTTAGCCCCCGTTGTCGGCAGTGTGGTGACGTCACGCCGAGACCTAGAGCCATCATCCGGGCACTGAAATCAACTCATCCGGGCACTGAATTCCCGTCATCCGGGCACTGAATTCCCGTCATCCGGGCACTGAAATCCAGTCATCCGGGCACTGAATTCCAGTCATCCGGGCTCTGAAACGAGAACATCCGGGCACCGTACGAGACAACGAGATTTAACGAGACTCTCTAAGCCCTCCTACGCGACCGGCATGCAAGCACCGGTTGGTCTCCAAACGAGACAAAAAATAACTGCTGCCAGTGCCTTCTCAATGTTTATCGAGATATCAATGGAGCTGTGGGTTTGATAATGCACGGAATTATAATTTCTGATTTCTAATAACGCATGCAAAAAGCACATAAATGCCACGTTACACTTCGTTGTCATACGTGATCCGGGGGAGTAGCGCTGCGTTCAAAGGGCAAGGCATCGCGCCGAACGGGTGGTGGCGTTCCTCCCTTCCATTATGGTGCGGTTCGGGTGTCCACCGAGATGGCAGAGAATTACTGCGCCATTTCCTTTCCTCAAAAAAATCTCTGCCTCTCCCGTAAACGAGAGTAGAGTAAGCATGAAATGTTTACGGGCCTAATGTCATCTCGGTGGACACCCGAACCGCACAGTACAGGAAGGGAGGAACGCCACCACCCGTTCAGCGCGATGCCTTACCATTTGAACACAAGGTTGTTTGAGGAAATGAAATGGCGCAGTTATTCTCTGCCATCTCGGTGGACACCCGAACCGCACCGTAAAGGAAGGGAGGAACGCCACCACCCGTTCGGCGCGATGCCTTGCCCTTTGAACGCAGCGCTTCTCCCCCGGATCACGTATGACAACGAAGTGTAACATGGCATTTATGTGCTTTTTGCACGCGTTATTAGAAATCGGAAATTATAATTCCGTGCATTATCAAACCCACAGCTCCACTGATATCTTGATAAACATTGAGAAGGCACTGGCAGCAGTTATTTTTTGTCTCGTTTGGAGATCAACCGGTGCTTGCATGCCGGTCGCGTATGAGGGCTTAGAGAGAGTCGTTAAATCTCGTTAAGTCTCGTACGGTGCCCGGATGTTCTCGTTTTAGAGCCCGGATGACTGGAATTCAATGCCCGGATGAGTGGATTTCAGTGCCCGGATGAATGGAATTCAGTGCCGAATGAGTGGATTTCAGTGCCCGGATGAGTGGATTTCAGTGCCCGGATGATGGCTCTCGGTCTCGGCGTGACGTCACCACACTGCCGACAACGGGAGCTAAAAGCATTTCATGCTTAAAAAAATTCTCCGCCTCTCCCGTAACCGAGAGTAGAGTAAGCATGAAATGTTTACGGGCCTAATGTCATCTCGGTGGACACCCGAAACGCACCGTACAGGAAGGGAGGAACGCCACCACCCGTTCAGCGCGATGCCTTGCAATTTGAACGCAAGGTTTTAAGCATGAAATGCTTTTAGCCCCCGTTGTCGGCAGTGTGGTGACGTCACGCCGAGACCTAGAGCCATCATCCGGGCACTGAAATCCACTCATCCGGGCACTGAATTCCCGTCATCCGGGCACTGAAATCCACTCATCCGGGCACTGAAATCCAGTCATCCGGGCACTGAATTCCAGTCATCCGGGCTCTGAAACGAGAACACCCGGGCACCGTACGAGACTTAACGAGATTTAACGAGACTCTCTAAGCCCTCCTACGCGACCGGCATGCAAGCACCGGTTGGTCTCCAAACGAGACAAAAAATAACTGCTGCCAGTGCCTTCTCAATGTTTATCAAGATATCAGTGGAGCTGTGGGTTTGATAATGCACGGAATTATAATTTCCGATTTCTAATAAGGCGTGCAAAAAGCACATAAATGCCACGTTACACTTCGTTGTCATACGTGATCCGTACGTGATCCGTTGTCATACGTGAGCTAAAAGCATTTCATGCTTAAAAATTACGAGGAACTTTAGCGGCTAAAGTGGTGAAAGGCGAAAGCCGGAGTGCTGCATTCTGCTACGCGATTGTTCACTGCACATTTTGTTGGTGCATTAATTAACTGCCAATTAATGACGCGTAAGCTTCGCGTTTAGGAGTGGAACGCGACAGCGTGTTGTAGCGCTGCCACGGAGTCCAAGGAACGCCACCACCCGTTCGGCGCGATGCGTTGCCCTTTGAACGCAACGCTTTTTGAGGAAAGGAAATGGGGCTGTAATTCACTGTCATCTCGGTGGACACCTGAGCCGCACCGTACAGGAAGGGAGGAAGTGTCAGTGAAAGAAGAAAGAGTGACCATAATGAAGAAAATGAAAATTGTATTTGAGGAAAGGAAATTACGCATTAACTGTCTCGCATATCTCAGTAGACACTAGTCGAAAATTGTGTTTGAGGAAAGGAAGTTGCGCAGTAACTATCTCACATATTTCGGTGGACACCCGCCAAAATCATCACCCTCGCCGTAACGTAAAGGGAGGAAGATGGGGGTGAACGAAGACACCGTATTCACTAGACGCACCTTTGTTCATTCCAAACCATCGAGCTGGCATGGCGGAGTGGTAGCGTGCTCGTCTCGCACTCCGGAGACCGGGGTTCGATTCCCAAGCTCGGCCAATTTCTTACTCGGTTTTATTTATTTATCTGGTCTGACTAGAATGGTTAATTAGACTAATTGGTTAAGTAAGCAATTAACTAACCTCAGTCCCACTTCCTTGGAGCATCACTATACGATCCCTTCAATTGGTTGCATGGTTAGTAGCCAAAGTACAATTGGCCCCGTTTGAAATTCGCGCACTGTGACGTCACGACCGTTTCGACCAATTGAAAAGCGTGACATTTCTGTCGACAGCTTCTGCTTACAACGATTAGGCATTAAAGGCTGCCGCCTTAATAAACTTCTCTTAAAGCCCGGATGAGTGGAATTCAGTAGATTTCAGTGCCCGGATGAGTGTTCTCGGTCTCAGCGTGACGTCACCACACTGCCGACAACGGGAGCTAAAAGGATTTCATGCTTAATAATTCCCGCAGCGAGGCGCGCGGTGTTACGTCATGCCAGATGGCGCGGTGAGCGCGCGTCCGCCAGCTGCGGCGGTTGCTAGGCAACGGCTCAAGGTCGGTCTCTGTGCCTCGTCAGAGCACCGCCACAACAAAATCGCAAAGTTGGTGGCCAATGTAGATTTGGCTACAAAGCGCCAGCTCCTGATTGCGCCCTAGCCCAGAACGTTTCGCCTCTTCCCTTGGCCCAGCGGACCCTCCCCCGTGGGGCCTGGAGAACCTCAAGACCTAGAAGGACTGGGAGACATTTCTGAGCTCGGAGGACAACGCCGTGAAGACCACCTCCACAGGCCGGGCTGCCAGTATTATGGACCACAAACACGAGGGCAGTGCGGTCGTGCCAGGGGCTAAGGTCGTGCCCCGAATTCCTGCTTTTCCTCAAAAATGTATTGCCACTTGCCGAGGCGTTGTGTTTTGTTTCCTGAAACTTTAGGTCCAAGATTCTGCTATAGGTAATTCATCCTCCAAAAATAAGGATTTTGTGCACTCTCAGAAAAACAAAATGCGATTAGAGGTGCTGACCGCATCGGGAACAAAATAGATGAGCTGGCAGAGAATAATTTCGCATTTAACGGCTCACTATGCGCGAACTTTCGATCACAGCAAGAAACCCGCAAGGCATTGTAAGAGGTCCACGAATGGCGCGTTTGCAAAGTGACTAAAGCCCTCTCCCCCCCTTTTTTTAAAATGATTCTGCGGTTGCATTTTCGTTTCCTGACACACAGCACAATGGTCGATATAATGGGCTCGATATTGAGGCCTGATCGTTGTCGACAGAAGGTTGATAGCAGAAGCTTGTCAGCAGAGGTGTCACGCTTTTGACGGGTATCCACGTTACTGTGTAATTTCCTTTCCCCAAATGCAATTTTAATTTTCTTCATTACGGCCCCTCTTTCTTTCTTCTTTACTTCCTCCCTTCCTCTACAAACTGATTGTGGGTGTCCACTGCGATATGTGAGACAGTTACTTCGTAATTTCCTTTAATACAATTTTTATTTTTTTTTTCATTACGGCCCCTCTTCCCTCGTTCGCTCCTTCTTCTTCCCTTCCTGTACAGTGCGGTTCGGGTGTCCACCGAGATGAGAGAGAATTGCTGGGTCATTCCCTTTCCTCAAAAAGCGTTGCGTTCTAAGGGCAAGGCATCGCGCCGAACGGGTGGTGGCGCTCCTGGACTCCCTGGCAGCGCTACGCTGTCGCGTTCCACTTCTAAAGGCAAAGCTTACGCGTAATTAATTAGCAGTTAATTTAAATTTAGCCAATAATCAGTAACTAGTCATTAATTAGTAATTCGCCATTAGTAATTAGTCATTAATTATGTGGACGTGATTCAATGGTTACGTCACCAGCCCCACAGGGACAGTTAAAGGGATGCGGAACAGGCTTCGCCTTCATGCACTTCAGACAGTCAAAGTTGGTTGGTAACAACTTTATTCATAGTCCTGCAGAGCTTTCGCCGACGGGGCCTTAGGTCTCCCACGTGGGGACGTCGAGGCGCTGCCTCGCCGTCGCCTGGCGGGCCTGCTGGACGGCCCAGAGTTGGTCCCCGAGGCTGGGACTGCGCAAGGCAGCGGCCAACCGAGGCGGGAGGGTCCGGAATTAGCACCGTGAAGGTTTTTGTTGCAGTCCCAGAGCATTGTGAGTTAAAGGGGCTACATTGGCGTGGCATACCTTGCATATATATATATTTGTCGGGTATGTACCGGGGTAAAGCCTGTGGTATAGTTCCGGGTTGGGGTACGTGAGCGTCTGCAGTTGTCTCAGGGCCACCGCGTGCGCCCTGTCCTGCTTGTCGCTGGGCGGAGGGAAGGTTCGGCGGGCCAGGCAGAGGGCCTTGGTAATTTCGTTGTAGCTGGTCAAGCATTCTTTGGTGCTATTCCACGGACGACGGTCGCCGGCGCGATTCGCGAGCTCGCGCGCATTGGCGTGTGCCGTCTCGTTGCGGTTGCGATACGTCCTCGATACTTCTCCCATGTGCGCCGGGAACCATTGAATTCTAGTTTGGAATTCTACCTCCTGCTGGACTTGTCGGTTCCTCAGGACTCGGGCCGCTCTCTGTGAGATCCATCCTTTGGCGAAGTTTCTAATCGTCTGACGCGAGTCGTAGAGAACCACGGGGCACGTCGGATCCGTGAGGGCGAGTGCCACCGCCGCTTCCTCCGCCTCTTCTGCGCGTTCGCACGCTACACTTGACGTTATGCGCGTTTGCCACACGAATCGACGACCGCAACCGCGAATCGCGAGCGTTCTGCGTATTCCGCAGCGTCAACGAACCTTGTCCCCGTATCGTCTCCGTGGCTGTGCAGGAGAGCTCTGGCCCTGGCCACTCTTCTTCCCCTGTTGTGTTCCGGGTGGACGTTTTGTGGAATCGGGTCGACTCTTAGCGTTTGTCTGATCGCGTTTGGAATGGCCTCTTTCTGGCCTTGTTGTGCGTGGTAACGGATGCCGAGACTTTCCATGATCTGGCGGCCTGCTGTCGTTCCCGTTAATCTTTCCAGTTGTGAAGTGCGCTGCGCCTCGGCAATTTCAAAGTGCCCCCTGAATTTTTTGCCCGCCTTCGGAGCGCTATCATACTGAGCGAGATCGCAGGTTTACTACATCAGGCAGTTTATATCCGCAGGCGGATAGCAGCGTCGAGCGCCGCACGCAGCAACGCCGCCGCTCGGCTACGGGAGCGCTCCGGCCGTCGACGCGGCCGCTCGGTTACGTTTGGCAAACACGGTACGTATACCCGATCAGCGCGCTCACGGAGTGTTGTTCATGCGTGATTTTATTGCGAAAGCAATACTGCTAGCACTTTTCTGCCGCCGGTGGAGGTCGTTCCTTCGCTCCGGCGCAGCTGTGGCGCACGACCACGTGACAGCGTGACGTCACCACCAGAGGAGAGCAGGGGCCCCAACTCGCCTCTTCAGCCGTAGTCGTTCCTTCGCTCGGCGCGGCGGCTACCACGTGACGGCCTCCTCGGCCCGCCGCGTGAGGGCGCTCGCTAGGAGAGGATAAGCGGGGCGAAGCAGGCGTGCTCCGCTTAGTCATGTCTGAGGAGTTGTACAAGGCGTCGCTGGAGCGACGTGCTGCGCGCAAACGCCGGCGCCGTGCCGAGGAAACAGATGAAGAAAGGCAAGAGCGGTTGGCTAAGCAACGCGCCTATGCCACAGAACGGCGAACCAGGCGGCGTTCTACAAGTTCAGTGAGCGAGAGCAGTTTCATGGACTCTCTGAATGCCGAAGAATCCAGAGTAAATCCTTTAGTTGCACGAAAGGCGAAGACATGCCAAACCACTAGCAGAGCCATGCGCAGCCAGGGAGCTATTGCTTTCGCAATCACTCAGGCCTAACCAGAGCTAAGCCACAGCTAATTTTTTTGAGGAGGGCATTCATTCCTTTCACGTGGGCGCGTTCCTGGTGGCCGCATCGCATGCCTGTCGGATGAATGGCAACAACTTTATCACACACACACACACACACACACACACACACACACACACACACACACACACACACACACACACACACACACACACACACACACACACACACACACACACACACACACACACACACACACCCGCCGCGGTGGCTGAGTGGTTATGGTGCTCGGCTGCTGGCCCGAAAGACGCGGGTTCGATCCCGGCCGCGGCGGCTGAATTTCTTTGCACGAGAAATTCTAGAGTCCCGTGTACTGTGCGAAGGGAAGAGGCGAAGGGTTCTGCTTGATCCTTTCCCTCTGCCCGGTGGACCCTCCCCCGCGGGACCTAGAGAACCTCAAGACCTGGGAGGACTGGGAGACCCTGCTGCGCTCGGAGGACCCGGCCGTGCAGACCATCGCCACCGGCCGTGCTGCCAGTGCTATGGACCTCAGGAACATAAACACTTGAGTGCAGTGGGGTCGTGTGGGGACCCTGGGGCGTGCCCCGAATTCCTTTGTAAATAAAGTTTTCTCTCTCTCCCTCTGTACTGTGCGATGTCAGTGCACGTTAAAGAACCCCAGGTGGTCGAAATTTCCGGAGCCCTCCACTACGGCGTCTCCATAGCCTTAGTCGCTTTGGGACGTTAAACCCCATAAACCAACACACACACACACACACACACACACACACACACACACACACACACACACACACACACACACACACGCCGCTGCGGTGGCTCAGTGGTTACGGTGCTCGGCTGCTGACCCGAAAGACGCGGGTTCGATCCCGGCCGCGGCGGCTGAATTTCTTTGGAGGAGAAATTCTAGGGGCCCGTGTACTGTGCGATGTCAGTGCACGTTAAAGAACCCCAGGTGGTCGAAATTTCCGGAGCCCTTCACTACGGCGTCTCTCATAGCCTTAGTCGCTTTGGGACGTTAAACCCCATAATCCGACCGACCGACCGACCCAAACCAATCAACCAACCAACCATTCAACCAACCCACACACACACACACACACACACACACACACACACACACACACACACACACACACACACACACACACACACACACACACACACACACACACACACACACACACACACGCACGCACGCACACACGCACACACACACACACACGCACACGCACGCACGCACGCACGCACACACAAAATCTTCCAGGCTGATCCTCTCCTGGTCCAGGAGCCCACGGGCTTGTGCTTCACGTAAAGCCCGACCCACCAGCCATTTCTTGCCGGCTGGCTGAGCGGTCCGTATAGCAGCCTCCCAGGAAGAATGAGTGGGGTTGGGGATGGGGATACTGCCTTCGGGGAAGGCCATTCCCAAACGTGGTAGAAAGTGTGAATGCGATCACGCCACAGGTGCTACAATCAGGAGGAAAGTTAGGGTGAAAGCATGAGAGACGGTGGGGTGAAATAAAGCAGCCTGTCTATAATTGTCACCATGTGGCGCTGGATAAAGGCGACGAGGCACTGTGGGGTGGTGGCAGTGCCATGCGGCTGAGTTTGTAGAATGTGGTGATTTGATGACATGTAGAGAGGACCGATGGGGCCTCTTGCGCAAGGTTGGGCGTCTAATCATCCGGGGTCAGGGGGGAGAGTTCTCGGGTCAGCGCATGAACGCGCTCAATACCGGGGATCGAGGCACGCCCAGGGACCCACGACAGAGGAATCATTCGGTCGAGAGAGGTGGCCGTGGCAAGAATACGATGTGTTTCCGGCGTCGCCACGCCCTTTAGGTAGTGGCGGTACACGGCCTGGGAATCTATGCAATTTTCGGTTACGGTTTTGTCAATGGTGGAGGGCCAGAGCAAGTGCGATGGCGGCTCCTTCCGCCTCTGCAGGCGAATTAATTCGCATGGTGGCGGCGGCGCCCACTGTGCCGTCTTCATAGGCTGCGACTGCCGTGAAATATCCTGGTTTAGAATTTTCTGCCGCGTCCACATAAAGGATCTGGGAGCGGTTGCTGTATGTTTTGGTGTAATAGCTCGCTCGTGCGTGCCGCCTACCCTGATGGAGACTAGCGCTGATATTGGGCGGTAGGGCGTTCTGATATATGTGATCCTGCGTGCGCAGAGAAAACACCTAAGGTGTAGGACTTGTTACAGTGGGAATGGGTGGATTGAGACGTAGCTGTCGCAGTAGGCGTTGTCCTGTTTCCGTGCGACACAAGCGGACAAATTGGCTCGTGCGTTGAGCCTGTATTAATTCGACCACTGTATTGTGGGTACCAGTGGCCAGCAGGCGTTTCGTGCTAACCGTCCGTGGAAGATGTAGGGCGGAGGTGACAGCCGTGCGTATTAGGATGTCTGCCTGTGGTGTTTGCCGCTGAGTGAGTATGTGGTATGGGACGTGGTATGTAATGCGGCTAATGATTAGTGCGTTTGTCATATTCAGGGTCTCGCGTTCAGACAGCCCATGATTGCGTGCGGCCACCCGCCTGATAAGTGCAGCGACCTGTTTGATCGGTCTTTGCAAGAGCTGAAGGGTGCGGTTGCATCGAGTGTGTTGTTAATGAGAAGGCCGAGAATCTTAACCTGAGGCACAATGGGCACTGAATTCCCGTACATGTTGTAGTGCCGGCGCCCACATTTCGCTGGCGGGCCTCTCTGGAAACAAGCGCTGCGCGCCCGCCATCGCTCAAAGCAGGCCCAGACTCTCTCGGACATGTCGCGACGTGCAGCGTGACTCATCCCGCCACGCCGGCCGGGCACGGACCCTTTCTCCTCCCCTCCTCTCCGTCGGTGCGGGCTCCTCCGACGCGTCGACGGCCGCCCGCCTCTCGGCCATTCGTCCAATTTGAATGGTAGCCTGTGCCGTGACCTGATTGGAGGATTTGAACTGCTGGCCACCGCAACGGACCCGGGCGGCTATAAAAACGGAGCCGCGCTGAACCCGCGCAGCAGACGGGCAGCAGAAGAGCCATCACGCCGGAGCTACGCTCGCCGCCGGGGCCGCCCTCCTTCTTTGTGCTAGCCCGTGGTGCTCTCGACCCTTGTATCATGTAAAAGCCCTTGTACATACTGTGCATAAAAGTCATTTGACTAGCCGTCGCCTCGACCGTTTCCTGGCTCGGACACCCAGTCCCAACAGTGGTGGCAGCGGTGCGATGCCAAAACCCAACAGTGGTGGCAGCGGTGGGATGCCAAAGTCCCAACAGTGGATGGCAGCTGCGGGATCGACCGGCGTCAGCTACCTCGGCGCGGTGAGTGCCTGATGTTTTCCCCTCATTTCGCCAGACTGCTCTAGCACACGTGATTGTAGTTTAGAGTAGGCCTGTGTGTTGCACTGGAGAGAGCTTTGCTGTTTCGAGCCAAGTCGGAGCGCTTTGAAACGAAAGCTGTTGCAGAGGGAGTAAACGAGGCGTTTTGGAAAGAATTACTTGCGCGTGTCGTACTAGTAGCGCTATAGTAGCGAACGGCAAGGCAATTCTAAGAAAAGGGCCAACTACAAGAGGCTATTGTGAGCGATGGAGAACTTCAAAGTGAAGGAACTCATCGAAATTTGTGAAGAGTTGGGCATTGATTTGGGCCCCGCAAAACGAAAGCAGGCTATTCTTGAGATCATGCGGACAGAGGAAGTAAGGGCTGAGGAAGCCAATGAGGCCGGGGATGAGATCAAAGAACGCCCTGAGCGCGAGGAGGCCAAAAGAGGCCGTGAGCGCGAAGAGGCAGAAAAACAGAAGCAGCTTGAGCAGGCAGAAAAACAGAAGCAGCTTGAGCTCGAAGAGGCAGAAAAACGGAGGCAGCTTGAAATAAAACGTCGTGCTCACGCTAAGAAACTGATGGACCTGGAGCTTGAAGCGCATGAGATCGGATATGAGAGATATAGAACATTGTCCGCTCTGCATGAGAACAACGGTCAGCAGCTGAGAGACAGGCCGCAGCGCTTCGTGATCGCCGAAGATATGGCGAAATATTTGGCGGAGTTCGAGCGCGTCTGCTAGAGAAAGCGCGTTGAGCTGAATTGTTGCGCACAGCAGTTGGTATCCCTGCTTTCCAGCGAAGCGTATGACGTTGTCAAGCGCCTGTTGGACGGCGGTTTGGCGGACTACGATGAGCTGAAAAGCTTCTTACTGACGAGATATAACGTGTCACCGATGGACCTTCGCCAAAGGTATCTGCGATAGAATAGCACCCCATCGTTTACCGATTTTCCCTACCAGTTTAAAGCTGACATTTTAGAGTGGCTCGAAAATGCTGAAGGGTCGGAGGATCGTGACACAGAGGTAGAGTGCGTAGCTGTAGAGCAGAGCTGCCAGTGCAGCACAGAGGAACGTAGTCCGTACGTGGCAGATGTAACTGCTGCTGTAACAGTGGGAATTGCCCCGCATTCGCCAACTCAGAAAGCCTCTATACCATCGGATAAGGTAGTCACAGAATCGGACGATGCAGTTACAGAGGTCTCGCCCATTGAAATTGTGGCAGAGTTACCGGAAAGCGGATCTCCTAGCGTGTCGAAAGCAGGAGAAGCTGCTGAACAGGGCAGAGAGGACGTCCGTCTGGACATTAATGAAAGCGCCTGCGCCGACGCAAGCGAAGTAAACGAGGACGGCACATGGTGTTGCGCAGCGCGTTCGGCAGCAATGCAGAAACCCGACACTTACGATCAGCGGAAGCGGGTGCATGTAGAGTTTGCGGACGCTGAGTTGCGAGTTGGAGTCTCTGGCGAGCGATGCGAAACGAGTCCCGTGCTTTCGCACTGCTCTGAGCTTTACGACATTCCAGAAAGCAGCTGCAGTAGCAGGAACGTCGCGACTGAGTACAGAGCCGACCCTCACCCGAAACTGGCTGAAACGCGTCAGGAGCACGACGCGAGCTGCGTGTCAACACTAATATCGGGAGAAACACTGGTTCGTCCGCGCCTGTAGAAGCTAAGGTGCTGGACGACAGTGGAGTACAGAGCCTCCCAGACGACGTGGGAGCTGTAGACGTCGTTCCATCCAAGAGGGATGAGGACGAATGTGCACTCGTAGAGGCTTACAAGCAAGAACGCAGTTTGGAGGAGGCTAGTAAAGACGCCATAGATAGACGTGAGGCAGGTAGCGCAGGTAAATTGGCTGACAATCAGAGTGATATTGTCAGAGAGCAGGAACCAAGGCTACAGAAGCAGCATGTGCTTTCGAAGAACCAGCTAGCGAAACAGTATTGCCATCGAAAAATGAAAGGCAAGCATAAGAAAGAAAGCTGCAAGCGGAAGGAAAGTAACAGCCAGTTCCGAGAAGTGAGCTTGCACCACAAGGTGATAGACAAACAATGCTGCCGCCGGAAGGACAGGAAAGGCAAGCTCAAGAAAGAGAGCTGTCACCGAAAGACGATGAAAGGCAGGCATAAGAGACAGTGGCGCCGCCGAATAGAGAGAAAGGGCAAGCGCGCGAGAAGTAGTTGCCGCCCTAGGAAGCATATGCTTCACCGGCACATTGACAGGAGCAACGTCAGTAACGTCGTTAGCCTTGAAGCTAGTGTCACAATCGGAGCTAGAGAAATGTGCGAGGCATCACTATCGCGCAAAGCGAAGAGAATAAGTGTGCCGAGGCTCATGGATCTGGGCAGTAGAATAAACTGCAAAAAGAAAGCATACTAGCATTTACGCGAGAAAGAGTATCAAGGGATGAAACCGAGATACAAGAGAGCGCTGCTCAAGAAGCTCAAAATAAAGGAGCGAGGAAGGGGTGAATCTTGCCGCGAGCACAGAGGGAGCAAGACGGGCAAAGGCACGTGCTCTCATGCGGGCTCTCGCTTTCCGCTGCAGTCAGGAAAGAAACCGCGATCCCACAGAAAGCGGCACGCGCGGGCAAGGAAAACGCGTGGACGGCTCAAAGAGCGAAAGATTGTACGAGGCCGCAGTGACAGGGGCAAGAAAATTTGCACGAAACCGTCAAAGCGCTCGGCCAAGCACAGTTATCGCGATGAAAAGCCGCGTGTCAGGATAACGCTATTCGGTAGGCGTGAAATCAAAAGGCCGTGTAGATGCGAACCTGACATTCAGCGGAGAGGCAAAAAGGTGCGCGAGAAATCGACGACTCGTGGGTCTCACTTACCACCACGAACAAAAAGAAAGAAAGAACACTCCCATCGGAAGCGTTGCGCACTCGCAATTGAACGCCGCAACTGGCGCGCGAAGCGCAAAGAACGGGATAAGTCGTCAGTAAGAGAAAACAAATCATTCTCGTACTGTACCACCCGTAGAAACTCGAAAGACAAGTACAGAGAGAAAGAAAAGCACGTCTACCGCGAAAGAGGCAGAGACATTAGCTACCACGGTAGTAGAGAGAGAGAAAAAAGCGCAGCTACAGCGAAAGAGGCAGAGTCATTAGCTTCCGCGGTGGCGGGTGTCGTTTAACCGAGTTAAACGCTGGCGTAGACGAACTAAGCCGTGTGTTCTAAGCAAGGCTGCCTTCGCCTCCTCGTGACCTACATTTTGTCTCCTCGCGAACAGCTGTTAAGCTCGCTCGTAGATCGGGGAAAAATTTATGTCCTCATTTGTGGCCTCAGCTGAGTGTTTCCCTGGCCGAGTGATCTCAAGAGAGCAAATTTACTTTGCATTCATTTCATTCCGTGTATTTCCGGTGTTTGACACTTTGTTTGAGTTCATTACTTCATAGTTCTCGTATCCCACATGCGTCTCTTGTTGAAGAGGGAACAAAAGGGGACAGAACTAATGCTAGCGGAGTTTTAAGACCTTTAAGTCTGCGTTTTGACGGGTGACGGAGGGCACTTGCTCGTGTTGGGTGTTGCCTGTTGTCGGTCGGTTCTTGGCAACATGCAGAACGCTCAACGACCGATGCTGAGAAGCAAGCTCTTCCGAAGGACCGAGCGAAGCTGATCCAGTCACCTGGGCGACAAAGCTGCGGAGCAGTGATCCTGTCCTGACGAGCGGGACCCTTTCTCGGAAAGGAGCCTGGAGCTACCTGCGGCTGAACACCGGACGAGAACTTGGAGGAGCCTGGCGTACGAGCGCGCCCCGCATCCGAGCCACGCGGAAGTAGCTCGTCTTCGTGGCGCATTGTCTGGCGGCGGTGGTGCTGTAGAGCCGGCGCCAACATTTCGCTGGCGGGCCTCTCTGGCAACAAGCACTGCAAGCCCGCCGTCGCTCAAAGGAGGCCCAGACTCTCTCGGACATGTCGCGACGTGCAGCGTGACTCATCCCGCCACGCCGGCGCCGGGCACGGACCCTTCCTCCTCCCCTCCTCTCCGTCGGTGCGGGCTCCTCCAACGCGTCGACGGCCGGCCGCCTCTCAGTCATTCGTCCAATTTGAACGGTAGCCTGTGCCGTGACCTGATTGGAGGATTTGAACTGCTGGCCGCCGCAACGGACCCGGGCGGCTATAAAAACGGAGCCGCGCTGAGCCCGCGCAGCAGACGGGCAGCAGAAGAGCCATCACGCCGGAGCTACGCTCGCCGCCGGGGCCGCCCTCCTTCTTTGTGCTAGCCCGTGGTGCTCTCGACCCTTGTATCATGTAAAAGCCCTTGTACATACTGTACATAAAAGTAATTTGACTCGCCGTCGCCTCGACCGTTTCCTGGCTCGGACACCCAGTCCCAACAGTGGTGGCAGCTGTGGGATGTCAAAACCCAACAGTGGTGGCAGCGGTGGGATTCCAAAACCCAACAATGTGCAGTTCAATGTGGGGGTCACTGGGGAGGGGCTTCAGCTGCAGGAGTTCCATTTATTTGGAGAGCAACGGAGGCGTGTCTGTGAATTAGTGGTCGTGATGTCTATGGCAGATTGCAGGATATCCTGGGTTGTTCCAAGGGATCCTCCCGTTGTCCAGAGGGTTATATCATCTGCGTATATGGCTGTGTGAAGCCCTGGCATAGCAGCCAGGGCCTTTGCCAGCGGCGCTAGGGCAATGTTAAAGAGTAAAGGTGATAGAACCGCCCCTTGTGGGGTACCCCGTTTAGGCAGGGGTAAAGGCTGGGAGGCACTATCCCCAAGGTGGAGTTCTGCCGTGCGTCCCTGAAGGAAGTAGCGAATATATTGCGATATGCGGGTGCCACATCCCTTGGTGGCTAATGTCGTGAGGATATGGTCGTAGCTTATTGTGTGCCTTAAAAATATGTAGGGCCAGTATGGCTCGCGTACCGGCTGTACGGCGCTTAGTACAAAAGAGGGACTCTTTAAGGGCGAGAAATACGCTTTGTGCCAAATTGAACATTGGAGAGAAAGTCTGTTGTTTCTAGAAACGGTTGCAGGCGATTTAGAATGACATGCTCGAAAAGCTTGCCGACACAGCTCGTTAAGGAGATGGGGCGCAAATTTTTAAGGGTGAGGGGTATGCCCGGTTTGGGTTTAAATCGCATGCTGGCATGGGTCCAGGCTGATGAGAGCGTCCCAGCTTGCTAGTGGTTACTAAAGAGCTCCGTGAGTTCCTGGAGGGAGACTTCGTCCAGATTGAGTGGTGCCTTGTACGTTATGCCATCCGGCTCTGGCGCCGTTGAGCGGCGAATACCAAGGAGTGCTCGGCGGACTTCATTTATCGTGATGTAGGCATCAAGTTCTGGGTTAGGTGGAGGTAGATTGGGTGGATCTGCCGACTGAAAAGATGTGGGTATATAAGTGTCCCGTAGTTGGCCAATTACGTCGGTGGTCTTTTGGAGCTCTAGTTGTATTAGACGTCGTGTGTTTAGTTGTGTCTGAGATTTAGTGGTTTTTTGATCTAAGAAAGCGCGTAGGAGGGACCACGTGCATTTTGTGCTTAATGTACCCTTGAGGTCGTTACAAAAGGATGCCCAGTTTGCGCGGACTAGCGTGTTCGCGTATTCTTCTCCCTCGCGAGTGTGGGCGGCTATGCGGAGTCTCAATGGACGATTATGTCACTGCTGACACCTGCGCCTGAGAAGTCCCTCTCGGGCCTCCCATAGATAAGCCAGATACGAATGAGCCTGCGGTTCCGTAGGGGTATTTTTAATTCTTTTGCTATTCGTCTGGATGACCTTCACCAGACGGTCTGTCCAGTCAGTAACAGCACGGGGTTCTGAAGAATCATCTGCCAAGTATGAGCGCAATCTATCCCAGTCAGTGAGAAGCTGCGAACGAGGGTTGAAAATCTTGGAATCATAAGCAATAATAGTGGAGATCGAAAAGTGGTCACTTCCAAGGCTGTCTTAGGGCACCGTGTGAGATTTAATGATTATGTTCGATGTAGCCCATGTGAGAACGGATGTGGTGTCGCAGGTGACACTTGTGCCAATGCGAGTGGGTACGGTGGGGTTTGTGATCAGGCCAAGGTTGTAATCAGCCATTGCGGTAGAAATGAGGTTACCTTTGGGCGTATCCGAGGTGTATCCACAGTGCGTGTAACGTGCAATAATATCCCCACCACCAGAAGCTTTGAGGAACGAAAGGAGCCCAAGATTTCCGGAATAACTGCCTTTATCTTTAGGATTGCTGTATATGTTTAGAATATTGAGATCATATGTGTGTCCGGTGAGCTGAGCTCTATCGGTGTATATTGAGTGCCCTTGCTGTCGGGCGTGTTTGTCGGTGTGCGGTCTAGCACCGGAATGGAAGCGAGTGTCAGGATTGCTGTACGTGGTGTAGGGGCTGCCGTGTTAGAACCGCGGATATGAATGCGATTTGTTTCCGTCTCTTGCAGCGGAGAGCATGGGGGGATTGGGGGAGTTTGCGATATACGCGGCTAGTTGTGCTTATTTTCGGCGTATGCTGCGACAGTTCCGTTGCCATATAATTGTTTCTGTTGGTGTATTGGATTGGCGCCGCCACCGAACTTTCTGCGTGCTGTTGTTCTGCGCCATGTTGCTTGTCTGGAGATATTTTGATGAGGACAGGCAGCGGGTTGAACTGCGCGCTGCTTATGAAGCAATTCCTGATGAGGTACAAGTTCAAAAAGCTTGTTGATGCCGGCTTCATGTTTTTCCAAGCGAGTGTTAATCGTAGCCTCTATCCTATCAGTCATGGAATGTTTCAACTGTGCCTGGGCTAGTATTAGTTGTTGCTGCATCACTCTGAGTTGTTCAGCAGCTATAGTTTTGATTATGCTATTGATTTTTCAGCGAAATTCAGCGGAACGTATGTACTGCTTTACCGCCTCTTGAGGTGTAATGGGGGGTTCAGGAGTTGGATAAGAGGAAGGAGTGGAGGCTGCTTGGATGGACAACTCACCCTTTTTAGCAGGGCCGGCTCCTTTCTCGGGTGTAGCGTTCCGGAGTGACTGCGTCTCCTGGGTCTACTGGATGTGGGCTGCGCAATCACTGGCTTGCGAGGTACAGGCCCGTGGCTCGGTGGCGTCTACCTCGGTACCACTGGGCCCCGGAAGAGGTTGAAGTTGTTCAAAGTTTGATGTCCGGCGTTCAAAGAGTCCACTCTGTGCTTTTCCGTGTGGTTTTTTTATCTTGTTAATCCGACGGTTCTGGGCTTTCTGTCTCCATGGCCGTTATTGTGGCTGGCGTGTTTAGTTTACGGCGACGTAGCGCTGCGGTTGCTGGTAGTGTTGGCCAATGCACGGTCGTCCACGTCGGGAACTTATTTGTCGCACGAGCTCTTTTACTTCCAAATGAGTCATACGATCGTCCGAGAAGGGCAAAAATCTTGCCCGTCCACCGAACTGTGCGACAATTACTGTGCCATTTCCATTCCACAGAAACCAATTTCCAATTTTGATCTTGCTTGTCCATCATACACCTTGCGTGTTCATCTTCCTTGTGCACCGGTGTTTCCCCGAGCAACTGTGAAACCTAGAGGCAAGTAATTGGCCTGGGCCGCCCACAAAATTTCACCCTGGCTGATTTGGACCAGAACCGATGCCCAACCATAACTGAGCGTATCGAGCACAATGGAGACTTCCAAATCTTGCTCGGGTTATTGAAAAAATTTCGCCCAGGTTACTCCCAAAATTTTACCTCGGGCCGAAATCGATGTCCAACAGTGATTGGCCGTGCCGGGCTCGATGGCAGCCTCCAAATTTCGCCCGGGTCACTTCCAAAAATTTTACCGTGGACGATTTGAACCAAAATAGACGTCCAGCCATAACTGAGCGTGTCCGGCAGATGGCGACCTTAAAACTTGTCCCGAATCGTTTATAAAATTGGCCCAAGCCACCACCGAAACTACCTTCACGAGTTGGTTGAAAATCTATGTCGAACCATGGCTGACCGCGCCCGACCTGATGTGGACCTCCAAATCTGACCCCGGCGATTTTCAGTTTTCATCTGGGCCGCCCCCGCAAAAGCAGTTCATAGCTTATAAGATTTGCGCTATCTCGTTGCTATGGCGTCGCTCGTGGCACCACATTTACTTTGTTGTAACCGTGCGTCGCTGCTGCTATTGGATGGTCTAATCATAAATGATCAGACTTGATCCAGTTGATGAAACCTTAACATACTGAATGTATTTGCAGATTAGGTACAAAGGATTAATATTCAACAACTGCACATCCCTCGGAAGACTCGAGCAGTCAGCGGAGCTAGGTGCTCGGCGTTCAGCGTCCGGAGTACGCGTTCTCCCCACGCAGTCCAAAGCCCCTTCCAACCGCGGCACCTTTGGGGGCCGTCTACTGAGAATTCCGAAACGAAGTCACTCATGTCTTGGTTCTAGAGGTGCTGTTTGCTGAAGATTATTTTGATACAACACAGATAGCCATTTCAACGCTCCATGCGCAGATGAAATCGTAGCAATGAAGAAAAACAAACGTTCCTCTAAGTAACGTCATTACTGACGTCTGCATAACTTTATAGGTTAAAAAGGTGTTCGCTCAGTCATGTCAGCACACTTTTTTACTGTTAATATTAGAATATAGCGCATCCTTATTGAGTCATTGGGAGATATTCGTGATTTCATTTTTAGTTTTATTGAGTTAACTTCACTGTTGTTGACATGCATAGGATCTGGGCTACACGTATCCAAGAGGCAGAAAGGCTTTGTCGCTGAAGCAGAAGAGTGGGGCTTGTGATCCGTACAACCGCTGACGGCATGAACATCCTGGCGAACACTGACGCCCCCAACTCCCCGGGGGACACTGGAAGAAGAAAAAAGGAGGTCTGGATGAAAGGCGGACCAGGTGAGTTTGGGCTGGTAGCACAGTTCCAAACGCTTCATAATGTTTAATGAATTCATAATCTCTTTGATGTGAACTCCGCTAAAAACATAAAATGCATTTTGGCTGCAGCACATGATAAAATTTTCCTCGTTCCAATTGTTCCTTTCATGAGCACTCATTATCGTTACAGACAGAAGAAGAAGAACAGGCTGACCATGAAGAGCCTTCGCTGTCCTTTCCTGCCTTCGGTTGTATATATATATATATATATATATATATATATATATATATATATATATATATATATATATATATATATATATATATATATATATATATATATATATATATATATATATATATATATATATATATATATATATATATATATATATATATATATATATATATATTGCCACGCGCCTAACGCGCCGCGCGGCCTCCGCGCTGAGTCGAAGACGACGACGAAGCGGCGGTGGGCTCTCGTGGCGCGCTGTTCTGTTCTGTGTCGTGGAAGCTGGCTCCATAATTAAAAGAAGGCTCCCGGTCTTAGGTTCTTCCCGACGTCTACCTTCACGGCTTCTTTGGTCGTGACACTGGTGGAGGTGCGGCCGATGCTCCCTACTCCTGAGGACGACTCGACGCGTCCGCCTCTTGTGACCACCCCTGTCCATCGTGCCAGCCGGAGGATCCGCGGCCTGTCCCCCGAGGCCCTTCCTATTGTCAACGCGCCTTCAACTACCACTCCACTCATGGCGACGCCACTGCACGCCCTGCCTACGACTGTCCCTGCAGCCAGCCCCACCTATCTCAACCTTCAGACTCCACGCACGCCTAAGCCCTTTCACGGCGGCCTGTTTGAAGATGCCGAAGACTGGTTGGCTCAATACGAACGGGTCGCGACCTTTAACTGCTGGGACGACGCTACAAAGCTGCGTAACGTTTACTTCAGCCTTGAAGACTCTGCACGAACGTGGTTCGAAAACCATGAGACTACTTTCTCTACGTGGCCGGACTTTCGACGTCAGCTCATGAGTACGTACGCCAACAGTGACCGCCGGGAGAGCGCAGAGCGTGCACTGTCCTCTCGAATTCAGCTTCCCAATGAGGGTGTTGCCATGTACGTCGAGGATGTGAAGCGTCTTTGCGATCGCGCCGATCCGGCCATGCCTGAAGAAAAAAAGCTGCGGCACCTGATGCGCGGCGTAAAAGACCAGCTCTTTTCCGGCCTCGTGCGGAACCCGCCCAACACAGTCGCGGAGTTCCTGGCCGACGCCGTGCACATGGAGAAATTGCTGCGGCAAAGATCCCATCAGTACGACCGGGAACTGCGCCAAACGTCGACTCTATCAACGTTGGACCGGTTCGACCATGATCCCAGGACGAATCCGGACTCCCTTCGCGAACTCATCCGTTCCGTGGTCCGCGAGGAGCTGCAGCACCTTCAAGCCACCTTTGCCCCTCGCGTCGATTCCGTCACCAGCGTCATCCGCGAGGAAGTCCGACAGGCACTCAGGGCACAAGACGCTGCAGCTGTGCCGGCGCCGCAACCGACCCCATACGATCCCGCGCCGTACCCGACTCCTGTCCAGCCAGTCACGTACGCGGACGTCGTGCGCCGCGCGGCCCCATCTCCCGGGCCTTCGCCTTACACCGCACCATTGGTCGCGGTGCACTCTGCCCAGCCGACTCCTTACTGGGCGGATAGGCGCCAGGCACCGCGGAAGACTGACCTCTGGCGCACTCCGGATCAACGCCCGCTCTGCTACCACTGTGGTGAGGCCGGCCATCTCTACCGGCGGTGCCCCTATCGCGAAATGGGACTACGCGGTTTTCCTGTCGACAGCCCCCGTCCACGCCCTGGAGAGCGCCCTCAAGACATCGCCGAGTATGTCACCCGCCAGCGTAGTTCACCATCTCCTCCGCGCCGCGAGTCGCGATCGCCCTCTCCACGCCGGTCTTCGCCCTCTGGGTCCCGTTTCGCCTCGGGACAACGTGGTTCCTCGAGCCCTCATCGGGAAAACTAGCTCCGGCGGCCTTTGGAGGCGAGGCCGCCGAACGCCGTTCCGACGCAAAGCTTCCACCGCCGCAGCAACTGAATCGCCCCGACGTCGCACGCCGCATCGCTGCACAGTTTTCCCCGACGCGCCTTTCGTATCGCCGCGATGCCGCAACCCCAATCGCCGACCCGCTTCCGCCGCCGCACCGACCCAATCGCCCCGACGCCGAACGCCGCATCGCCGAAGAGTTTCCCCCAACGCGCCGCTTGAATCGCTCCGACAGCGCAACCCCAGTCGCCGACCAGGTTCCGCCGCCGCACCGACTGAATCCTCCACAACAGCCATCGACGGGCCGTGCTGAAGGCAGGGTCTCTTTGGATATCCCTGTTCTCGTCGACACAAAGGAGGTCAGCGCGTTGGTTGATACGGGCGCAGATTACTCCATCCTTAGCGGCCGGCTTGCGACGGCCCTGAAAAAAGTGACGACACCCTGGGACGGTCCCGACATACGCACGGCAGGCGGACATCTTGTCGCACCACTCGGCATGTGTGCGGCCCGGGTTACGGTTCGAGGCTGCACATTCGTTGCCACTTTTCTCGTTCTCCGCGAATGTTCTCGCGATGTCATCCTTGGCATCGACTTTCTTCGCGAGCACGGTGCGATCATAGACCTCCCGAACCGCTTGGTGACGTTTTCTACCGCAATGGCCACAGAAGAGCCTGCGCACCAGGGTTCTCGGTCCGCCCTGCGAGTCGCCGACGATAACGTTACGGTGCCACCACGTGCCAGCATTCTCACGAGAGTTACCTGCGACGAGCCACATAGGGGACTCCGGGTTGTCGAGCCTAATGTCTCCCTCGTACGCACTAAGGGGGTTGCGGTGGCACGGGGCCTTGGATCCTTTCATGACGGTTGTACAGAGGTCCTTGTCACCAACTTCTGCAACGAACATCGACATCTGTTCCGTGGCACGGCCATCGCTTACGTCGACCATGTTCAGGAAGTGGCCGAATGCTTTGCTTGTGCGGAGGACACACCTGGAGCTGACGCCGAAGCGGTAACCAGCGTAGACATAAATCCTGGCCTTCCACCCACTGAAAAGAGGCAACTCCAGGACCTCTTGCGGGAGTTTGGTGCGTGTTTCACGTCGTCGTCCAAAGTGCGCCAAACGTCGATAGTTAAACACCGCATTATCACGCATGAAGGAGCCCGACCAATCCATCAGCAGCCCTATCGTGTGTCCCCTCGTGAGCGAGATGCTATTCAAACACAGGTCGAAGAGATGCTCACAGACGGCGTCATCCAACCGTCAAGCAGTCCGTGGTCGACTCCTGTCGTCCTCGTGAAAAAGAAAGACGGGACACTACGGTTCTGCGTCGACTACAGGAAGCTGAACAGTGTGACCAAGAAAGACGTGTATCCGCTCCCGCGTATCGACGACTCCCTCGACCGACTTCGTCACGCCAAGTACTTCTCTTCGGTCGACCTCAGAAGTGGTTATTGGCAGATAGAAGTTGATGAGAGGGACCGTGAGAAAACCGCCTTCATTACACCAGACGGGCTGTATGAATTTCGCGTCCTCCCATTCGGGCTCTGCTGTGCTCCTGCCACGTTCCAAAGAATGATGGACACCGTTCTCACCGGTTTGAAGTGGCAGACCTGTCTTGTTTATCTTGACGATGTCATCATTTTTTCCGCAACGTTCACGGAACATCTGCACCGCCTCAGGACTGTCCTCAAAGCCGTTCGATCCGCCAACCTCTCCCTCAAACCAGAAAAATGCCACTTTGGGTTCACCGAATTGAAGTTCCTCGGGCACGTCATTAGCGCTGACGGAATCCGCGCTGACCCAGAGAAGCTTGCTGCCGTTGCTGCCTTTCCGGTCCCCTCCCACAAAAAAGCTGTCCGACGTTTTCTGGGCCTGTGCTCCTATTATCGCCGCTTCATTAGAAACTTCGCCCAGCTCGCCAGCCCTCTGACGCTCCTGACCCGTGATGACACGTCATTTTCCTGGGGAACGAACAACAGACTGCCTTCGACGAGTTACGACGCCTACTCCAATCACCGCCCATCCTGGCACATTTCGACGAAGATGCCGACACGGAGGTGCACACGGATGCGAGCAACGTCGGTCTTGGCGCCGTTCTAGTTCAGCGGCAAAACGGTGTCGACAAAGTAATTGCCTACGCCAGCCGCGCACTGTCGCGTGCTGAGTTGAACTACTCTACCACGGAAAAAGAATGTTTAGCGGTAGTCTGGGCCGCCGCCAAGTTCCGCCCATACCTCTATGGCAGACCGTTTCGTATCATCACCGACCACCACTCGCTGTGCTGGCTGAAAAATTTAAAGGACCCTTGCGGCCGCCTAGCACGTTGGGCATTACGCCTGCAGGAATTCGATTTCACCGTCACCTACAAGTCAGGCCGGAAACACACCGACGCTGATACCTTGTCACGTGCTCCCGTCGAACCTCCTCCGCAAGACACCACCGACGATGATAGCTTCCTTGGAGCGGTCAGCACATCTGAGCTCGTTTCCAGACAGCGTGCCGACGCCGAGCTCCGTCTGCTCATCGAACATCTCGAAGGTGGGTGCCCTGAAATACCACGAAACCTAGCTCGTGGACTATCGTCGTTCTGCCTGCGGAGAGGGGTGCTTTATAAAAAGAACTCTACTTCAAGTCCGACAACTTACCTGCTCGTCGTACCGTCTGATCTGCGGGATGAAGTCCTCCTTGCCTGCCATGATGAACCGACTTCCGGCCACCTTGGAGTTACCCGCACCTTATCCCGAATCCGGCAGAACTATTACTGGCCCAACCTAACTTCCAGTGTCAGGCATTATGTCCGGACATGCCGGCAATGCCAGCGGCGGAAAAAACCCGCGCTCAAACCTCCTGGGCTGCTTCAGTGCATCGAGCCGCCACAAATACCATTCGACAAAGTCGGCATGGACCTTCTGGGGCCATTTCCTCTCTCGTCTTCCGGCCACAAGTGGATCGTAGTCGCCACAGACTACTTGACCCGCAACGCTGAAACGAAGGCCCTTGCGCGAGGTACTGCCGCCGAAGTTGCCCACTTCTTTATGCACGACATCGTGCTTAGACACGGCGCCCCATCGGCCATCATTACTGACCGAGGCAAGGCGTTTACAGCCCGAGTCCTACGTGACATCTTAGCGCTTAGCCATACTGCTCATCGACCAACAACAGCGTATCATCCCCAAACAAATGGTCTAACGGAACGGCTCAACAAAACATTGGCGGACATGATCTCGATGTACGTCGACGTTGAACACAAAACCTGGGATGAGGTCTTGCCGTACGTCACCTTCGCATATAATACCGCGACGCAGGAAACCACCCAGTCCACCCCGTTCCGCCTCGTGTATGGCAGAGAGGTCCGCATGATGCTAGACGCCATGCTGCCGTACGGCGACGCAGAGCTTCCCCCTGAAGCTGGCCACTTCGTGGAGCAAGCAGAGCAGGCCCGTCAGCTCGACCGCTTGCACATCAAGGACCAGCAATGCGCCGATGCACGAAACTATAACCTTCGGCACAGGAACGTGCACTACGAGCCGGGCGACCACGTGTGGGTGTGGACACCAGTGCGCCGCAAGGGATTGTGCGAAAAGCTTTTAAACAGGTATTTTGGCCCGTACAAGGTCCTGCGCCGCCTGAACAGCGTCAACTACGAAGTTGTCCCCCATGGAACTGTGGTCGTCGGCCCTCAGCGTCAACGGCCTGAAATCGTGCATGCAGTGCGCTTAAAGCCGTACTTTTCGCGTGACTGAGCGCTGTGGTCACGCTGTTTCGTACCTTTTCCCCTTACCCCACGTGTGGTGGTGGTGGTGGTGAAAACATTTATTTCGAATGAACTGGAGGTATGTTTGGATCAGCCCGTAAGGGACCGATCCTTACAAACACTAGGTGGAGGTCCCTAGTATGGGACCCCAGTGGCGGTTGCCGCCGCCCGGGCGCGCCCGACTAAGGCTTGTTGGGCCTGTAAGTCGTGGCAGCCGAGCAGGGTCGCCTCCCAGTCCTCCCGGGTTGGGTTGGGGATGGGGGGAATAGCGGGGTTGGAGGGGCAGGCCCACACCATGTGATAAGTGTCAGAAGACACTGCACTACAGTGTGGGCAGCTGCCGCTAAAGGAGGGGTCAAAATGTTTTAGCGCTGCCGGGCACAGCAAAGTATTGGTGAGAAGGCGGAGAAGGAGCCGCTCATCCGCCTTCTTCAGGCCTTTACATGGGCTAGGGTAAAGGCGATGACAATTTTGATAATATGTTGTAATATCTTTGAATGTATAGACCGGATTAAAATCGGGTTCCTGATCGGATGGGGAGGAGAAAACAGCCCGGTGAGAGAGCGCGCGGGCGGCTGCTCCTTCCCTTCTGCTCCACTTCGACGCGGACGAATTGGGAGAAAGCATCGTATACCTCGGAGTCCTGTACCTGGTCTACCCCTTCCTCCCAAAAGTAGAGGCGTGTACGAACTGCAGACGAGTCGGACACAGAAGAGACTTATGTCCGGAGCCTCCGCAACAACGGTGCCCGTACTGCGGCAACCAGCACCTCAAGGAAGAAATCTGCGACCCAATCTGCATTGCCTGCAGAGGAGGGCACCGCAGAAGCGATAACAGCTGGAAGAAAAGATTTCAACGACCCCACACGAAAACGTCGGAGCACCAGTAAAGATAAAAATCCCGGACCTGAGACGCCCCAACATCCACTCAAAGGAAGGACCGCTCGAGCTCCTTCCCGCCCTTGGACAGCGGACACAGCAGCAGCCGTAGCGGAAGTAGCAGCCGAAATGGAGGTGGCAGCAGCACCAGCAGCCGGACTCAGAGCCCCGGACCGAAACAGGTGAGCTGGGCAGGAGTGGCCTTTCACAGAAAGGGGACGGAGCTGCATTCATTGCAGTCTAAACTCGATCAGGCACTTCACCACATTCAAATACTCACGAAACGAATAAAACACTTCGAACAGGAATATAGTAAGCTAAAAGCGCCCGCCAAATCTAAGGAGTCTTCTCCAAAACCACTCCTAATTCAGGAAGTCACAGAAATGGAAACTACTGTGACCGCATCAGTCGAAACCCCGGTAACCGTAGCAAGCAAGGCAGAGACACTTCGCAAAAGCGAGCAGTACCTGACGTCAGAACTCCATCATTTGAGGATAGAGTCCAGAAACTGGGACAAAATGTGGAAGAGCACAGCCAGAAACTCGATAACGTAACACAAAGAGTTGGCAATTTAACACAAAGACTCGAAGAACACATACAGGATGTAAGTCACAAGTTCGGGGTAATCGACAGCATTTTACAGGAAATTTTACTTCGGCTTCCCCCGTCCGCTCAACGCGAGCCAATCGATATACCCCAATCGGTCCTAAAACCATAACAATTTTGCAGTGGAACTGCAGGTCTATGCGCAACAAAAAAAATTGCCGAAAGTGCGGTACGTGCAACCGAGAGTAGCATGGGGCGACGTCGAGAGGTTCAAGCGTGCTGAAAGGAGGACCGTTCGCTGCGTCAGCTAGAAAAATTGAAAATTGGTTTTTGAGGAAAGCAAATGGCGTTTTAATTGCATGATGGCGAAGTAATTCTCTCACATCCCGGTGGACATCCCACCCGCTGCACAAGAGATGGGAGGAAGATAGGAAAGAAGAAAGAGAGAGTTAGCGTAGTGGAGGGCTCTGGAATAATTTCGACCACCCGGGGATCTTTAACGTGCACTGACATCGCACATCACACAGGAGCCTTTGCGTCTCGCCTGAATAGAAACGCTACCGCCGCGGCCTGAATCGAACGCGGGCACATCGGCTTAGTAGCCTAGCGCCTAAGCTCTGAGCCACCACAACTATGCAACACAATGACAAAGCCATCCTCGCCCTTGATCTGAAAGGGGCTTTCGACAATGTTAAACACGGAAGCATCCTGGCCAACTTGAGTTCTACCGATTGTGGGGCTGGGGCCTACGCGTATGTAAGAGATTTCTTGACTAATCGCCAGGCCTTTCTTCGGATTGAGGGCGAGGAATACGGCCCTTACATGATGGAAACACGGGGTACCCCTCAGGGAGCGGTGTTATCACCGCTCCTGTTCAACATAGCTATGATGCGCCTCCCAAGCCAACTGACCCGGGTGGAAGGCATTCAACACGCGTTATATGCAGACAAGATTACAATTTGGACCACTGAGGGGAGCCTTGGGGACATGGAGGCCCGCCTTCAGCAGGCCGCTTCCATAGTCGATGCGTATGCTATTGACTGTGGGCTCCAATGTGCTCCAGCGAAATCAGAGCTTTTGCATGTCAGAGCGAACCCAAAGGATAGGACAGCAATTCACATCTCTCTGTCAGGAGGTCCTATTAGAGAGGTGGAGGAGCTCCGTATTCTGGGCCTTTTCATTCACCACAGACTCAGACCGGACTCCACCATTCTGAAACTCAAGAGAGTAGGCGAACAGGTAGGGCGCATGATCCGCCGCGTTTCCAACAAGCGGGGCGGTCTGCGGGGCAGGGACGCGCTTCGGCTCGTCTATGCCTTCGTGACTAGCCGGATCCTCTACGCCCTGCCATATCTCCGCACTACTAAGCAAGACGAGGCGCGAATAGACGCCGTCATGCGCAAGGCAACTAAGCGAGCCCTGGATCTCCCGGTGGCTACCTCAATGCCAAACTCAAGGCATTCGGGGTGCTAAACTCCTACCAGGAGCTGCGGGAGGCCCACCTCGTGAACCAATACACGCGGCTCATGCAGACGGCCCCTGGGCGCCGCCTGCTAAACCGCTTACACATCCAACACGACTGCACTCCAGAGGAGGCGGAGCGTATCCCAGTACTGTGGCGCCATATGCTCTGGCTCTCCCCGCTCCCCCGTAACATGGACACCGACATGCACGTAAACAGGCGGCAAGCGCGGGCTCGGGCTCTTGAGAGACAACACGGCTCCCGACCTGGTGTATATTATGTAGACGTAGCAGGCCCATCACCCACGGGATTTTACACGGCCGCTGTCGTTAACCAGGAAATCCACGTTGATGAACTCTCTTTTCGAGCCCCGAATTCAATGCGAGCCGAGGAAGTAGCGATAGCGCTTGCTGCCGCCCACGCCAATTCGAGAATCATCATTACTGACTCCCGAAAAGCATGTGATCATTACTTGGCAGGGGAGATCTCCCCCTTAGCTGCTTGTATTCTAAGACGGACTGCCACTGATCCAACACCCAAAAGAATCATTTGGGCTCCTGGCCACCAGGGCTTACAAGGTAATGAGGCCGCTGACGGGGCTGCCCGAGCGCTTACTCACCGGGCTCCTCATCCCAGCTCTTCTGGCTCGGAGACTAACCAGCCGCTGCTGCGATTCAAGGAAATTATAACGCATTATAGCGACATCCACCGCCTTTTCTAGGCCCCTGCAAAGGGGCTGAGTAAGACGGAGGAGCGAACTTTAAGGCGCCTGCAGACAGGTACTCTACTCTGTCCTGCAATCTTAAAGCATTACGATCCTAACACGGATGGGCGATGCCCACACTGTGGGGAGACCTGTGATATCTTCCACATAGTGTGGGCATGTACTCAAAATCCCCACCTCCCCCCTTCCCCTACCGCTTCCAGAGAGGCATGGGAGAGTGCCTTTCTCAACTGCTCCTCGCTTGAGTCCCAAAGGGCTCTGGTGAAACGGGCTAGAGACGGGGCATTGTCATGCGGTGTCCCGGACTAGGGACGCCGACCATGTAGCGGGGCCACTCTGTGGCTCCCAAACTCTATTTCAGTAAGTAAAAGTTTTCACCACCACTACCGCGGCATCACTGCCCAATTTATGAATGATACGAAATCAATACCGAAAACACAGAGCCCCAGCTAAAAGCAGAGTGCCTTAACGCTTATTTCAGATTGCTAAGCGGTGACCTAACCGACATTTGAAAGCTAGTAAGTTTCGTTGGACGTCAGGCGCAGTCATTACAAGCAGCGCAGTTTAGGTAGCGAAGCGTTGCACAGGCTCAGTAGCACACCTCCGCCACGTCCCCCAAGTGGCTGATCTCACGCAATACAACGCAAAGCTGGCTGGTCGACTCCATGAGTAACCCTAACGCAAAGAGAAATGTCAATTCAGACAACCTTCGCGATTCGGCGAAGCCGATGAGGGTGCTCCGTAAGAAAGAATTTGAAAGTGTACCAGCGAGCGAGAGTCTCGCTTCTTCGGCACATCCAAATGAATGCAGTCATCACCCCATCTCGCCTCTTTCTCTATCGCTATCGATCGGACCCTTCCTGCCCCAACTGCCCCTGTATCAATGCGGACCTGGCCCATTGCCTCTTCTATTACCCGGCTGCTCAGCAGTCGGGTTCCTTCCCCCTACCCTCTCTATCCATCACCACCTGGCTCGACTGGCTTGACGCTGAAGGGGAAGAAGAACAGCGGCTTCTGGTCGCCCAGGCGGTCGACATGCTCGGCCTATAAATTATGGACGAATAAAAGTCTTTTACTACTACTACTACCTGCGGCGTGCTTCCATCGGATTTCGAAAATCGCAAAAGTTGAGGTCCAGACATGTGCACGTACAAGTAGACTCAGCCGTGCCTGCTTGACCAGAGTTCCAAACAATTTTACCGCATGAGAGGTAGAGTAGTCTTTCAGCGAAAAGGCCATCGTTTGTGTGTGTGTGTGTGTGTGTGTGTGTGTGTGTGTGTGTGTGTGTGTGTGTGTGTGTGTGTGTGTGTGTGTGTGTGTGTGTGTGTGTGTGCGTGCGCGCGTGTGCGTGCGTGGGTGTGTGCGTCTGTGTATGCACTGTCGTCGGAACTGTGAAGAGCAGGCATGCTCAACTGCTGTTTTTCTGGTTTTCCTCTCTTTGCCGTTTCCCGAACAATTGACTGATATGAATGCTCTGTTGACGCTCTTTCTCATCATCTGCCATCGATTATTTCCTGCCCTGTTCAAGAGGTTGGAACATGCTGTACGGTTTATTGTGTATGTATGTATTCTCCCCGGCAATTATGCCTTCATGGCGCTGCAGAAATGTGAATAAATAAATAAACAGCCAGTGGAGATGGCGAGGATGTTCTTTTCATGACAGCGACAACGGACCCGCTGCGGAGAAGCATCGCGCGTCATGATGTCCGGACCTCAAATGGTTCACCGCGGTCTTTTACGGCAGTTCTCATAGCGAGAAGTATCGCGTCTCCACTCAGTACGGACCCCTCGTCCTGTTAGACGCCGCCGCAACTTACCTGCCACTAGGGTGCCCCACTGCAAGTGCCTGCGAAGCGGAGGAGGGCAGAGGGCATCCGGGCACCCTACCTCCCAGTAAACTCAGAACTCGCAGACTTCCACGCAGAGCACACAGCAACAACGAGGCGTGGAGCTTCATATAGGACTTTACAATGACGTTAAGCCCGTGCTAGCATTAAAGCTGATCGCAACAAACGCAACAGCTTCAATGCTTTCATGCATGGGACGCTACTGTGGAAGCATTGCGCTACTAAGAATTGGTGGTCAAGGTGTTCCTGCGGTCTTCTGATCTATTATGGCACTTCTGATATATTCCGATATATCATGGTGCTCCCGATATATTCCGATATACAGGGTCTGTTCTGAAAGTAGTAGGACTGGTTTTTTCCTGGGCGAACGGGGGGACGACAGGTGGTCTGCGCGTGCAGGATCGTTGAAGGGAGATATTGGGAATGCTGGGGAAAATCGGCAGTAGGCTCTCAGCCATTGAAGAGAGGAGGTCGCTTGTACTGTGAACCCCTGTCGAAACGTCTCGTCACGCAGAATCGTCGAGCGTTTACTGGATCAGCGATACGCAATCAAATTTTGAGTAAATCTTGGTAAAACGGGCAAATAGACTCACAGAATGATTAAGGGGGCCTACGGTGACGCTTGCATGGGTAGATCAGGTGTTTTTTGAGTGGCACAAGCTTTTCCGAGAAGGTAACAAAAGAGTGGAGGAAGACGACCGCTCCAGACGCCCTTCGACCAGCAAGACCAACGAAAATGTGTAACGACCGAAACATTTACTTAACAGTGATCGTAGAATGAGTGTCAGAATGATTGCTGATGACTTGAGCATTCCTCAAACCCAAGTTTTTGAGATCGTGACAGAAAACGTATCCATGAGGAAAGCGTGCGCGAAGTTGGTGCCGGGAGTGTTGTCAGAGGAGGAAAAGGCCAACCGGTAGGATCTTCTTCATCATAGGAATGAGGACCCCGATTTTTTGCCCCGCACAAGGCGGCAACGCTGCCTCAGCCCCCAACAGCCTCGACTTGGCCCCGCCAGACTTTTTTCTATTTCCGAGAATAAAATCGACGCTCGAAGGGAAACATCAAGGATCGGTAGAGGTGGTTCAACAGGCCGTGACGAGGGAGCTAAACAGCATTCCGGTCCAGGCATTCCTGGAGGCGTACGAAAACTGTAAAACTCATTGGCAGCAGCATGTAGGTGCGGAAGGGTCCTACCTTGAAAAATTGTAATCATTTGTATTATTCTCTTGAATAAATTTTGTTTAAAAAAATGAGTCCTACTACTTTCAGAACAGACCATGTATTATGGTGCTGCCATTAGTTGAAACGCTTTTCCGGCTTAGGTTTCAGATTCGTTTTAATGGAAAATAGCTCCGACGTCTGGGAAAAAAAGGAAGTGTTTGCACCACTGTGGGTATTTTACGTCAAGCTTTTCTGCTTCACGAACCATTCATCGCTTCTTCATTGGAGGCTAATAGGATACCATGCCACGTCGGCAAATGAGGCCTCAAGCGGCCGCGTTGTTTTTATCCGGTATCGTTTCGCCGTACTAGATCTCTGAGCCCTGTTTTATATGACCACTTTAAAGCGGACTGTTGGTTTGACAAAGTTATTTTGTATTTGTTTGAAATATACTTACTTGCCCTGGACAAAAGTTCTCCTTAACGTCTTTCGGTATTCTGGGATGGGGTGCCCATCTGGATGAAAAATCAGAATTAACTAATTATTTTATCACACAAGAATCAAGCACAGCACATATCAGACCTGTGTTACAAAATGAGATACCTACACAAGCCCAACCCACAAAAGAACAAAGAGAAAATGAGGCATCTCGAATACTCTCATCTCAGAGAGCGCCGTCGCCAAAACCGTTATATTGTATGATAGGAACTGGGTTCCTCGAATACGCTTGAATTGCAGCTCAGATGATGTTCTTGGCTCCTTCTTTATTAAAATACAAAGCCATGGCGCAAGTGCGCAGCTGGTATGTTAAGTTCAAATGAACAGACGCGATGTAAAAAGAAAAAAAATGTACAGACATTGAGCCTTGACATTTATTCAGTTTCAGAAATCTCAAAGAACTCATTAATTATAGTCGAAAGAAGGCAAGCGGCTGATGCTGAAAGCGAAACATATGCCCACAGGCGTCTCTTCATTATAAATATCGCTCCACTTCTCGGCACAGTTGTACGGAATAATAGCTTCGATGCTTAGAGAGTGCGGTGGAAAAAATTGGTAAAGCTCATCGTCTGTCGTTTGTCTTATTTTTTCTACATGTCAGCATGCATGTTTCTCAAACTGAATATTATTATTTTCTTATTATTTAGTTTACTATCTCTACATTGTTGCCACTTTGAAAAAGTTTTTACTGAATGCATTTCTTTCCTTGTATTTCAACTATTTATGTGTCGAGCAAATGTGCTTTTCAGAAAGATAAGTTTAGCCTTCTCTATTTGTCTTTGGCGCGATGTAGCTTTGGATGAACCCTGAATGCTGCTTTTTCAGGAAAGGTTTTTATCTGTGGTCCATTGTTCAAATCTAAGTGCTCAGTGAACCGGCTCATGGAGCAGGGGCCCCAGTTTCAATTTTGAAACTGTATAGATAATACATTCTCAAAGCTGCATTAAGGTAAGTGCGTTTGTAGCTCTTCTAAAGGGCAAGTTGTATGTGACGAAATTTGAGGCATGAACTAGAAGACATTATTTATAATGTCCGCCACTTCCGCATTTCCTGCTTGGCGGCATTCTGGAGGCCAGCAAACGATGTATGAGTGCAACGTTGAGCAACTTGTCTGATTACCTAGAAACCCATTTTCTTCGCAACATGGTTTCTTTGATGGCTCGTCGCCGTCCCAGGTCACCGGGTGTTGCCGGTAATGAACTTGCGGACATCCCAGCGGCCTCGACTGCAATCCTCAGACTTTCGCGTTCCCCTCAATCTAATGCCATTTTGCCCACAAAGCATTTGCAGCTTTTGTCCATAGGCAATTAGCCACGAGAGGCGCTCTATCACGGCCAGTGAAAGTGACGTCATGACAAAGAGTCCCCTGAGCCCACGCCGACTCTCCTGCTGTTTCGTCTCATGGAGTAGGTTCAGATTCGTTTTCACGTTTGTTGTTTGTCACTGCAGTCTCAGGAGACACGCAGACAGAAGGGATAGAAACTCGGACAAGCAAACCTGCATTGAATCACAGTCATTGCCGCTTTCAAAGCAAGAAAAACGGAGCACGTCCCGGCGAGAGCCCATGCCTTCGAGCGCTCGCAGTATCAGTGCGCGCAACTTACCGAAGGCAACGTGCATGCGCAATCGTGCTTGAAGCGTTGACGGCCAGAGATTTTATCGATGTTACCTTATAATGAGCAACCTTTCCGGCATTTGGTTCGCCTCTCCGTGCTGCGACACAGCCGAAACGCTGTAATGTTGATAACAGAGAGTTTCAGCGTAGCCGGACAGTCACACGACAAATACGGTAGTGTTTTTCCGTTACTATCATTGCCAGCTTTGTCTGGCCCCAATTGAGGTACGGTGGGAGGTTTGTTTATTTGTTTATGGGGTTTAACGTCCCAAAGCGACAGAGGCTATGAGAGATGCCGTAGTGAAGGGCTCCGGAAATTTCGACCAACTGGGGTTCTTTAACGTGCACTGACATCGCACAGTACACGGGCCTGTAGAATTTCTCCGGCAGAGAAATTCTAGCCGCCGCGGCCGGGATCGAACCCGCGTGTTTCGGGTCAGCAGCCGAGCACCATAAGCACTGAGCCACCGCGCCGGCGGTAGGAGGTACCGTACACGGAAGTACCCACGGTAGTACTACACCTCTGTAATACTAACTTCTCAGTGTTTCTTTAATCACCCTGCCACTGAGCAACATCAATAGATGTGGACAATGCGTGCGAGACAAGTCGCTGGCTTGGTTCACTGCGACACACAGAAAGTTTGACGGATTGAATAGCTTCCGGCGACAACTTCGTGTGCTAGTAACCTGATAATTATAAAGGACTTACTGAAAAACACCCCGCCGCGGTGGCTGAGGGGTTACAGCGCTCGGCTGCTGACCCGAAATACGCGGGTTCGATCCCGGCCGCGGCGGCCGAATTCCGATGGAGGCGAAAATCTAGACGGCCGTGTACTGCGCGATGTCAGTGCACGTTAAATAACCCCAGGTGGTCAAAATTTACGGAACCCTTCATTACGGCGTCTCTCATAGCCTGAGTCGCTTTGGTACGCTAAACTCTAATAAACCAAATAAACCAAACCATAAACAGCATAAAAAAGCGCTGAAAGAGGACGCACCTAGTATCTTGTAAGCCGAGTACACAGAGTCATCCTCTTCAAAATGTTTTCTGCACGCAAGATCCGAAACTGACGGCTGCGCCCCATTCTTAATTTAATCATCCAAAATTTCCTCATTTTCGACAATTTTGGTCAGAAGGGAACGCCAACATCGGTTTTGTTTGGTTTATGGGGTTTAACGTTCCAAAGCGACTAAGGCTATGAGAGACGCCGTAGTGAAGGGCTCCGGAAATTTCGACCACCTGGGGTTCTTTAACGCGCACTGACATCGCACAGCACACGGACCTGTAGAATTTCTCCTCCAAAGAAATTCAACCGCCGCGGCCGGGATCGAGGCCGCGTCTTTCGGGTCAGCAGCCGACCACCATAACCACTGAGCCACCACGGCGGCGAAGCCAACGTCGGCTTTTTTCTGTGATTTGCAACGCCGAACTGAGCAGTAATTCATCATGATTATGAATAGGCGCGTGAACACGAACGAAAACAACCGGCACACCAGCAGCCGGGCTGACGGAGTCCTTGCCGTGACGTCACACTGCGGCGATCGCAGCGCCGCCAGTGTTCGCTCTTGGGGCTAATTGGCATCCCTCTAAAAGTGTAACTTAATTTTACGGCTTGATCTCGACGTCACCCACATTCCACCGTCCTTCCTTGCACCACAAGTCATCATTCATTTCATACCCATGGTCGTTTTCTTTTTGACTTTATCATTTTTGAATTCCGACCTGCCATTAAGTGTCCTTGTGGACGGGCTTGCCATTCTCGTAACTGTGCTCTAACGCCGCATATTGGTAGTGAAATACAGTGCATCCTATCCACGTATTTTCTCATGAATGGTAATGCAACTCCTTATCTGTAATGCACGCACATGCACTCCTGTGGAACAAGTAGTTCCAGTCACGAATAGTACAGGCCTTGAGTGTCGCCGCACTCGCACTCATCCGGATGGCTTCCGTTTTTTTTTTTTTGCCTTCATTACGTTGTGCGGTGATTAGTCCTATGGCGGAGGGCCCATAGACGTAGGTGGAGGTTGTGATGCCTCCTTTTTCGTAAAGCAGAATTCGTCACTGCCTATCTCTTTACGCTCTCTCCCCCCCCCCCCCCTTCCAACTTGTTATTTCTTTCTTGCTTACCTCCTCGCTGCTCTTTTTTGTCATTTATATTTTCGCACAATTTAAGCTCAGCTGGCATTTTAAAAACCTAACTTATCACCTCAGTTTGCTTGTAAATTTCTAGCGCTTTAATTTACCGCATTTGGTTGTTTTATTTTGCTTACTGGCACCTGTAGAATGGCTTACATCATGCGCGCCAGCCAATATCGTGTGCGCTGCTTGCGGCCCTCGCTTTGGATTTGCCCTCAAAGCATGCCATGGCTCTTTTTTTTTTCTTGCCAGAATTCAACTTTGATTTCAAAATGCAGTTCAAGTTACTTCTTTTTGCCCTTGTGCATTTATATTGACGTCTTTAAGCCTTTGATACCTACGCTGAGAAGGGCATTCTCTCGCATTTTTTGGCTTTTTCCCTCAAAAGACGGATTGCGTAAGGAGTAAATGAGGTAACAGTGCTAATTGTAACCATATCTTCATAAAGCAAGTGTCCTGGGCAAGTGAAACCACCTTAGAGCTAACAGTCATCTGGTAAAGTATGCAAAATTTTAGTTTTGCCTTTGCATAGTTAATAAGTTATGACTTACAAAGCGGCTTACAAAGAAAGTGAGCGCGCTGTTGGCCAGTTAACAGCAGCAAGATTTACAGTTGCAACCAAGCTTTCAAGGGATGAGCAGTAAAGTACTGTCCATGCTAAGCACAAATATTAAGAGAATGTGAGCCTGTTGGTATGAAAACAGCTGTCTCGAAAAGGGCTAGCACAGCCGTTTTGTGCCCCCTCTCCGCCAGCTGCGCAATTAGCGGCACACGCTGCCCTATATGAAACTTTGGCCGGAGTTTCGTAACCAGCAAAAAGCTTTGAAGGGCTATTGGAGCATCTTTGTCGGCCACACAAGACAGCTCGCAGAACTCGAAATCTACCTCTTCACAGTGATGCTACTTGCGCCCTTCAAGACAGGAAATCGGAGAAAATATCTTCAGAAAACTACAATTATCTTCAGAGCCAATGGCTCTAGTGCCGCGTGCATGAATGTTGTCAACGCCAAAGCATGCCGTGCACATCTTTGTCACTACCGCCACATAGCTAAAAGCACAAATACTAGTGGATAGTAATAGTTGATAAAGACGACGACGTACAATCCACAGCGCGAAATAGTGTTGCTTTAACACGAGCCGTGATCGGCTGCGGTAGGGCCTAATGCTTTAGCGCAGTGGCCCGCGAAGATGACCTGCTCGCGCCGCCGAGGGTTCGAATCCCAGTCGTGGGAATATTTGTCATTTGCCGAAGATAATCCCAGTCGCGGGAATATTTATCATTTGCCGAAGAACGCCTTTAAGGTCAAGCACCACACAAGCCATTGAGCTGGTTGTGACCTCGCGAAGTACTGCTTTCTCACTGAAACCTCATTAACAGGTCTGGCCGTCTGAAAATTTGAAAATGATGCTTACTCTTGCTGGACATGCGTTCTCTTCTATAGCAGGTAATACATATAGAGTATGGCCACACCTGGAAGGAAAATAGCCAAAGGATCCGCCTTACCTTATCAAAGGGTAAGGCGGATCCAAGATTAGAATAAAAGACACTTTGCCGTCCTCTCGTACCGGCATAATTTTCTGTAGAATTGCAAAGTGGTCTGCTATCTCGCCTAAACTCGTTCTTTCTCTATGGATAGGGACCGATAGGTGCTGCAGAATATTCTGTTGTTAATAAAGAATTTCTGTTTTCAGTGCATGGCTTTGTCCGAAAGTACTAGGAAAAATCTTTACAGATAAAAGAAAATTTCCAGCCAGCATTTTATTTTCTTCTACATAATTGCAGTTTATTTCCAATTCCAAAATAAATGAGGGGCTCGAGACAAAAGTTCAATGTTAATTGGTTGGCAATGCTTGGGCCCCATAAGGCAGACAGCAAGTTTCCAATAACTAAGTTTGTACAATCGACAGACTCTAATTAATTCAGAATACATTGACTGACATTTCCTATTTAATGTATACAGTTCTGTCGTGTGGACACTTCAAAATTACAAAACAATACTTATGTGGCGAAAAGCTGAGAATAAGCGGAGAACTACCAGAAACACATCGAATGGCAAATCAAAGGCCAGTGATATATTGCTAGGTTTTTTATAAGCGGAAACTGAAACCGCTATTGGACTTTATTTTTCTTGCCTGGCAGTTTTGCTGGAAATTTGTAGCTTATTTATCTAAGCAGATTTTGATTAGGGCAGACGGCCTTGGTGTGACGTGTACATTTCTGAGGACGCATTGCCTTATAGGTCTGCATTGTGAGAGGGTGTGTCCGATTCGCAAGAGCGTTAATTTTGCTAATTGGTTAATTTTCCACATGTTTCTTTCGGAAACAGCAACGAATAGTCCAAGGCGAAATCGATATTTTCTTTCAACCCGCTGCAACACGGCGAATAATGCTGGTTAGTAATACCTTTGTTAAAAGCTGATGTTTATTAAGTCCATAACGGGCGACCGAAGCCAGCTGGGTGTGCTTGCCGATAACGGCACGCCTCTACCTCATTCGCCTTATATTCTGTGTAGTCGGAGATGACGACCACGCAGAAGAGGAATCGCCTATTCATGCGCGTCATATTTTCCCTTACGCAACCGAAGCCCGCAGGGCGAGTTAAAAAGCGCCGCGCGAATGGCACAGCCACACTTTACCACACTTGGTACCACACTTTAGACCGATCTTGCGAGGCGAGGACACAAAGGCGGGCGAGGCGCCGGACTTCTTCGCCGATACAGTGTCTCGGCTGCGGTTGGCTTTTCGTGAAGCTCGGCAGTAAAGGGTAGTGTGGTGTCAAGGGTGTACCGTGGGAGGCGAGGATAGAGTAAGAAGAAGGGGACGAAGAAAGTAGTCTCATGGAGCGCGGTATTGAACGCGTAGGTGACGAACGATAGGGCGCTGTCCCAGTTGTTGTGCTTGGAATCAACGTACATTGAGAGCATGCTAGCGACCTTTCGGTTCGTGCGATCAGATAGCACGTTCGTTTAGGGTTGGTAAGGGGATGAATGGCGAAAATGTAAAGCGCAGGAACGGAGAAGATGCTCCATAAAGTTGGGAATGAGCTCCTGACTACGGTCACTAATGACAACTCATGGAGGTTCATCGCAGGGAAATATGGATCACAGCATAAACGAGGACTCATGGCACGCTGTAGCTGTGGGCAAGGCTGCCGTTTCACAATGGCGAGTAAAGTTATAAACCCAAACCACCAACCAGCTGTTACCATTATAGGAATTCGGAAATGGGCCCAGGAGTTCTGCGCCTTCTTGTTCAATCGGTTCCCCAGGTGGTCTTACTATTTGAAGCTGGCCGGATTCAAGGCTAGTACGTCGCTTGTATCGTTGACACTGAGTGCAGCTGGTGGCGTACCGCTCAGCCGTGGCCCGTATTTTCTGCCAGTAAGATGAAGTGTTCGTGCCGAGCCCAGAAGTCGAGATGTTGGGTCGTCGTGCATGGCCTTCAAGACGGAGGTGTACAGGCTCTTCGGGGTGACAAGGAGGAGGCGGTGGCCCGTAGAAGAATAGTTTTCTTTCACAATACGCCATCTCGCGCACAGAAGTGGCCAGAAGGATCTTCAGCGGTCGCAAGGAGAGACCGTAGGTCAAATGTTTCTGTTTTTCCGCTTTGAGCTTTGAACGCAGCGATGTCGAGAATTGCTCGTGTCATTGAAGCTACGCAATTGCCGAAATTATCGATATCAGACTACGTCTCAGGAAGGGGAAGCCGCGAAAGACAGACCGGGTTAACGCTCTGTCGGCCACTCCCGTAGTCGACGGTGTAGCCATAATCTTCTAGCCGGGGAGCCCACCATAGAAGGCGCCCGCACAGGTCACGAAGGTTAACGGCCCAGCAGAGGGAATGATGATCTGTGACGATGATGAACGGGCATCCTTAGAGATATGAACGGAAATGCTGCGTGGCGGAGACAAGGCATTCCTGCTCGTTGTCCACACAACTCCGCTCCTGCTTACTGAGTAATCGACTCACATACGCCACAAGGTACTCTTTGTCACATCCTTCTGTAGGAGCTCTCCTGTTAGCGGAATTTGCGATGTCCACAAAGCACGATAATAAGCCCAAGAAACCCAGCCACAGACTGGGGTGGCTTGAACGACTCGACAGCTGCAGTCTTGGCGGAGTCAGGTCTCGCGCTGTCTTTATCAATGAGTCGAAGTACTGTTGCTGAAGAGTATCAAAGTGGCACGGTTCCGTTTCGGCAGCACTGAATTTTGTGCCGCATTGCTTGAGTGCCGCAATTCACCCCGGGACTCTCCTCTGAAGTCCCCTGTGCAGAGGCTCATGGGCCGACAGACAAGAACGCTGCTTCCTGTACCGCCAAGCCACCTACAGCCACAGACTGTGCCACCCAAGACCGTGCGACGAACGCTAGAATACATCAGGAGAAAGCAACGCTGCTTCTACAACACAGGTACACGGCCTCTTCCAGAGCTTCGCATTGGCTCGACCGCAACTATTTGCAACGTGCCCTCAAGATCATGGTCCTCTGTCACGGTCGTACAGCGGGCTGAGACTCCTCGTGCCTGCATCATCAAAACGGAAGAGGGTCAACAGTTTCAGCGCACAAGAGAACACCTCAATCCGGCTCCTCCTCCCTCGTCTCCAGACCACGAGACACCCGCGCCGCTGCCAGCTGTGCGAGCCCAAGACACCACAGGGACATCCGAATCTACACAACTCCGCAGGAGTGAACGGAAGCGCCAACCACCACGAAGATACCCGGCGCCTGAGTTCTAACACGCTGCTTGCTTCGACTATAAAAAAAAGGGAGAAGGGAGATGTGACGTAATGCAAGTCATGCACACGCGCCTAGCCGGACAGTAGCCGCCCCCATTCTGTTATCTATCCGCTTGCCTATATAACCACTCGCCTTCTTGAATAAAGCGTCATTCCTGCACCATGCTTCGTCGTGTCCACAGGGGCCGTACAATTTCTTGTTTGGTTTGGTTTATATATTTATTTATTTATTTATTTATACATACTGCAGCGCAATTATATGCGCTATGGCAGGAGTGGTAAAAACACAAAATGCAAGGTAACAAAATGCAGCAAAATGTACAAAGTGAGCACTACAAAAAAGTTAAAATTACAAACGAAATATCAAACAAGAAAGGAACTGTTAACGACAGGGTAAGAATACGCAGCTATTATGCGTCTTCAACGGCAGTTACAAAGTTTTCAAATGGACAAGAACGAATGGACCCAGGTAGAGAATTCCAGGCTTCTATTGAACGGGGAAAAAAAACTGAATTTGAACAAATTAGCATGCGCAAAATACGGTATCAAATTAAGCTCGTGATGACTTCTTGTAGATGATAATGGTGCAAATTTAATGTAGTGGTTAGCTGAGAGCCCTACTGAGGAATTGGCGATACAATGTAGAAATTTTAATTTTTCAGTGTGGCGACGGGCAGACAGCGTGGTTAAATCTTAATATTCAATGAGGGAAGTGTAGAAGTGGGTGAGAAATCGCCATCATAACGATGGCATATAAAACGAACAGATTTCTTCTGGACTGCTTCTAACATGTTAATTTCGAATTCCTTGTACAGGTTCCACACTACAGCTGCGTAATCAAGAACAGGGCGGATTAGAGATTTATACAACAGTGGCTTTGTGTCTTTTGGTGAATTGGGTAGCGTGCGTCGTAGATAACTTAGTTTTTTAGTGCTTTATTACATACGCAATCCATGTGTTTAGACCAAGATATGTTATGCGTAAATATGACACCAAGATATTTGTACTGAGAGACCCTATCTACCACAGGGCCATTGAAAGAGTAACTAAAATGGCAAACTGAAGATTTGTTACAAAAAGACATGAGGACGGTTTTGTCGAAATTAATTCTCATTTGCCAGGTACTACACCAACTACAAAACACAGCAAATGACACTTGGAGGTGACGATGATCATTAGGACCATTAATTACTTCGTATAAAATGCAGTCATCAGCGTAAAGACGAATGTTGGAAGAAATGTTATGTGGCAAGTCATTTATATATATTAAAAAGAGTAGTGGTCCAAGGACGGAGCCTTGAGGCACTCCTGACGTTACATCAACAGCAGCAGAATAAGAAGAATTATAGGATACGAACCGGGAACGAGATGAGAGAAAGCTAGAAATCCAGTCAACCAAGAAGTCTATAAAAATGGCATCAACGACATCGAGGTTATGTAATATATCATGAGCGAAATCTGTTAATTGTGTTACCGTACTAAAACCGCGCCTAAACCCATGCTGAATGTTAGATAGCAAATTACTGGATTCAAGAAAAAGCATGATGTTATTATGGTTTAACGTCCCAATGCAGCTGTCTATGAGGGACGCCGTAATGAAAGGCTCCGGAAATTTCGACCACCTGGAGTTCTTTAACCTGCACTGACATCACACAGCACACGGGCTTCTAGAATTTCGCCTTCATCGAAATTCGGCCGCCTCGGCCAGGATCGAGCCCGCGTCTTTCGGGTCAGCAGCCGAGCGCCGTAACCACTGAGCCACCGCGGCGGGATCCATACGATTTCTCGTGGCGTATACCTTGGAAGCACAAGTCAGGTTAAAGGCTAGTTTTTACAGCGATTCGAAAGGACGATATATGCATCCTAAAAAAGGACGCCTTTCCAGACCTTTGTATCAAATATTGCGATGCAGCTGTTCGTCGTGCAGCGCTTCGGGTTGTCTCATACACCTAAACTGGAAGGAAGTCAGTTTAATGCATCTAGAAACATTACGCGTAAGCACTGTGCCTAGGCATAGTAATGCACCTCAAGGCCTGGGAGGACTGGGAGACCCTGTTGCGCTCGGAGGACCCGGCCGTGCAGACCATCGCCACCGGCCGGGCTGCCAGTGTTATGGACCTTAGAAACATAAAAACTTCAGTGCAGTGGGGTCGTGCAGGGACCCTGGGGCGTGCCCCGAATTCCTGTTGCAATAAAGTTTTTCTCTCTCTCTCTCTTGAGAAGTCTCAAGCGTGTGTGCCAAATGTTTATGCACCCTGCTTCACTACATGTAGGAAAATTATTTTGTAACAGTAAAAGCTTCAGCTGCGTTGCCTTCGGCATTTGCGGGGTGGTGGTGGTGAAAAGCATTTATTACAGGTTACTACACATAGAGAGGTAGTTTGGGAGGTGGCCCCTAGTGCGTCAATCCCCCTCACAATACTAGGTGGGGTCCCTATTCCGGGACCCCATTTGACTCTACCGCCGCTCTGGTACGCCGGACCATGGCCTGTTGGGCCGGAAGGTCGTGTCAGCCGAGCAGGGCCGCCTCCCAGTCCTCTCGGGTTCGGTTGGGGTGGGGGGTGAGGGAAGGATTTTTTAGGCATGCCCACACCATATGGTAGGTGTCAGCCACCTCCGTACAGTATGGGCAGAGGCCAGAAAAGGAGGGGTCGAAGTGTTTCATGACTGCCGGGCACAGCAATGTATTTGTAAAAGTCTGATCAGAAGACGCTCAGCTGCTTTTCCCAGCACCTTGAGGGGGGTCAGGTACTTGCGGTGAGAGTCTTGATAGTGATTGACTATATCTTTAAATTTTAAAAGGGGTTCGTTGTCCAGATCTGAATCGGTAAGGTGATGCTAGGGGCCCGGGAAGTGAGTGCGCGGGCGGCTGCGTCTGCAGCCTCGTTACCTGGTACGCCTTGGTGGCCCGGAGTCCAGACTAAGCAGCGGAGCGTAGGGTCTCGGTCCTGTGCCACGTTCCGAAGTATTCGATAAGCTCTGAGGGAGACCCAACCCAGCTCGTAATTTCGACAAGCTCCTTGCGAGTCTGAGAGGATATATTGCGCCTGAGGGTGAGAGGCCGCCAGGGCAATGGCTACCTCCTCAGCGTGAGTTGCGCTGGGAGCTTTGAGAGCGAGCCCGTCCACCTGTATTTGTTGGTGTATGACCGCGGCCGTGTACCCCTCCCTCCCCCCCCTTAGAGTGGTGCCGGCCGGCCACATCCGTATAAAATGCACCGTATTTGTTGCCATAATGGCGGTGGAGGGCACCCGCCCGCGCCTGCCGCCGGCCATATCGCCACCGGCCGTGCTGCCAGTGTTATGGACCTTCGGAACATAAACACTTGAGTGCAGTGGGGTCGTGCGGGGACCCTGGGGCGTGCCCCGAATTCCTTTGTAAATAAAGTTTTCTCTCTCTCTCTCTCTCTCCAAAAGGGCGACGACCCGGTGATCCTTCGCCAGTGGCTTCGTGGCTTGGCACGGACATGCAACTTCCAACACATACTAGCTCTAGTTTGGCAAGCCAAAAAAGTAGTGTGCGCTGACATGCTGCACACATTGCTTTTTAAGAATTGCTTTTCGAGGCACCCTATTCTTAATTCGTTCAAACATTCTTTCCGGGGCCAGCGCTCAATGCTGCGACAGCCTCTTTTTCATACTCACGCAGAACCTATACGCTCAGATCTCAAGAATGTTTAATTTTAATTTAAATTATGCACGGCGCAGAAAATTCTGCTTGAAACTGTAAATTGGAAATCAAATGCCATTACGCCTGATAGCAGCACAGTTCATATATTCGGCGGCACGAGATAGGCTCGACAGGTGTGGTCGATGATCGCTAGTGGATGCGCGAGCTGTGCGCGAGGGACAATTGCTTATGCTGCATGCCATCGTGTCTTAAGGCGAAAGCCTTTAATGCCTCATCGTTGTTGACAGAAGGTTGTCAGCAGAAGATTGTCAGCAGAGGTGTTACCCTTTTGACGGGTGTCCACCAAGATATATGAGACTGCGTAATTTCCTTTCCTCAAATTCATTTTATTTATTACGGCCCCTGTTTCTTTTTCTTCTTTCACTCGCACTTCCTGCCTTCCTGTACGGTGCGGTTCAGACATCCACCGAGATGACAGAGAATTACTGCGCCACTTCCTTTCCTCAAAAAGCGCAGCGTTCAAATGGCAAGGCATCGCGCAGAACGGGTGGCTGCGTTCCGTAGACTACGTGGCAGCGCTAAAAAAAGCTGTCGCGTTCCACTCCTAAAGACGGAGCTTAAGGGTCATTAGCTGGTGGGTTGATTTATTGGGGTTTAACGTCCCAAAGTAACTCAGGTTATGAGAGACGCCGTAGTGAAGGGCTCCGGAAATTTCGACCACCTGGGTTTCTTAAACGTGCACTGACATCGCACAGTACACGGGCCTTTAGAATTTAGCCTCCATCGAAATTCGACAGCCACGGCTGGGACCAACAGTTAATCAGTATTTAGTCATTAATTAGTCATTTGTCATTGCTTAGTGATTAGTGATTATTATGTGTGACGTCATCCAGTGGTGACATCACTAGAGCCACCGAGGCACTCAAAGTGGTGCAGAAAACGCTTTCGCCTCTACGCACTTTCGGCAGTCAAAGTGCCCCCTGAATTTTTTTGTTCCGTTTATAAAAGAGGGAGAAAAACTTTATTTCAACAGGAATTCGGGGCACGCCCCAGGGTCCTCGCACGAACCCACTGCACTCAAGTGTTTATGTTCCTAAGGTCCGTAACCCTGCCAGCACGGCCGGTGGTGATGGTCTGCACGGCCGGGCCCTCCGATCGAAGCAGAAGAGGTCGCGATTGCTCTCGCGGCCTCACATTTCAATTCAAAATACATATTCACCGACTCGCGAGGGGCCTGTCGGAACGTCGAACAAGGCTGCACTCCCTTCCTAGCCTATCGAATATACCAAAATTGCATACGGGATACGGACCCCGCACACCGTTACCTCATATGGACCCCTGTTCATCAGGGGTTGGCAGGAAACGAGGCAGCAGACGCAGCCGCCCGCGCGCTCTCTCACCGGGCTGTTTTCTCCTCCCCATCCGATCAGAAACCCGATTTTAATCCGATCTATACATTCAAAGATATTACAACATATCAAAATTGTCATCGCCTTACCGTAGCCCATGTAAAGGCCTGAAGAAGCTGGATGAGCGGCTCCTTCTCCGCCTTGTCACCAATACATTGCTGTGCCCGGCAGCGCTAAAACATTTTGACCCCTCCTTTAGCGGCAGCTGCCCCGCACTGTAGTGCAGTGTCTTCTGACACCTATCACATGGTGTGGGCCTGCCCCTCCAACCCCGCTATTCCCCCCATCCCCAACCTAACCCGGGAGGACTGGGAGGCGACCCTGCTCGGCTGCCACGGCTTACAGGCCCAACAAGCCTTAGTCGGGCGCGCCCGGGCGGCGGCAACCGCCACTGGGGTCCCATACTAGGGACCTCTGCCTAGTGTTTGTAAAGATCGGTCCCTTACGGGCTGATCCAAACATACCTCCTGTTCATTCGTAATAAATGTTTTCACCACCACCAGCAAGGTACCAGTCCTCCCATGTTTTCAGGTTCTCTAGGTCCCGCGGGGGAGGGTCCGCCGGGCAGAGGGAAATGATGTGGAGGGAAGAGGTGAAGGGTTCTGGGCATAGAGCGCATGCCGGAGTGAGGAAGGAAGGATGATAGGGGGCTAGGTTAAGGGGTGAGGACAGAGTGTGTGTCTGTGGTCTGCGCCAGAGAGTTGCGTGTTTGTTATCTAGGGAGGGGTGGGGCGGGGGGTAGAGCTGGCATGAGGCTCTGTATGCCTGGATCAGCTCACTGAATGAGTACGTTCGTGAATCCCCGGTCCGAGGCCACCTGTGCCCGGTTTAAAGAACCTCGGGTTAAAAGGTTGGCGGCCTCGTTTCCGGGATTCGCGGAGTGCGCAGGCACCCATATCAGCTCCACATGGCGGGGCGGGGGTGCATCGGGCGAGTCCAGTATGTCAAAAGGAGGGACATGAACTCGGCCTCAAGCAAAATTTAGAATCGCAGTTTTAGAGTCACTTATAATATACCGGGCTTCCGTGCGAATGATAGCAAGTTCAATGGCGGCTTCCTCTGCAGCCTCTGGGGACGTGTCTGGAGGGAGAGGTAGTGTGAGAAGGGTGGATGAAGAGGAGTCCACCACAGTTGATGTTGCTTCATCACCCGTGCAGGCAGCGTCCACCCATACGGCGTCCGGCTCGGATCCGTACGCTCGATGGAGTGCCTTCGCTCGGGCTCTGAAGCGCTACTCATGGTGGGACGGGTGCATATTCCTCGGGAGCGGCCTGATGAGGAGCTCTCGGTGAAGGAGTCGTGGGATGGCGAGGCGGGTTGGGTCATTGGCCGATATTCTGATTCTGAGGGAGTCCGGGATATACCGACCTGTGTGAGTTTTTGTGAGCCTGATGTATTGGACCTGTCGGTGGGCCTCGACCAGTTCCCCGATCATGTTGTGGAGGCCCAGGCCTAGTAATCTATCTGAGGGTGTGTTGAGGGGAAGACGAAGTGCTACCTTGAATGCCTTGCGAATCAAAGAATCCAAAGCGTTTATGTCATGTTTTGTTAGTTGTAATTATGAATGAGTGAATGAGGCGACATAGGTCGCGCTCCTTCATACCTTTATGATGTCCCGAAACCCTGCGAATGATGTGCTATTTCGCGCCTACAACCTACTTGAGTTTCTTGAGAGTAGTGGTGTTCTTGCCATCGTTCTGGATGTGCAGGCCCAATACACGGAGGGTGCCAACCTCAGGTACCCGGTCGCCATTCAGTTGAATGGCTATGGGAGAGCGGGGACAGCAGTGGTTCTTAGGCCGGATGAGGAGCAGTTCGGAATTCTCTGGGGTGCAAGACAGTCCCGTGGTCCGTGCGTAATTTAGGGTGAGGGGGCTGCTTCCTTTAAGGTGCTCTCTATTTTGCCGTCATTGCCGTGGGTGGTCCACAGAGTGATATCGTCGGCATATACAGTGTGCATCAGGTAGGGAATAGTTGCCAGTTTTCGGGCGAGGTGGATGAGGGTAATGTTAAAGAGAAAGAGGGAAACGACGGACCCTTGAGGGGTGCCGATACTCTGAAGCGTGTGCGAGGGGGAAGACAGAGGGCCGAAGTGTACCTCAGCCGTGCGGTCAGTGAGGAATGCTTGAATGTAAGCATACGTGCGCGCACCCACATTCAATGCAGATACAGCAGTCATGATCGCCTTATGTTCAATGCGATCAAAAGTTTTGGAGAGATCCAAGCTAAGAGTGCCTTGGTGTGACCTGGAAGAAGCGGGTCCAAAATGTCGTGTGTGAGTTGCTGCATTGCGTCCTGTGCCGATAGATGGGGGCGAAATCCCAGCATGCTATGCGGGTAAAGATTGTTGTCAGCCATGTGACTTGTGAGTCTCGCTAACACAGCATGCTCGAGGAGCTTTCCGTGGGATGAGGTTAGCGAAATCAGGCGAAGGTTTTCAAGTGTAAGTGGTTTGTTTGGTTTAGGTATGAATATTACGTTCGCGTGGCGCCAGGACTGCCGTAGGTTACCCTCCCTCCAGCACTGGTTGAAGTATTTCGTAATGTGGGTGATCGATTGTTCCTCCAGATTACAGAGCATGGCCTTTGTGATTTGATCTCCACCAGGTGCGGAGTTAGCGCGGAGAATCAGGAGGGCCGCTCTGACTTCCGTCTCCGTGATGTCGGTGTCGAGTGTGGTATATGCTTCTCCTGTGTAGTGGGGTAGAGGTATGGGGCCGCCTGGAGGTGTGTACATGGTTTGAAGTGTGTCTAGGAGGGTGTCCGGATCGTCAATGTGTTCATGTGTGAGGCGTGCACGTGGTTCTGTGTTGCTAATTTGGTACGTGTGGGGTGAATGAGGTGTCGGATGAGTTGCCATGCTCGTTTGCTGGACAGGTTTCTGGTGACGCCGTCACATATCTGTCCCCAGTTGGATCGGCAGAGCTCCTCAGAGAGCTGTTGGATTTGTGTCTGCAGCGCGGACAGCCGCTTCTTAAGCGTTTTGTTGTGTTTGTTGCCTTTCCAGCGTTCTAGGATGCTGTGATAAGCCTCACAGAGGTGGGCTAGGCGTGTGTCAAGGGTAGGTGTTACGGTTGTAGTTTAATGTGCCGCGTGTTGTGGTGAACGTCATGCTTGAGTGACTGCACCCATGCGTCGATGTCTGCGATGGGTGTCTGGGAGGGCGGTGCGTGCAGCCCGAAATTCATCCGAGTTAATGAGTTTGTGTATTGTATTTGCGTTACGGGGTGGTTTGGACGGGACGGTGATTTGTATAATGTAATGATCACTGCCCTGTGTATGTTGTGTTCTGTTCCAGGTAACGCCGCGGATTAAGCGGCTCAGCGTCAGGTCCGGACTGGTGTCCATACCGACACTGTTGCCGACCTGCGTAGGCGTCTGAAACGTGTTGTGCACAGTGAGTTGGAGGTTCTGCAGCAGCAGCCAGAGCCTTCGACCTCGATGTGTCGTGGTTGTGTATACCCAGTCAGTATGCTGACTGTTGAAGTCCCCACCGATGAGTAGGGGATTTTTCCCTGGTAGATGGTGTAGCTTGCGCAGAAGTGATTGTAGCGGGCCATCGGCAGGGACGGGAGGTGATATATGTTTGCTATAAATACACGAGGAAGTGAATGTGTGTGATGTATAAGTTGTGTGATCACGCGGGGCGTCTCAGACGTGATGTGATGAGTTTTGTAGGTGAGGCTGCGATGGATGAGTGTGGACGCCCTGGGTGTGTTAGTGGTATCCGAGCGTGTAGATGTGTAGCAGGGGAGGGTTTCCCGGTGTGCAGTGTACTGTAGAAGTAGCATTTGGGGCGTGGGTGTGATGGTGGGAAGGAGAAGTTGCAGAGGCGCGCGCTTTGCCCGGAAGCCGCGGCAGTTCTAAGTTAAAATGAATAGATAATTAGTGTTCCCCCACGCCATATTGGATGGTGGGGGGATTGAGGAGGGCAGTAATACGGGTCTCAATTGGTATGTGTGGCTCAGGAAAGGTGGTTTGTGCTTGCGAAAGTAGGATGGGGGTAGTGGTGGGCATTTGAATTTGGGTGAAGCGATGGTTAAGATTATGTTCCAAGAGCTCCATCATCTCGGTAAGCATAGCGTCCATGCGCTGCTCAAGTTTTTCGGTGAGGGTGGCGGCAAGGGGTTTGAATCTGGCCTCGGGGCGGGCGTCTAGCTCTTTTAGTTTGTGGTCAAATTTGGCTTTGAGTGCTGCTAATTTAGCGTCTATTTCTGGGGCACGGTAGGGAGTGTGGGGTCTGTGGTGCGTTGTTTCTTTGCAGGAGGGTGCTCGAAGTGTCTGCGGATGATGAGGTCGAGTTAATGACAGCGGGTGCGGGTTGAAGGGGCATGGAGGGGGCGGGGGTGCTTAGGAGGGAGGGAAGGCGGCTTACCTCGTCACGCAAGACCTTGAGTTCCTGGTCTCTCGGATATTCGTGGGAGGACTGGGGTGGTAGGGGATGACGGGTAGCCTTGCCAGAAACGCGGTCTGCCCAGGTGAGACGCCAGGAGTTGTTGCTGCCATTCCGTCTGGTTCTACACGATGACCGGGAAGGCGTCGAGCTGCCTCTGTTGCCTGTGCTGTGTTGATCCCCTGCCTCGCGTATTGTGGCTTCTTCAACATGCAACAGGCAGAGCTACCAGCCGCTCAGTGTGCTCGCGCTAGTCAGCAACATCTCTCGGATGTGCTATTGGGGACAAAATTCTCGAGGAGGCGCAACCAGCGATTTTGGCTAACAGCTGTAATGTTGTTCACCGATCATCTGCTATAGCATGTGCTATAGCAGATGATCTGCTATAGCACAGCATCTGCTATAGCAGACGCCATAGCATGTGAGTCCGAATTTCACCTCGACAAATGTGGTCCCCAGCCAGCGGCTAATAATACAGCTATCAGCTTCGGTTCGCGATGACGCTACCTGGAGACTTTTGTCCTCTACGGTACATTAGGAAGGTATAACTGGCTGCAGCGGTTTCGTCGACGACACATCAATCTGGCACACGATGACAGCCTCATCTCGGGTAGCTACACCACCTTTGCAGAGTAAAAATGCCATGGTCTACTGGAAGCAGTCACTGAATGTGGGAGTGGAACAGCAGCGACTATGCTTGCCGCTCCTTTCTTCGCTTTTGTTGAGGTGTCTAATCGGCACTTTTTATACGCTATGCACTCAAGCAATTGCTGACTATTGCAGTTCCCATGTTCACATGTTCTTTACGACATTTAGAAGATTGCTTTGAAGTACTGCGATTAATATTTGTGTTGTGTCGACGTCTCTATCATTTACTCAAGCGGGAAGAGCAGTCAGAGTCTTTGGTTTATTGAACGCCGCCATTCAGACAATTCAAAACTTACCTCAGCAAAACCGTGACATGCGCCTTCGGCTTGATGAACTTCGAGACAAAAGTCTTCGTAATAAACTGATACTTCATGGCATCAAAGATAGTATTAAAGGCTATTAAACTAATAAAAGAGCACCTTGACGCAAGCGTTATTGATTATGCGGTTAAGCGCGCTCATCGTCTCAGTGGCCTTTATCAAGCATGTCGTTTCAAGCCCTTGATTGCTCCGCACTCTTAAGCTAAAAAATGGTGCTAACAAAACGGGCAAAGCTAAGTTGTGTCTGCTTCTCGGAAGTTTTCATCTTCTTGTGCGATCGGAAGAAGCTCATAAGCTCATAAAGTTGACAATATCGAGCTCTGATATGGTCAAGTGTTTGTGAATGACCCCAGTGATACCGATGGCAAGTTCATTCAAAGAATCTGATAGATAAAGAACAACAATTAGCCTCTCACTCCGGATGTTCAGTACAACCCGACTAACCAGGCGAAAAGTGGACCAGCATGTAACACTCGTGCGCGTGCTCATAAACAAATGCCACTGTCATGTGAAGAAATGCAGGGCGTGGAATCTTCATACGTAGCGTGGGTTGTGGCGTCCATAAGGTTTCTCAAGCGGTCTCAGTAATACTTTTCAGTACTAGGAGCGTAACGAAGAAACGACGTTAATTCAATTGGTTTCCGGTTTATGGGGGTTTAACGTCCCAAATCAATATGGGTATAAGGGACATCGTCATGTAGGGCTCCCGAATTTTCGGCCACCTGTGGTTCTTTAACGTGTACTGACATCGCGCAGTACACGGGCCTCTAGAATTTAGTCCCCATCGAAATGGGACCGTCCCAGGCGGGATTGACCCTGGTGTTTCCGGTCAGGAGCCGAGGGCCATAACCACTGAGGCACCGCGGCAGCGTCAATTGAATTCAGCGCTTTCTTCTAGAGACGCGGATAAAATCATTTTGACAGAAACATGTCGGAGAGCAAGAATATACATTAGCGAGATTTTCAAGGTAAGGTTGATGGGTATCGTCATTTCATTCAATATCAATTTATTTCACTTTTCTCTAATACAAACCACAAAAACAATTTTCAGGACCCATAGCCAACGTATGGTTTGGGTCCAAGTAAATAGCATTTGCAAAAGCTGCAAATGCCGTCCTGGTTTTGAGAGCACCAAATTCATTGCAAGGTCAAAAGACAGATTAGAGCGTGAAAAAATAGAAGCCTATTACATCAAGCAGAGGGGCGATATCTGCATAAGCAAGCCATCTGCGTCATTGTCAGAACAAGAGATTAGGTTTCTGAGTGGGTCTCTGTCAGCGTTATAATCATTGCTTTGGTCCGTTCGGCACGTGTATCTTTGTTAAATAACCCCTTGTATCTGGTTTGTCTGTATCTTTTTGCGTGCAGTGTGGTTCTTAAGTGGTTTTTCTGTGAATAAACTCAGTTGGAAGTTGGCGCCAGTCCTGTCCTGTTGTGTGTGTTGTCTTCGTTTTTGAGCGCCAGAACGCCTTTTGCGTAAACATGTCAAAATAAACCATACGTAATGTAGATTTGTCAAAGTATTCTGTAACCTGATGAGAGGCATGGCATCCAGACGCAACTTCCTGCAGACTGTCTCAATGCGGCCCCGTCTGTTTATGCCACAGTCAAATGTGACACCTAGATATTTATATGAAACCGTGAGTTTTTGCTGAAAAAATGGTGCTAACGGAACATGCAAAGCTGAGAGCAGTGATGTGTTTGCTGACATAAGTGAGACAGCTAGAAAGAAGAAGCCTGAAAGCGAAACGAAGAAAGGACAGGAAAGAGCGCTGAACGAACTGAATTTTATTGAGCGAAACACGCACAATATATAGGAAGGCAGTGTTAAAGATAATCAGATGCAGTGACCGTCACATGGTGTAAAGAGCCATGAAAGTGATAAAAACTTAACAGGGTGATAAAGATAAAAGTCAACTGAGTCTCAAAAGGGATGGCAACAAAATGAAAAAAAGTCCGCTTGATGACTATAAACAGTTAATGTCACATGGTGTAAAGAGCCATAGAAACCGATCAAACATCAATAGCAGGTAACAAGGGTAAACCGATAAAAACTGACGAAATGAAATTCCGGAAAGAATAAAAACTGTCTTAATGTGACAACATGTGGCTAAAAAAAGTGTACACACCTTAACAATAAAACGATGAAACAGTGACGCTCAGTGATTAAACACTTGTAGTGAACAAAAAAAATTTAGCAATGTTGTGCCAAAAAGGGGAGTTCTGTCCCGTACAAGAATTTTGACGCGTCACTGACACGTTCCAAGGCCTTTCTTTCTATAAAGAAGGCTTCCTTCAACTCCGGGGCTACGCCCTCTCTACTCCTATGAAGAACAACAGTTTCGCGTAAACGAGGCATGCATTTACATTCTTTGCAATGATGCGCTAGATTAGAGCCAGCGCCTTTTTGAAGTGAGCGCTCGTGTTCCCTTAAACGTTCTTTGAAGCACCTTCCGGTTTGTCCAATATAAACTTTGTCGCATGTAAGCGGAATCTGGTGAATAACCGCTTCCCTACACCTGACGAACAAGTTGGCATGGTTAATGCCACAGGTTTTTCCTCTGGGTTTTTCATTATTAACCCTATGACACAACGTAGCTAGCTGGCAAGGGGCAGAAAAGACTACGGGAAATTTATATTTTTTGCAACCTTTTTCAAATTAATTGCTACCTGGTGAGAATACGGGACAACGGCTGGTCTCGCCCTCCTGTTGCTTTCCTGAGTAACGTTTCTCTTATTCCCTTTAACTTTCTGAACGAAAGCTTCAGTCACTGCCGCAATCACTGTCTGCGGGAAACCTGCCTGTAGTAACCGTGCGGGCTGCAGTTGGAAGCTTTCTTGCATGCAATGCTCACATGATTTCATTAGTGCAGATCATTATCCTGATGTGGCTATGGCTAAATTCACTGTTTTTCAGTGAGCTGACACGTAGGCCAAAACCTCTTTCTGACTCCAAGGTTTGTACATCCAACAAAATCTGTCTCGTTCCAAGGAGAGTTAAGTCCAAAAACTGTAACTTGTTGTTTCGTGGTAATTCAGAAGGGTATTCCAAACTATGCCTAAGTTCTTTAAACGCATCTAGAATTTCATTTGCAGTGGCTCCGTAAGTTTGTCCGTCTTGCTTGGTTAACACAACTAAAAAATCGTCAAAATACCTGAAATACATTAAGACTTTGCTCTTGTCGAACCTATCATCCAGATTTTTGTCACCTGCTGCGAGAAATGTATTACTTAACCCTTGCGCAACCCCGAATCATTTCTTCTATATGGACACTCGTTTGTCAAACTCAACCACAGTAGCCCTAAGGTAGTATTCCAACAAATATAGAAAGCTCTCCATTGAAACACCTGCTGAATTTTGAAACAAAACACCTTTCTTATCAATGCAAGACTGAACAGCTTAGGACAAATTTTTGTGTAGAATATAATAGAAAAAGTCCTTGGCATCTACCGAAAACGCATTTCCAATGCTTTTGCAGAATTGAAAAAACGCTATAATTTCCGTGGAGTTCATTGTTCCGAAGGAATTCTCAACGACAAGCGAGTTTTAATATCTTAACAGGTATTGTTTAATAAGCTTTGGTAAACGTAGCGCTCACTAAGAATAGACCGGAACAGAACGTCCTCTTTATCAGTCTTTGCAGTGACAAACATGCTAAGAGTCTTTTCTTTGCACTTATAGTATATGCCAACTGTTCCAATTCCAAGTTTTTAAGGCTTGTGCTCAGAATTTCCGCCCCCTTCGTCTTTTACTTGCCTCTCATGTCGGTTGCCCATTCACACGGAGCAAGGCTTGGTGCACTGCCCCAAATGTTCTTACGAACGTCACTTCGGCGAGTGCACCGGAATAACCGATAAATCATTGAAATTAAAAGCTGCAGCCGCCAAACCGTCCTGGAGATACCCCACATGCAGAAGTGGTACAGCGCGCGTTGTTCACAGCGAGGTCGAAACCGACGTTACGCGGTCATCAATCAAAAGGTCGAAACCCTGCGTGTTCTTGAAAAAAATTAGACAGGGAAAAAACACTCGAATTTATGTCGAGGAAGTTTGATCACTTTGGACAAATGATAACAGGACACTAATATAACAATCTCAGAAAGCGAGTGGCAGAGGTAGAAGGGAAGGACCTATTTCAAACTGCAGTACAAGGTGAGCATCAGCAAGAACTACCGTATTTGCTCGTGTAAGGGCCGCACCATTTTCCGCGGTTCTCAGCGGGTGCGGCCCTTACAGGAAACCGGCGTTTTTCCGCTAAAAATTTCTGCTACAGCGCAGCCTCAATTACGCGTCCGTTTTTTACGCGGCTATACTCATTTTTATGGCGAATTAGCGCAGGAGCGACGAACCCTTGGAATGCACAATGCATTAAAAGTGTGGATTGTGCCCGCGCGATCTGCGCGATTACCACCCGCAGTAAGATGGGTTGCTAGCGGTTGCTTGATCACTTTATTACTCTATTGGCAAATTTCACATGATCCTCAGTTAAGATCCACCTAAGGTGTGGCGCTAGGGACGGCTTGCAGCAGCGCGTCGCCAACCAAAACTCGCCACTCGCGTTTTCTTGCACGGTGAGGCCCACCCAACATGCCTGCAACCATCCTGGCTTTTACACAGCATAACGTTTTGTCAATCCTTTCTGGTGCGAACGCCGAGCGAGTTAGCGTCGAGGAGGGACCGCGTGTGCGGGGTTCCAGGCCGAGCACGGCGCGCAGGACGACGCGTTCGTGATCGTAGCGACTTTTACGCGGCCAAAATTAAGCGCGCATGAAAGAGTTCTGGCTCACTTTTTTTTCGAATTGCCGGTGGCCAAGTTGGGGGTGTGCCCCTTACACGGGGGCGGCCCTTACACGAGTACATACGGTGAATGACCTACACTTTCGTAGTCGGCGGCTTAATCTAGATGTACAAGGCGTCCCTGTTGTCGTGGGCGGGAACACATTACCTTCACTAAATCAGGTTGCTTACACGCATCAAGTGGCGGGTGTCTGATAAGACGCAAGACCAACCCGGGGCCTTACAGTCACTACGTACCCGGCCGCGGTCTCACTGCTACATGGGTTAGAGCCCATCAAGGACTAAACCGGCTTGGGGGGGGGGGGGGGGGGGGTTCCAGCCCCGTAAAAACATGCGGCCACAGGAGGTCCTCCATGGTGCTTCTCTGAGTGGCCTTTCAAGGCGCACGAAACTCATGAACGCCAATGGCATTCTGAACTACTTAAACACCTATGGCAATCATTAGTATCTCCCGAAGCACATCGCGGGAACAGTAAGTAGCTCACGGTCCTCCTCACCTCCTGAAGTTTGCGTGTATTATCATCTTACTGTCCTTTTCTTGCTTCCAATCCCCTCACCCCGTCCAAAAAAAGCTGAAACGCGACCAAAATCCTTAAATAACACCACGCACTGTAACAGTCATTTTAGAGTAATTTATATATTCACCAGTAGCCAACTTTGACTCCTACAATTCCCCAACACATTCCTTTAAGCGCTATCCTTGCCTATTTAGTTGATTTGAAGTCCAACGTGAATTGCAAATTTATCCGCTTCGTTTGAAATCTTCAATTTAGACGCCATATATATGAAATCATCTAACAAATGATAATCAGCACAAATATCCAAGTGCGTAATTCACAATAAACAAACAGAATACGCTCCAAAGGAAGTTTCTGGTGTGGAATAGTCATAACTTATTCAGTGGCTTTTAACGAACCTGGGTTCTCGTGTTGCTCCTACCGATGCTTGCAAATATATATGCAATTGAAATGAAGAAACATTTTTCCTGCATCCAGGATGCAGGAAGTGTTGTGTGTGTTTTGAAATGGAGCGTATTTTGTTACCTTATTAGGAATTACGCTAGTGGACATTCGTGCTGATTAACATTTGCTGGATAGTTCGAGATATATGGCGTCAAAATTTAAGATTTCAAGCGAAAGGGGATAAAATTGCAATTCACATTGCAGTTAGAATCAACTAAATAGGCAAAGAGAGTACTTAAATCTATGTGCTGGGGAATTACTATAGTTAAAGGAGCCAAAGTTGTGTACTGAATAATATATAAACTATTGTGAAACGATTAATTCACAGTCTGCGGTGTTATTTAAAATTTTTTTTTGCTGTTTTAAGTTTTTTTGGGGAAGGAGTTGAGAGCATTGAAAGCAGGAAGAGGAGAGGAAGATAATTATACATGCAATTTTCAGGAGGACAGAGGGATCATGAACTGCTTACTGTTCCCGCGATGTGCCTCGGAAGGTGCTCTTGATTTCCATTGGTGTTAAGGTAATGCAGAGTGCCATTGGAGTCCATAAATTTCGCATGCCTTGAATGGCTACTGAGAGAAGCACCATGAGGCAGCTCCTCTGGTCGATTGTTTTCAGGGAGTGGAACCCCAGCAGGTTTAAGTGAGCCTTGAGGTGCTCTAACTCATGCAGTAGTAATGCCGCGGCCGAGGACGGGGTGATTGTAAGGCCGTGGGTTGGTTTTGCGTCTTGTCAGGGACCTGCCACTTGAGGCGTGTCTGCAACTTGATTTAGTGAAGGCAATATGTTCCCGCCCGCGAACACACGCATGCCATGTCCTTCCAGAATAAGCCGCCCACTGGGAAAGTGTAGGTCATTTACCTGTTCTGAAGCTCACCTTGCACTGCAGTTTCAACTAGGTTTTTGTCTTCTACCTCTGTCACCCGCTTTCTGAGAGCCTTTATTTCAATGTCCTGTCTGATTATTTTTCGTCCAAAGTGATCGAACTTCCCCGACATAGATTGATTTTTTTCCTGTCACTAAATTTCTACGCAAGACCAGGCACGCTTTCGAGCTTTTGATTAATGGCCGCGAGAACATCGGTTTCCTCTTCGCTGTGAGCAGTGCGAGATCCAGCACTTCTACATCTGGTGCATCTCCAGGATAGTTTAACGGCATCAGTTCTTAATTTGAATGATTTCTCGCTAACACTGGCGCACTTGCCGAAGTGCCATCCGTAAAAACACTCGGAGCAGTGCATCGACCCTTGCCCTGTGCGGATGGGCAACTGACATGAGAGGCAAGTAAAAGACATAGCAGGCGGAAAATCTGAGCACAAGAAAGGGCAGTCTATAAGAAAAATAAAACAAACAAAGCTGGACTACTTGGAAATTCTATGGCAGCAACAGCAGCATTATTGTGGTTTCTTCAATTAAAATAGTGAGCGTGCTTTGAGCACTAACCTGTTACGCGCGGGATTACACGATTAGAAGTGTTTCCACAATCTGCCTCCACCACCAAACGACAACCCTGCTGAAAAATACCAGGTTTTATTAAGGCGGAAGCCTTTAATGCCTCATAGCTGTAAGCAGGAGCAGTCGACAGAAATGTCACGCTTTTCAGTTGGTCGAAAACAGTCGTGACGTCACAGTGCGCGAATTTCAACGGTTCCAATTGTACTTTGCAACCATGCAACCAATTAAAGGGATCGTATAGTGATGCTCCAAGTAAGTTTGACTGAGTTTAGTTAATTGCTTACTTACCCAATTAGTCCAATTAACCTTTCTAGTCAGACCAGATAAATAAATAAAACCGAGTAAGAAATTGGCCGAGCTTGGGAATCGAACCCCGGTCTCCGGAGTGCGATGCTTTCACCCCACCTTTCCTCCTGATTGTAACACCTGTGGCGTGCCCAAATCCACACTTCTCCACTACCTTTGGGAATGTCCTTCCCCAAAGGCAGTATCCCCCATCCCCAATCCCACTCATTCTTCCTGGGAGGCTGCTTTACGGACCGCTCAGCCCGCAGGCCAGAAATGGCTAGTGGATCGGGCTTTACGTGAAGCACAAGCCCGTGGACTCCTGGACCAGTAGAGGACCACCTTGGAAGATTTGAAGCGAAGCATACTACTTTAGCTACCACTTCAGCCCTTCACCGTGGTTATGCGCCTCCAAATCACGTGATACATGACGTCACACCACGTGACACGATGACGTCACGACAGTAGAGAAACGGGGGCCCACCTCGCGCCGTCGCTGTGGTTGTGCGCCTCCAAATCACGTGATACATGACGTCACACCACGTGACACGATGACGTCACGACAGTGCAGAAACGGGGGCCCACCTCGCGCCGTCGCTGTGGTTGTGCGCCTCCAAATTACGCGACGCGATGATGCTTCGCATTCTCCAGGCTTAACCAAGTTAAGCCTCAGCTATTTTTTTTTGTGTGTGTGTAATAAAGTTGTTTCCATCCATCCATCCGGAGTGCGAGTCGAGCACACTACCACTCCGCCATGCCAGCTCGATGGTTTGGACCTAAAGGTGCGTCTAGTGAATACGGTGTCTTCGTTCACTCCCATCTTCCTCCCTTCCAGTTACGACGAGGTTTAGGTGTCCACCGAGATATGCGAGACACATTTCCTTTCCTCAAAAACCAATTTACCGACGAGCAAGTCATATTTGTCCGCGTTTCTGTTGGTCCAAATTGTCGTGACGTCACCATGCGCGAATTTTGACGGGTGTCCACCGAAATATGTGAAACAGTTACTGCGCAACTTCCTTTCCTCAAATACAATTTTCGTCTAGTGTCTACTGAGATATGTGAGACAGTGAATGCGTAATTTCCTTTCCTCAAATACAATTTTCATTTTCTTCACTACGCCCCCTCTTTCTTCTTTCACTCACACTTCCTCCCTTCCTGTACGGTGCGGCTCAGGTGTCCACCGAGATGACAGAGAGAGAGAGAAAACTTTATTTACAGAGGAATTCGGGGCACGCCCCACGGTCCCCGCACGACCCCACTGCACTCAAGTGTTTATGTTCTGAAGGTCCATAACACTGGCAGCACGGCCGGTGGCGATGGTCTGCACGGCCGGGTCCTCCGAGCGCAGCAGGGTCTCCCAGTCCTCCCAGGTCTTGAGGTTCTCTAGGTCCCGCGGGGGAGGGTCCGCCGGGCAGAGGGAAATGATGTGGAGGGAAGAGGCGAAGGGTTCTGGGCATAGAGTGCATGCCGGAGTGGGGAAGGAGGGATGATAATGGGCTAGGGTAAGGGGTGAAGGGAGTGTGTGTGTCTGTAGTCTGCGCCAGAGTGTTGCGTGTTTGTTATCTAGGGAGGGGTGGGGCGGGGGGTAGAGCTGGCGTAAGGCTCTGTGCGCCTGGGTCAGCTCACTGAATGAGTGCATGCGCTCCTTCGTGAATCCCCGATCAGAGGCCACCTGAGCCCGGTTTAAAGAACCTCGGGCTAAAAGGTTGGCGGCCTCGTTTCCGGGATTCCCGGAGTGCGCGGGCACCCATATCAGCTCCACTTGGTGGGGCAGGGGGGCATCGGGCGAGTCCAGTATGCCAAAAGCAGTGACATGGACTCGGCCTCGAGCAAAATTTAGAATCGCAGTTTTAGAATCGCTTATAATGTACCGGGCTTACGTGCGGGTTATAGCAAGGGCAATGGCGGCTTCCTCTGTAGCCTCTGGGGACGTGCCTGGAGGGAGAGGTAGTGTGAGGAGGGCGGATAAAGAGGAGTCCACCACAGCTGCTGTAGCTTCATCACCCGTGCAGGCAGCGTCCAGCCATACGGCGTCCGGCTGGGGGCCGTACGCTCGATGGAGTGCCTTCGCACGGGCTCTGCGGCGGTGCTCATGGTGGGACGGGTGCATATTCCTCGGGAGCGGCCTGATGAGGAGCTCTCGGTGAAGAGTTCGTGGGATGGCGAGGAGGGTTGGGTCGTTGGCCGGTATTTTGATTCCGAGGGTGTCCAGGATATACCGACCTGTGGAGGTTTGTGTGAGCCTGATGTATTGGGCCTGTCGGTGGGCCTCCACCAGTTCCCCGATCGTATTGTGGAGGCCCAGGCCTAGTAATCTCTCTGGGTGTGTTGAGGGGAAGGTGAAGTGCTAGCTTGAAATCCTTGCGAATCAAAGCATCCAAAGTGTTTATGTCATGTTTGGATAGGTGTAAGTATGGGGTAGTGTACAGCACACGGCTGAGGACAAAGGCATGAATGAGGCGACATAGGTCGCGCTCCTTCATGCCTCTATGACGTCCCGAAACCCTGCGGATGAGGTGCGATATCGCGCCTACAACCTGCTTGAGTTTGTTGAGGGTGGTGGTGTTTTTGCCATCGTTCTGTATGTGCCGGCCCAATACACGGATGATTCCAACCTCAGGTACCGGGTCACCATTCAGTTCAATGGCAATGGGGGAGCGGGGGCAGCGGTGGTTCTTAGGCCGGATGAGGAAGAGTTCAGACTTCTCTGGGGAGCAAGACAGTCCGATGGTGCGTGCGTAATTTTGGGTGAGGATGGCTGCTTCCTGTAAGGTGTTCTCTATGTCTCCGTCACTGCCGTGGGTGGTCCAAAGGGTGATATCGTCGGCATAAAGAGTGTGCTTCTGGTGGGGAATAGTGGCCAATTTTCGGGCGAGGGGGATGAGGGTAATGTTAAAGAGAAAGGGGGAAAGGACGGACCCTTGAGGCGTGCCGATACTCTGAAGAGTGTAGGAGGGTGAAGACAGAGGGCTGAAGTGTATCTCAGCTGTGCGGTCGGTGAGGAATGCTTGAATGTAGGCATACGTGCGCGCACCCACATTCAAGGGGGATAGAGCAGTCATGATCGCCTGATGTTCAATGCGATCAAAACCTTTGGAGAGATCCAAAGCTAAGACTGCCTTGGTGTGACCCGGAAGAAGCGGGTCGAAAATGTCGTGTGAGAGTTGCAGCATTGCGTCCTGTGCGGATAGAAGGGGGCGAAATCCTACCATGCTATGCGGGTAAAGATTGTTGTCCGCCATGTGACTTGTGAGTCTCGCTAACACAACATGCAGAGAATTACAGCGCCATTTCCTTTCCTGAAAAAGCGTTGCGTTCAAAGGAGGAGGAGAAAGCATTTATTTAGTAATGTACAGAGAGGTGCTCGGGGAGAGGCCCCTAATGGGTCTCACCCCTTACAATACTAGGCGGAGTCCCTCATTCCGGGATCCCGTTGGTTGAGACCGCTACACAAGTCCGCCGAACCAGGGCCTGTTGGGCCGATAGTTCCTGGCGGCTGAGCAGGGCCGCCTCCCAGTCCTCTTGAAAAGGGGAAGGGGTGATTGGGGGGAGAGAAGGATTTTTTCTGCATGCCCAAACCATGTGGAAGGTGTCGGCCACCTCCCCACAGAATGAGCAGCGACCGTCAAAAGAAGGATTAAAGTGCTTGAGAACCGCCGGGCACAGCAGGGTGTTTGTAAAGAGCCTGAGGAGAATTCGTTCGCCAGCTTTACCCATTTCTTTCATAGGAATTTAGTATCGCCGGTGTTCGGCACGATAGTGCTCATTAATTTCTCTAAAAGAAAGGAGAGGACTGTGATCTGGGTTAAGCTCCTCCCAAGGGACGCCTGGTGCCCGGTGAGTGAGTGTGCGGGCTGCCACACGGGCGGCTTCGTTACCTGGTATGCCTTAGCAGGGTGTTTGTAAGGAGCCTGAGGAGAAGTCGCTCGCCAGCTTTACCCAGTCCTTTCATAGGAATTGGGTATCGCCGGTGGTGGTGGTGAAAAACATTTATTGCAAATTAAGTTTTTTACAGAAAGGTGATTGGGGTAGGACCCTATTGGCCCTTTCCTCTTACAATACTGGGTGGAGCCCCTATTCCGGTGCCCCATTGGCAAGCAACGCCGCCCGCGTCCGTTGAACCAAAGCCTTTTGGCTCTTTAGGTCTTGACAGCCGAGCAGGGCCGCCTCCCAGTCCTCTCTGGTGGGGTTGGGGTTGGCGGGGATAGATGGGTTTGATTGACACGCCCAAACCATGTGGAAGGTGTCAGCCACCTCCCCACAGAACTGGCACGCGCCATCAAAGGATGTATTGAAATGTTTAAGCACCGCCGGGCACAGTACAGTGTTAGTAAGAATTTTGATGAGGAGGCGCTCGTCAGCGCGATCCAGACCCTTACAAGGGGACGGGTAGCGCCGGTGCTCCTCCTTGTAGTAATCGGTGATTTGTTTGAATGTAAGGTGTTCTGCACGATAGTGCTCAGTAATTTCTTTAAAAGCAAGGAGAGGGCTGTGATCTGGGTTAAGCTCCTCCCAAGGGACGCCTGGTGTCCGGTGAGTGAGTGCGCGGGCTGCCTCATGGGCGGCTTCGTTACCTGGCATGCATCGCGCCGAACGGATGGTGGCGTTCTGTGGACTCCCTGGCAGCGCTGCAACACGCTGTCGCGATCCACTCCTAAAGGCGAAGCTTAAGCGTCATTAATGAGCAGGTAATTAATGCACAAACGAAATGGGAAGTGAACAATCGCGTAGCAGAATGCAGCACTCAGGCTTTCGCCTGTCACCACTTTAGCCGCTAAAGTTCCTCGTAATTTTGGGTCCTGAAGTTGCGCTAGGAGAGCATGCGCTGGCGCAGTTCGTCGAAGTGGCCATGCTAGATGGCCAGCGCGTCAAGACTTCCATCGTGGCACTCTCTGTAGGGAAATAGATCGAAGGCTTCCAAAACGTCTTGTACCAGCAGAGCAACAGCATGACAACGGTAACGAGCAAGATTCCACGATTAGAGGTGTTTCCACGGGCTGCCACCGCAGCTGAAAGATCACACAAGTACCCAAGCATGAAGCTAACATCAGGTTATTGCGACGACATTTGTCTTCAAGGTGATCAAGCCGAAGACGCATGTGATTGTTTTGCTGAGGTGTATTTCGAATTATCTGACTGGCGGCGTTCAAAACCCGTGGTGACTAATGTCGTGAGGATATGCTCATATACAGGGTGTTTCACCTAAGACTTTCTGCCATTTTTAAAAATAAGCTATTTGAATTAGATGCGCGCTTTTTCTGGCACAGCATTTTCAGTGGTGTAGTACATCATAATGCAGCTAAGACTTGCTAACTAGCAGGCTTGTTAACCAATATTTAATAGTTAACTTTTAAACTATTACCGTTGGGCTCCTTAGTTACTGAGAGGCATGTAGCCCACCGTAAGTAAAGTCCATATCCGATTTTAGAATTTCGAGAACGCGATTATCCTCGGCGCTGTGGCCCAACAAATTTTGGCTATTTCGACGAGTTACGTGCACTGGAGAGGTTGCTTTGCCTGCAAGCTTCTCAAACCGCGTGTATTTTGGCGCGATGTAGGCGAAATTTGTTGGGCCACAGCGCCGAGGATAATCGCGTTCTCGAAATTCTAAAAACGGATACGGACATTACTTACGGTGGGCTGCATGCCTCTCAATAATTAAGGAACCCAACGGTAATAGTTTAAAAGTTAACTATTAAATATTGGTTAACAAGCCTGCTATTAGCACGTCTTAGCTGCATTATGATGTACTACACCACTGACAATGCTATGCCAGAAAAAGCGCGCATCTAATTCAAATAGCTTATTTTTAAAAATTGCATGCAGAAAGTCTTAGGTAAAACACCCTGTATATTCGGGCCTTCCTTCAGGGACGCACGGCAGAACTCCACCTAGGGGATATTGCCTCCCAGCCTTTCCCCCTGCCTAACCGGGGTACCCCAGAAGGGGCGGTTCTGTGACCTTTACGTCTTAACATTGCCCTAGCGCCACTGGCAAAGGTCCTTGCTGCTATCCCAAGGCTTCACATAGCCATATACGCTGATGATATAACCGCCTGGACAATGGGAGGATCCGTTGGAACAGCCCAGGATATCCTGCAATCTGCCATAGACATCACCACCACTTATTTAACAAAAAATTACCGACGATTACGTTACTTCCTAATGCGAAATTTGAGCGCAGCAAATAAGCTGTTTCACCTTTTCGATAGATTGAGGCAAAGAAATCGAGTAACACATGTATGCGCTCACAGAATTTTTTTTTTATTTTTCACACGTATTCCTTTAACAAAGACTCCACTAACAGTTCTTGACAGTCATGAAGGAAGCTTTGTGGTCGGAGAAATAGAGTGATATATGTTCGAATTGGTACACCAATGCTTGATTCTCAAAGACGAGATCTATACAAGTGCCTCGCGAGGTTGTCACAGCCGTGGGACGCGTTACGAGCGAGAGGAACGGGATGTTCTCCCGCATAAGTGTTAGGAAATTGCTGTTTGTCTTTATGTCAACATTAAAGTCCCCCACTACTAACATCGGTGTGGATCGATGGACGGTTAATGCGAGTTGCAGGAAGTGCACGACGTATTTCGTGAGTGCGGTAGGGGCGAAGTAGGCAGCTACTACCAGCAAGCCGTTGGGCAACTTTGCGGCGCACAGTTCGCCAACTTCATGTGACGTGCCAAACATTTCGACTGGTATTGCAGAGAGACCTGTGCGCAAGTAGATAGCGACTCCCGCCGCTCTGTTGTGGTCTCTGCGAGCACCACAGCAGTATAGGAAATCTATGATTTCGAGAGGCTCTTCGGGATCCATCCAGGTTTCAGCAAAGCAAAGTACAGAGGAATGGCGCAGAATGTGATCGTGGTGTACATCCTTGGCATGTGCGGCAAGGGAGCGTACGTTAAGAATGTGGTTGTGAATGATGAATCAAGTGCTGCCAGCGAATTACGCGTCCATTGGCTGTCTGCGTGTGTTACTGATGTGTGGTTAACATGTTAAGCTTCGCCTGTAAGAGTGGAACGCGACAGCGTCTTGCAACGCTGCCAGGGAGTCCACAGAACGCCATCGCCAATTCGGCTGTACGCCTTGCTGGACGGTAAATTTATTTTTTGAGGAAAGGAAATGTATCTCTCTCGCATATCTGGGTGGACACCTGCACCTCGCCGTAAGGGAAAGGGGGAAGATGGGAGTGAACGAAGACGCCGTATTAGCTAGACGCGCCTTTGTTCATTCCAAACCATTCAGCTGGCATTACGGAGTGGCTAGCGTGCTCGTATCGCACTCCGGAGACCCTGGTTCGATTCCCCAACTCGACCAATTTCGTTCTCGGTTTTATTGATTTATGCGGTCTAACTAGAAAGGTTAATTAGGCTATTTCATATTTATATTATTGTATTTCTATCCATCGTGTTCTGTCATTAACCTGTCCATTGTTGGAACTGTCTAGGATGTTCGACACAACGTATATGAAACGAGCAACGTCTTACTGAGTGGGGAAGTGCGTGGTGGTAGAGGGAACGCGGCTTCGTACTTATCTGTTTTTTTTTTCAGCAGCGTCTCCTTCCGCGGACGCTGTTGTCGCTGCGGCGCGCGTCTTTCTTTTCTTTTCTTCTGACCTCTTCATTCTCCTCTATATTAAGGCGGAAGCCTTTAATGTCTCATCGTTGTAAGCAGCAGTTGTCGACAGAAAATGTCACGCTTTTCAATTGGTGGAAACGGTCGTGACGTCGCAGTGCGCGAATTTCAAACGGGGCCAATTGTACTTTGGCTAGTAACCATGCAACCAATTGAAGGGATCGTATAGTGATGCTCCAAGTGGGACTGAGCTTAGTTAATTGCTTAATTACCCAATTAGCCTAATTAACGTTACTAGTCAGGCCTTATAAATAAATAAAACCGATTAAGAAATTGGTCGAGCTCAGGAATCGAACCCCGGTCTTCGGCGTGAGAGACGAGAATGCTATCCACTCCGCCATGCCAGCTCAATGGTTTGGAATGAACAAAGGCGCGTCTAGTGGATACGGTGTCTTCACTCACTCTCATCCTCCTCCATTCCCTTCCGGCGAGGTTTAGGTGTCCACCGACAAATGGGAGACAGATACATTTCCTTTCCTCAAAAACCAATTTACCGACGAGCGAGGCGTAGAACCGAACGGGCGATGGCGTTCTATGGACTCCTTGGCAGCGTTGCATGACTCTGTCGCGTTCCACTCTTAGGGGCGAAGCTTAACTTAACCACACATCAGTGACCACGCTTTAGGTCAAAAAAGTGCCCCCCTGAATTTCGTGACACAGTTACTGCGTAATTTCCTTTCCTAAAATACAATTTTCATTTTCTTCATTACGGCTCCTCTTTATCTATCTCCTCCCTTCCTCTACGGTGCGGTTCAGGTGTCCACCGAGATGACAGAGAATTACTGCGCCATTTCCTTTCCTCAAAAAGTTTTGCGTTCAAAGGGCAAGGCATCGCGCCGAACGGGTGGTGGCGTTCCGTGGACTCCCTGGCAGCGCTACAACGCGCTGTCGCGTTCCACTCGTAAAGGCGAAGCTTAAGCGTCATTAATTATCAGTTAATTAGTATTGAGACATTAATCAGTAATTAACCATTAATTCGTGATTTGTCATCACTTTGTAATTAGTACTCATTTACATGTTTCGCCACCAGTGCCACAGAAACAGCGAAGGTGGTGCGGAAAACGCTTCCGCCTCTACCCACTTTAGACAGTCAAAGTGCCACCTGAATTTTTAATTAGGCTAATTGATTAATTAAGCAATTAACTAAACTCAGTCCAACTTAGTTGCAGCATCACTATACGATCCCTTTGATTGGTTGCATGGTTACTAGCCAAAGTACAATTGGCCCCATTTGAAATTCGCGCACTGTGACGTCACGAGCATTTCGACCAATTGAAAAGCGTGACATTGGGGGCGGAGCTGGTTACGAGGCCGACGCCGACGACGACGCGAAACCCAGGAACGGACGCCAAAGAGCTGCGCTCTAAAACAGGCCTCCGTTGCTCTCCAAATAAACCGAAACTCCTGCAGCTGAAGCCCCTCTCAAGCGACCCCCAGATTGAACTGCACATGTATGGAAATCCAGTGCCCATTGTGCCTAAGGGGAAGATTCTCGGCCTTCTCATTAACAACACACTCGACGCAACCGCCACCCTTCAGTTCTTCCAAAGACAGACCAAACACGTCGCTGCACTTATCAGGCGGGTGGCAGCTCGCAATCTTGGGCTCTCAGAACACGAGACCCTCAATATGACAAAAGGCACTAATCATTAGCCGCATTGCATACCACCTCCCATATCACATACTCACTCAGCGGCAAACACATCAGGCAGACATCCTAATACGCACGGCTGTAACCTCCGCCCTACGTCTTTCACGGACGGTTAGCAGGAAACGTCTCCTGGCCGCTGGTACCCACAACACAGTGATCGAATTAATAGAGGCTCACACAGAAACAGGATAATGCATACAGCGAGAGCTACGTATCAATCCACCCACATTCCCACCCCAACAAGTCCTACACCTTACATGATTTCTCTGCGCACTCAGGATCACATATATCAGAAGCCCCTACCGCGCAATATGAGCACTAGTCTCCATCAGGGTACGATCGGGGAACTGGTGGAGGCCCACCCACAGGCCCAATACATCAGGCTCACACAAACCTCCACAGGTCGGTATATCCAGGACACCCTCGGAATCAAAATACCGGCCAACGACCCAACCCTCCTCGCCATCCCACGATCCCTTCACCGAGAGCTCCTCATCAGGCCGCTCCCGAGGAATATGCTCCCGTCCCACCATGAGCAGCGCCGCAGAGCCCGTGCGAAGGCACGCCATCGAGCGTACGGCCCCCAGCCGGACGCCGTATGGGTGGACGCTGCCTGCACGGGTGATGAAGCGACAGCAGCTGTCGTGGACTCCTCTTTATCCGCCCTCCTCACACTACCTCTCCCTCAAGACACGTCCCCAGAGGCTGCAGCGGAAGCCGCCATTGCCCTTGCTACAACCCGCACGGAAGCCCGGTACATTTTAAGCGATTCTAAAACTGCGATTCTAAATTTTGCTCGAGGCCGAGTCCATGTCCCTGCTTTTGGCATACTGGACTCGCCCGATGCCCCCCCGCCCCGCCAAGTGGAGCTGATATGGGTGCCCGCGCACTCCGGGAATCCCGGAAACGAGGCCGCCAACCTTTTAGCCCGAGGTTCTTTAAACCGGGCTCAGGTGGCCTCTGATCGGGGATTCACGAAGGAGCGCATGCACTCATTCATTGAGCTGACCCAGGCGCACAGAGCCTTACGCCAGCTCTACCCCCCGCCCTACCCCTCCCTAGATAACAAACACGCAACACTCTGGCGCAGACTACAGACACACACACTCCCTTCACCCCTTACCGTAGCCCATTATCATCCCTCCTTCCCCACTCCGGCATGCACTCTATGCCCAGAACCCTTCGCCTCTTCCCTCCACATCATTTCACTCTGCCCGGCGGACCCTCCCCCGCCGACTCGCGAGGGGCCTGTCGGAACTATGAGTTGGGCTGGGCTCCCCGCTTGCCTGAAGCATATTGGAATATACCTGCCGATGCGAAGATCCAACTGCACGCAACCTGATTTGGGCCCCCGGTCACCAGGGCCTCCAGGGAAACGAACAGGCCGATCAGGCCGCCCGCGCACTCTCTCCCCGGGCTATTTCCCTGTCCTTGAGCGCCTACTCACAATCAGACAATCTGGCCCTTACATTCAAACACATCACCGATTACTACAAGGAGGAGCACCGGCGCTACCCGGCCCCTTGTAAGGGACTGGATCGCGCTGACGAGCGCCTCCTCATCAAAATTCTTACTAACACTGTACTGTGCCCGGCGGTACTTAAACATTTCAACGCATCCTTTGATGGCACGTGCCAGTTCTGTGGGGAGGTGGCTGACACCTTCCACATGGTTTGGGCGTGTCAGTCAAACCTATCTATCCCCCCCAACCCCAACCCCACCAGAGAGGACTGGGAGGCGGCCCTGCTCGGCTGTCAGGACCTAAAGACCCAAAAGGCCTTGGTTCACCGGACGCGGGCGGCGTTGCTTTCCAATCGGGCCCCGGAATAGGGGCTCCACCTAGTATTGTTAGGGGAAAGGGCCAATAGGGCCCACCCCAATCACCTCTCTGATATTTATTGCATTATAAATGTTTTTCACCACCACCACCACCACCCGCGGGACATAGAGAACCTCAAGACCTGGGAGGACTGGGAGAGGAAGGTGACGACGTTTGGCCTCACCCTCCACACGGACCCTGTCCACCCAACCCGGCTAGGAAATTCCGTGACACGGGATACGTGTCCGGACTTAACCTTCACTCGCAACATACGACACGCAGACTGGCTCAACACCGAGGAGACCCTCGGTAGCGACCACTGCATCATTAACACTACACTACGCACACGCCCCCTGAAGCGTCCCAGAACACAAGCCCATATCCCAGATTGGACGAAATTCAGGCAAAATTTTAACTCACTTGATAATACACCCATTTCCCCGCAAGGCTACACAGCATGGTCCCAACAGCTGCTGGCACGCCTTTCCTCGCATGAAACACACATCCAGCTCTCAGAGGCGGTCACGGACGTGGATAACCACCTTCTACACCTCTGGGAAGCCCGTCGCAGCCTCGTCCGCCGTTGGCGACGCCAGAAACACAATAGAAAGCTTAAAGCTCGAATTGCCGAGCTTACCCAGAAAGCGGCAGAGTACGCGGCCCAACTCGCCGACTCCAACTGGGTAGATAGATGCAACACGGCCGCGCGACAAATGTCCAGCCGAAACACGTGGCGTCTCCTTCGAGCCCTAATCGACCCAAGACAAACACGAACCGAAACACAAAAACATTTGCACCGAGCCCTGCACGCTTTTTCTGGCAACACGACTCAACTGGCACAGAAACTTCGGGACCAGTATCTGTGTACAGCCCAAGACCCCCGTGGATCTGCGTACTCTTATGCAGGCAGAGAGAACACGGAGCTTGATCAACCTTTCCAGCTCCATGATCTGCGGGCGGCTCTCGCCAAAATGAAACGGGGCACTGCGCCAGGACGGGATAAGGTCACCGTAAAGCTTTTGACGAACCTGCCCGACTTGGCATACCAGTCCCTCCTGGAATACGTCAATGCGATTTGGCGCGGGGACACCCCCCTGCCAATCGAATGGAAAACGGCTTTGGTCACTTTTATTCCTAAAGCTGGCAAACCAATTGACACAGATGACCTCCGCCCCATCTCTCTCACCTCATGTGTGGGCAAACTAATGGAGACGATGGTGCGGGATCGCTTATCTACATATCTTGAAAACAAACAAGTCTTTGCGAGCACCATGTTCGGATTCCGCCCACACAGATCCGCACAGGATGTCCTCCTGCAACTCAATCGGGAAGTCCTTGACCCCCTAGAATGCCCCCATAATGACCGGGTAGTACTCGCCTTGGATCTTAAAGGGGCATTTGACAATGTAACACATGAGATCATACTCACTAACCTAAGTCACACCGACTGTGGCCTCAATACATTCCAATACATAAGCCAATTTTTAATAGATCGTCAATCCTACATTCGAATTCAAGATAGAGACCATGGTCCTTACCTACTCGGCACGCGGGGAACCCCTCAAGGCGCGGTACTTTCCCCGCTGCTCTTCAGTCTTGCCATGATGCACCTGCCGGCCCAGCTGAGTGGTGTCGCCGGCGTGCAGCACGCCCTGTACTCCGATGACATCACTCTGTGGGCCACGCAGGGCAGCACAGGAGACATTGAAACCAGCCTGCAAACAGCGGCGACGATAGTAGACCGCTACGCCCGCCGCTGCGGTCTTCAATGTTCCCCTCAAAAATCGGAATTTGTGCACCTCCGCCCCTCACAGAAGTGCACAACTAAAATATCTCTCTCTCTTGAGAGTGGCCCCATACGCGAAAGTGATGAGATGCGGGTACTCGGACTCTACATCCACAAACACAGGCGGCCAGACACTACATTGGCCAAACTCCGTAAGGTGGGGGACCAGGCGGGCCGCATGGTCCGCCGGGTTTCCAACAAACGCGGAGGGTTACGAAGTAAGGATGCCTTGCGGCTGGCAAACGCTTTTGTAACCAGTCGAATTCTCTATTCGACTCCTTATCTCCACCTACGGAAACAAGAGGAGGACGCCCTTGAGGTCATCCTTCGCAAAATTGTTAAACGTGCCCTTGACCTCCCCATCACTACTTCAAACAGCCGGCTTATGGCTCTTGGGGTGGTGAATACTTTCCGGGAACTCCGGGAGGCGCACCTTACAAACCAGTACACGCGCTTGTCGCTAACGGAGTCGGGTCGCCGCCTTCTTGCTCGACTCCATATACAACACACCCCTCCAATGGAAGACAGGTTTCGCATCCCGGAACTGTGGAGACGTGCCCTCCACGTGCGGCCTCTTCCAGCAAACATGTCACATGAAGACCATAATGGTCGGCGCCTGGCACGAGCGGAAGCGCTAGCCCGATATTATGGCAACAAAACAGGTGTATACTACGTGGACGCCTCCGGCCCTCACCACGGGGGATGGTACACGGCCGCGGTAGTTCACAACAGCAACACAGTTAACGGCCTAACTTTCAGAGCCCGCAGTGCAACACAAGCAGAAGAGGTCGCGATTGCTCTCGCGGCCTCACATTCCAATTCAAAATACATAATCACCGACTCGCGAGGGGCCTGTCGGAACGTCGAACAAGGCTGCACTCCCTTCCTAGCCTATCGAATATACCAAAATTGCATACGGGATACGGACCCCGCACACCGTTACCTCATATGGGCCCCTGCTCATCAGGGGTTGGCAGGAAACGAGGCAGCAGACGCAGCCGCCCGCGCGCTCTCTCACCAGGCTGTTTTCTCCTCCCCGTCCGATCAGGAACCCGATTTTAATCCGGTCTATACATTCAAAGATATTACAACATATTATCAAAATTGTCATCGCCTTTACCCTAGCCCATGTAAAGGCCTTAAGAAGGCGGATGAGCGGCTCCTTCTCCGCCTTCTCACCAATACATTGCTGTGCCCGGCAGCGCTAAAACATTTTGACCCCTCCTTTAGCGGCAGCTGCCCACACTGTAGTGCAGTGTCTTCTGACACTTATCACATGGTGTGGGCCTGCCCCTCCAACCCCGCTATTCCCCCCATCCCCAACCCAGCCCGGGAGGACTGGGAGGCGACCCTGCTCGACTGCCACGACTTACAGGCCCAACAAGCCTTAGTCGGGCGCGCCCGGGCGGCGGCAACCGCCACTGGGGTCCCATACTAGGGACCTCCACCTAGTGTTTGTAAGGATCGGTCCCTTACGGGCTGATCCAAACATACCTCCTGCTCATTCGTAATAAATTTTTTCACCACCACCACCCAACCCTGCTAAAGAGGCCCCATTGGTCCTCTCTACATATCATCAAATCACAGCGTTCTACAAACTGAGCCGCATGACACTTCCACCACCCCGCAGTACCTTGTCGCCCTCATCCGGCGCCACATGGCGACAATTACAGACAGGCTGTTTTATCTCCCCCCACCGTCTCTCATGCTTTCACCCCACCTTTCCTCCTAATTGTCCCACCTGTGGCGTGCCTAGATCCACACTTTTCCGCTACCTTTGGGAATGTCCTTCCCCAAGGGCAGTACCCCCCTCCCCAATCCCACTCATTCTTCCTGGGAGGCTACTTTATGGGCTGCTCAGCCCGCCAGCCAGAAATGGCTGGTGGACCAGAACCCTTCGCTTCTTCCCTCCACATCCTTTCTCTCTGCCTGGCGGACCCTCCCTCGCAGGACTTAGAGAACCTGAAGACTTGGGAGAACTGGGAGACCCTGCTGCAGTCGGAGGACCCGGCCGTGCAGACCATCGCCACCGGCCGGGCTGCCAGTGTTATGGACCTTAGGAACATAAACACTTGAGTGCAGTGGGGTCGTGCGGGGACCCTGGGGCGTGCCGGAATTCCTCTTCAAACAATGTTTTTTTCTCTCTCTCTCTCTCGGCCTGTACGTGCAGCAAAAGACCCGTGGACTCCTGGACCAGTAGGGGACCACCCTGGAAGATTTTTTTTTTGTATAAAGTTATTCCCATCCATCCATCCATCCATCCATCCATCCATCCATCAATCCATCCATCCATCCATCCATCCATCCATCCATCCATCCATCCATCCATCCACCCGCCCGCCCGCCCGCCCGCCCGCCCGCCCGCCCGTCCGTCCGTCCGTCCGTCCGTCCGTCCGTCCGTCCGTCCGTCCGTCCATCCGTCCATCCATCCATCCATCCATCCATCCATCCATCCATCCATCCATCCATCCATCCATCCATCCATCCATCCATCCATCCATCCATCCATCCATCCATCCATCCATCCATCCATCCATCCATCCGAAAGCTGCTGCTGGCTGGCACAAGCACAGTGAGCGGCTGGCAGCTCTTTCTGTTCTATGTTAAAGGCACAAAACGCGAGGCAGGCCATGAACGGAACAAGGCGATGTCATGCAGGGTCAGGCATTTTCGCTCCCGCGACACTCGCGAATCTATTTGGGAACATGCGTGATGGCATTTAACTTCCAATGTACAGGTAGAAGCAGAATTTGCAGCGCCATGCATCATTTAAATGAAAATTGAACACTCTTGAAATCTGAGAGTAGATTCTACGTATGAAATATATAGCGGCTGTCACGGCATAGAGCGCTGGTACGGAAAGCATTCTTGAACGGATCAAAGATAAGGTGCCCCTAAAAGCAGTCAGTCCCTAAAAGCAGTCATCCATTCTCTCTTTTGCACGGCTGCGCGTACTATGTGTTTTAAGTTGCACGCCCATGACATGGGTGCCGCCACAGTCGATGAATCATCCGTAGCCCACGAATGGCGGAGGTAATGGAGCTGAAACTGTTCCTATTAAGGCGAAAGCCTTTAATGTCTCATCGTCCTAAGCAGCAGTTGTCGACAGAGAATGTCACGCTTTTCAGTTGGTCGAAACGGTCGTGACGTCACAGTGCGCCAATTTCAAACGGGGCCAATTGTACTTTGGCTAGTAACCATGCAACCAATTTAAGGGACCATATAGTGATGCTCCAAGTAAGTGGGACTGAGCTTATTTAATTGCTTAATTACCCAATTAGACTAATTAACTTCTCTAGTCAGGCCATATAAATAAATAAAACCTAGTAAGAAATTGGTCGAGCTCGGGAATAGAACCCCGGTCTCCGGAGTGCGAGACGAGCATGCTATCCACTCCGCCATGCCAGCTCGATGGTTTGGAATGAACAAAGGTACGTATAGTGAATACGGTGTCTTCGCTCACTGCCATCCTCCTCCCTTCCCTTCCGGCGAGGTTTAGGTGTCCACCGAGATATGAGAGAGAAATACATTTCCTTTCCTCAAAAACTAATTTACCGACCACCGAGGCGTAGACCCGAATAGGCGATGGCGTTCTACGGACTCCCTGTCAGCGTTGCAAGACGCTCTCGCATTCCACTCTTAGAGGCGAAGCTTAACATCTTAACCACACATCAGTGACCACACTTTAGGTCAATAAAGTGCACCCCCCCCCCAGAATTTTGACGGGTGTCCACCGAGATATGTGAGACAGTTACTGCGTAATTTTCTTTCCTCAAATACAATTTTCACTTTCTTCATTAAGGGCCATCTTCGTCTTTCTTCTTTCACTCCCACTTCCTCCGTTCCTCTACGGTGCGGTTCAGGTGTCCACCGAGATGACAGAGATTTACCGAGACAGAGAGAGAGCACCGGAACAGGTAGACCTAAACGAAAGCGCGAAGATCTTCGCGGTGCAGCAGTAGTGTCCCATCATGACTGACGCCGAAGAAAAATTTACAACATGGCAATGGAACTGTAGAGGATTTAGAAAAAAAAAACGATTTCAACATACATGTAATGGAGCATAAACACCCACCAACTGTAATAGCGCTGCAAGAAACTAACACTTCGCCGAAGATAGTCGGCTACGACACCATAGTAGATGAAATATATAAAAAAGTGACCATTTTATGTCAGAAGAGGGTCACTACGCACAAGCACACGACACCAGAAGAAGATATAGAGCACCTTTTAATAGAGGTAATACCTAAGAAGCGCGGGGAGAAGTGCCTATTCGTACTTAACATATATTCACCACCGCGCAAGAAGAGACATGACTTCAGAGAAATCATTAGAGCGGTGATCGGCCTCGTAAAACAAAACCACCTTGTGATTGAAGGAGATTTCAATGCTCCGCACAAAGGGTGGGGCTACAAGATGAATAAAAAAGAAAGGAAAAACCATCCTAGATGGAGTGGACACGCACGGGCTGGAAATCGTTACCGATAGCAGATACCCTACTAGGGTCGGAAACAGCGTTTCAAGAGACACTAGCCCTGATTTGACCATCATAGGAAATATCCTAGACTACGAATGGTCTAACACCGGGGAACAGTTCGGAAGTGACCAGTACGTAATTCAAACGGAAATTAAACTTACAAGGTTCAGCACAATCCAGAGGAAGACAAAAAATCACAGATTGGAAAAATCTGAGAACAGTTGGAGAATGAAGCCGGAAGAACTGCGATAACGGACATCGAAAAGAGGACCAAACGACTACGGGAGGTCCACAGAGACAATACTACGACGCTAGAGGTTACCGATGAATTTCCACGTGCGGATAAACGATTGCAACATCTTTGGGAGGCTCGTAGGGGGCTGACGAAAAGATGGAAAGCACAAAAACATAACAGGAAATTGAGACTCAGAATAACTCAATTCAATAAGGAGATAGAAGACCACACCGCAAACTTACTTAGAGACAATTGGCACCAAATTTGCAATGAACTAAACGGCAACTTGGGTAGCGCTAAAACATGGGCGCTGCTCAGGCACCTCATAGAACCGACAAAATCGAAGAGAGAAAGCAGCAAAACGATAGAACGTATCACGCACAATTTTCAGGGAACGGACGCCCAGATTACAGATTTTCTTTGGTCCAGGTACGTCGGAAGCACGCAGGTGCCACCCTGCACCATGGTGTATTCAGGGACAAGGAACTCGAAGCTGGATGAAGCGATAAAAGAATACGAGGTATACGCGGCTGCCAGGTCATTCATGAGGAACACAACACCGGGAAAAGATCAAGTAACCAATGCAATGATCATAAAAATCAGTGATGACCAAATCGAAAGCCTGACCGGACTAATCAACGAGCACTGGGAAAGAGGCACGGTCCCGGCGGAGTGGAAACACGCTGAGATTATCATCATACCTAAACCAGGGAAAACACCCCGTTTAGAGAACCTTAGGCCGATATCACTAACTTCGTGCCTTGGTAAACTATACGAGAAAGTGGTCAAGACTAGACTGAGCAACTACACGGAGGACAACGGTCTGTTTCCGGATACCATGTTCGGGTTCAGAACTGGAGTCTCCACGCAAGATGTGATGCTCCAGTTAAGAGACATGGTACTAAAACAAATATCGGGAACTCGAGAAGGCGTAATCTTGGCTGTAAACCTCATGGGGACCTTCGACAACATCAGCCACAACGCCATTCTCGCGGAACTCTCGACAACAAACTGTGGGGAGAGGATCTTCGCATACGTAAAGGCCTTCCTGTCTAAAAAAAACAGCAACGATCGGCATCAACATTAGGTCAGAAAAGAAGATGACGCCAGACAGAGGGACACCACAAGGATCCATCATCTCACCTTTGCTCTTTAACATAGCAATGATTGGATTAACTAGGAGACTGAAAATCATCAAAGATGTAGAACATTCAATTTATGCGGACGACATAAAAGTGTGGACGACAAAAGGATCGACGGGAAACAAGCAAGAAATACTGCAAAGAGCGGCGGATGAGATCGGTCAATTTGCTTTATTTAGCGGGATGCAGTGCTCTCCAGAAAATCAGAATTTATTAGACATCACAAAAACAAAGAGGACAGGGGAACGATAGAATTAGAAATAGATGGACAACCCTTAAGGAGGACAAATAAGCTTCGCATCTTGGGAATGTGGCTGCAGGAGAAAGGCAAACGGGACCATACCATCCATCTCTTGGAACACTCCAGGAAACAGATATGCAGGATGTTAAGCCGGATTACAAACAAGAGAAAAGGGGTGAAGGAGCGAGATGCGTTACGGATCACTTCTGCGCTCATCATACCGAGGATGACGTACGCGCTTCCGTACCTGCAACCTAACAAAAGGGAAAAGAACAAAATGAAAACATGCATCAGAAAGGCGTTAAGCAAGCTTTAGGCGTCATGACCTGCGCCTCGACAGGAATGCTAATGAACATGGGTGTGTACGGCACCTATGAGGAGCACAGCGAAACCATGCTCAGATTTCAACTCGAAAGACTTAAAAGAACAGCCGCTGGCCGCGCACTACTGCTAAAGCTAGGATACCCGGCAGAAGGCGAGGGCGAAGACAAGAAAGACATTGACAGCCAAATCAGGAGCTCTTTCTTGGTTAAACCAGTGCCCAGAAACATGGACCCGAAGAACCACGAAGGAAGACTGGCGGCGAGATCCTTGGAGTTGGACAGGTTCCTAAAGAAGAAACAGATAGTTCTGTATGTTGACGCGTCCAAGTAGAGAACGAAGGAAAATGCTAGGGCGGTAGCAGTAGTGAACACCAATGGGAAGATAATTACTGGTGCATCAGTGCGCACAATAACACAAGCAGCGGAAGACATCGCCATAGCTCTAGCCCCGACTGAAGCCCATCGGTAGGGACTGAGTTACTGGATAGCGACGAATTTTCAGGCTGCAGCGAGGGCATACAGAGATGGAAGGATCGGCCAAAAAGCCGCGAGGATTCTCTTCCAACAAAAACAACACAGACATGGATCAAACAATACAAACATTCAACACACCATCATTTGGGTCCCTGACACTGGGGTTGAGGGAAATCTCATGGCAGACACCGTTGTCCGAGGGTTCACGAACCGGAGGGCGGGTTTGCCTGTCGAACCCTTCAGCACGCCAGAATCTTACGGGGAGGCAATGAAGGCGTTGTTGGGAGCGCGCAAGAAGTACTCGGCTCCGGCGGATATCCTCGACAGAGAGCAGGCCACCACGCTCAGACGACTACAAACAGACACATACCCAAGCAGAGCCATGTATCATAAAAAGTGGCCGAAGAGATACGAGAAAGAGTGCGTGTGGTGTGGGGGCTACGCCACAACGTACCACGCCACCTGGGGCTGTGAAAAAAGCCCTTTACTACCAAAGCTAAATAGCCCTAGTCTAGAGCAGTGGGAGGCCCTCCTGGCTGACTCCGACCCGAGCACATAGCTTATGCTGGTGACGAGGGCCCAGGCAGTGGCGGAGGCCAACGGGATCCTGGACTAGGGAAGATCGACCACTGAAGCTCCACATCTATCTATCCCCAACCCCCTACTCCCTAACTCTTCTTTTTTTATAATAAATGTTTTTACTACTACTACTAGCCCACTATCATCCATCCTTTCCCACTTCCGCATGTGCCCTATGCCCAGAACCCTTCGCTTCTTCCCTCCACATCCTTTCCCTCTGCCCGGCGGACCCTCCCCCGCGGGACCTAGAGAACCTCAACACCTGGGAGGACTGGGAGACCCTGCTGCTCTCGGAGGACCCGGCCGTGCAGACCATCGCCACCGGCCGTGCTGTCAGTGTTATGGACCTTAGGAACATAAACACTTGAGTGCAGTGGGGTCGTGCGCGGACCTTGGAGCGTGCCCCGACTTCCTGTTGAAGTAAAGTTTTCTCTATCCAAACATGACATAAACGCTTTGGATGTTTTGATTGGCAAGGCATTCAAGGTAGCACTTCATCTTCCCCTCAACAAACCCACAGACAGATTACTAGGCTTGGGCCTCGACAACACGATCCGGGAACTGGAGGAGGCCCACCGACAGGCCCAATACATCAGGCTCACACAAACCTCCACAAGTCGGTGTATCCTGGACTCTCTCGGAATCAGAATACCGGCCAACCACCCAACTCTCCCCGCCATCCCACGACCTCTTCACCAGGCGCTCCTCATCAGGCCGCTCCCGAGGAATATGCACCCGTCCCACCATGAGCAGCGCTGCAGAGCCCGTGCGAAGGCACTCCATCGGGCGTACGGCCCCGAGCCGGACGCCGTATGGGTGGACGCTGCCTGCACGGGTGATCAAGCGACAGCAGCTGTGGTGGACTCCTCTTTATCCGCCCTCCTCACACTACCTCTCCCTCCAGACACCTCCCCGGAAGCTGCAGAGGAAGCCTCCATTGCACTTGCTATCACCAGCACGGAAGCCCGGTACATTTTAAGTGATTCTAAAACTGCGATTCTAAATTTTGCTCGAGGCCGATTCCATGTCCCTGCTTTTGGCATAGTGGACTCGCCCGATGCACCCCAGCCCCGCAAAGTGGAACTGATATGGGTGCCCGCGCACTCCGGGAATCCCGGAAACGAGGCCGCCAACCTTTTAGCCCGAGGTTCTTTAAACCGGGCTCAGGTGCCCTCGGATTGGGGATTCACGAAGGAGCGCCTGCACTCATTCAGCGAGCTGACGCAGGCCTACAGAGCCTCACGCCAGCTCTACCCCCGCCCTACCGCTCCCTAGATAACAAACAAGCAACGCTCTGGCGCAGAATACAGATACACTCTCTTCCATCACCCCTTACCCTAGCCCACTATCATCCCTCTTTCCCCACTCCGGCATGCGCCCTATGCACAGAACACTTCGCTTCTTCTCTCCACATCCTTTCCCTCTGCCGGCGGACCCTCCCCCGCGGGACCTAGAGAACCTCAATACCTGGGAGGACTGGGAGACCCTGCTGCGCTCTGAGGACCCGGCCGTGCAGACCATCGCCACCGGCCGGGCTGCCAGTGTTATGGACCTTAGGAACATAAACACTTGAGTGCGGTGGGGTCGTGCGCCGAATTCCTTGTACAATAAAGTTTTTTCCCTCTCTCTCTCACTCAGCAGAAGCTTGTCAGCACAGGTGTCACGCTTTTCACGGATGTCCACCAAGATATGTGAGACAGTTTGCGTAATTTGCTTTCCTCAAATACAATTTTCATTTTCTTCATTACGGCTTCTCTTTCTTCTTTCACTCCCACTTCCTCCCTTCATGTGCGGTGCGGCTCGGGTGTCCACCGAGATATGTGAGATAGTTACTGCGTAATTTTTTTCCTTAAATGCAATTTTAATTTTCTTCATTACGGCCCTCTTTCTCTTTCTTCTTTTCCTTTCTTCCTGTACGGTACGGTTCAGGTGTCCATCGAGATGACAGAAAATTACTGCGCCATTTTCTTTCCATAAAAAGCGTTGCGTTGAAAGGGCAAGGCATCGCGCCGAACGCGTGGTGGGGTTCCGTGGACTCCCTGGAAGCGCCACAACACGCTGTCGCGTTGCACACCTAAAGGCGAAGCTTAAGCGGCATTAATTAGCAGTTAATTATTATTTAGTCATTAACAAGTAACTACCTATTAATTATTCAGTTGTCTTTGTTAGCAATTAGTCATCAATTATGTCTGAGGCCATTCAGTGGTGGCGTCACCAGCGGCACAGAGGCAGTCAAAGTGGTGCAGAAAACGCTTTCGCCTCTACGCACTCTAAACAGTCAAAGTTCGCCCTGAATTCTTTACAAAAATAATTATTGTTCACGTAATGAATCATCAAAATATGATACATGCAATTAACACTGCTTAAGAATTAATGCGCCAAGGAAGAGTGCTTTCGATTAATGTTTCCACGTGCATTAAACTGATTTCTTCCAGTTTAGGTGTATGACACCACCGGAACCGCTGTACGACCAACGGCTGCATCGGCTGCATCGCAACAGCTGCATCGCACGGAGCTGAAGCTTTTACTGGTGCAAAAAAATTTTTCTTCATGTAGTGAAGCTGGGTGCATAAAATTTTGGCACATGCACTGAAGACTGCTAAAGCATTACTATGCCTAGGCACAGTGCTTACGCGTATTGTTTCTAGATGCATTAAAATTACTTTTTTCCAGTTAGGTGTATGACACCATCCGAAGCGCTGCACGACGAACGGTTGCATCGCAATATTTGATACAGAAGTCTGGGAAGGCGTATTATTTGAGGGTGCGTATATTGTTGCTGGAACGCCGAGCGGAGCGGACGTCCTTCACATGGGCGCTGTGAACTTTCGCTTCTATTTTTCCAATTACCCTTCATAACGCCCAAAACTCCTACCTCAGGCTTTCGTGAACAATCAAGGGACCTCTTTACGTGGACTGCTTTGTCCGTGAGTACGCTGTATTTTGCACCAGCACCTTACGAAGATCTCCGAAGCGGAGCCTAACTCTTCTCGGCGACGCATTGCGGAGCGGCGTTTCACGCCAACGCTTCATATGGCCGACGGCGCTGCCATCCCATCCAGCCACAGCGTGTCCTGCTCGCTGTCCGTGGCAACGGAGGGAGTCCACGAGCTTGCCGACATGGATACCCAGGACGCCATGCCCGGAATTTCTACCATCGACACACCGGAGGGGAGCCTACCGCACGGGAAGCCACTAGACAGGACTGAAGCCTACCTGAAGGCTACGCCATGGTTCAGGATGATCGACGCACGAAAACAACGATTCAAATCTTTAACGGAGGCAGAAGCGCATAGACCTACCGAAAGATCACGACCCGTACGCTCCATCAAATTACCGAGGCTGCCGCATGATGACTACAAGGTGGTAATACGTCTGCGTGGAGGGGTGACGCTGCATAACAACTCCAGTAGGTCACTTCTTGCTGCTTTGCAATTCAAGCTCAGCCGCCAATTGACCCACGAGGCCAGAGTCAGGATCAAGCCACAGCAAAAACTCGCTTTTCTGAGCACCCCAGATCCGCACCTGACTGAACAGATATGCAACATCCGAGATATCAATCTAGGAGGAAAGGAATAGTCAATGAGCGCTTATGCAGCCTCACCGTGTAAAGGCATCATTACCGGCGCCTTACCGATACCATCGGAAGAGGAATTACTGAACTGCACGGAAACATATCCCCAACAAATAAACATCATTCAAGCGAGGCCTTTTGGCACGAAGGGTTCATGTCTATATACCTCTGGAGGCAAAACAGTGCCACGGTTTGTCTACCTGAGCGGCATAGAATAGAGGTGCTAACCATTCCGACCAGTGATGCAGGTTTCCGGATGCTGCCTGAATACAGGGCACCGTGCTGACATTTGTCCCACTCCGTAGGAGAAAAGATGCTACAATTGCGGAGTACGCAATCATCCACCAGGACATGTCGATTGCAAAAAGTACTGCATCGTCTGCGACACATCCAACCACTCCACCATTCACACGAACTGCCCGGAAAGACAGAAGAACTACACCAAAAGAGGGAAAAAGACAAGCAAAGCTGAGGAAGCCGTAATCCGACGCCATTATTATGAAGACATTGCTGCACAGAGCCAAATGCAGAAGAACCACACTCCTGAGCAGAATCAAAAGACGGCGCAGAAGAACAAGACTGGGCAGGAGCACAAGACTGAGCATCGACCCAGGAATGAGCATCGGCCCAAATTGAACCAAACCCAAGCCGACCGCCCGGGAGAACCCCAAGGATATAGCAACAGCACAACACTTCCCATGAAAGGGAATCAGAAAAATGGTCCAAGCAAGGCACTCACCATCCATCCAAGAAACCTTGCAACCAAAGCAGAGAACAAAGGCCACCCCTCCCACCACTGAGGACGGAAAACCCAGTAGCCACCATGGCTGCCCAGACACCTTTGGAGCAGGCCATGGAGACCGAGAGCTCAGAACCGTCGGACAACCAAGATACCAAAAACCACACGAAAAAGCGCAGTTTGGACACCCTGAACGCCGGATATCAAACTTCGCAACGCGATTTCGCACAACTTCAACCCATTCGGGGGCCCAGTGGTACCTTGACAGATGCCACCGAGCCACGGGCCTGTACTTCGAAAGCCAGTGATTGTGCAGCCCACATCCAGGAGACCCAGGAGACGCAGTCACTCCGGAACGCTACACCCGAGAAAGAAGCCGGCCCTGCTAAAAAGGGTGAGTTGTCCGTCCAAGCACACTCCACTCCTACCTCTTATCTAACCCCTGACCCCCCTATTACATCTCAAAAGGTGGTTAAACAGTACATATGCTCAGCTGAATTTCGCTCAGAAATCACTACCATAATAAATACTATAGTTGCTGAACAACTCGGAGCGATGCAGCAACAGCTCATACTAGCCAAGGCACAGTTGATGCAGTGCATGGCTGACAGGATAGAAGCTACGATTAACACACGCTTGGAAAAACATGAAGCCGGCATCAACAAGCTTTTCGAACTTGAACCGCATCAGGAATTGCCTCGCAAGCAGCGCGCAGTTCAACCCGCTGCCTGTCCTCATTCAGCATCTCCAGACCAGGAACATGGCGCAGAAGAATAGCACGCGAAAAGGTCGGCGGCGACGCCAGTCCACTACACAAACAGAAACAATTATATGGCAATGGAACTGTCGCAGCATACGCCGAAAACAAGCACAACTAGCCCCATATATAGCAAATTCCCCAAATCCCCCCAATGTCATCGCTCTGCAAGAGACTGAAACAAATCGCATTTATATCCGCGGTTATCACACGGCAGCCCTTACACCACGTACGGCAATCCTGACACTCGCATCCATGCCGGTGCGAGACCGCACACTGACAAACACGCCCGACAGCAAATGCACTCAATATACCGCGATAGTGCTCAGCTCACCAGGACACGCATATGGCCTCACTATTATTAACATATACAGCAATCCTAAAGATAATGGCAGAGTTATTCCGGACATCCTGGGCACCTTCTCTTCCTCAAAGCTCCTTGCGGTGGGTGATTTTAATGCACGTCACACGAACTGGGGATACACCTCGGATACCCCCTAAGGTAACCTGATTTCTACCGCAATGGCTGATTACAGCCTTAGCCTGATCACAAACCCCACCGTGCCCACTCGCACTGGGACAAGTGTCACCCGAGACAACACACCCGACCTCACATGGGCCGCACCGAACATAATCGTTAAATCCCCCACGGTGCTCCAAGACAGCCTGGGGAGTGACCACTTTCCAGTCTCCACTATTATTGATGATGATTCGAAAATTTTCAACCCTCGTTCGCAGCTTCTCACTGACTTGGATAAATTACGCTCATACTTGGCAGCTAATTCTGCCGAAGCCCGTACTGTCACCGACTGGATAGATCGTCTGGTGGAGGCCATCCAGGCGAACAGCAAACGCGTTAAAAATTCCCCAACGGCACCGCAAGTTGATGCACATCTGGCTCACATATGGGAGGCCCGACAGGGACTTCTGAAGCACTGGCGTCGCCAGCGACACAATCGTAAATTGGGACTCCACACAGCCGCTCTCACACGCGAGGCAGAAGAATACACGAACAGGCTAGCCCGCGCAAAGTGGGCAACCTTTTGTAACGACCTCTAGGGTACATTAAGCACTAAACGCACATGGTCCCTCGTACGCGCTCTCTTGGATCCAGCAACTACTAAATATCAGACACAAGAAAACACACAACATCTGATACAACTAGACCTCCAAAAGGGCGCCGACGAAATTGGCCAACTACGGGACACTTATATACCTACATCTCTTCAGTCGGCGCATCCACCCAATCTACCTCCATCTAACCCAGAACTTGATGCCGACATCACCTTGAACGAAGTCCGCCGAGCACTTTATAGCATTCGCTGCTCTACGGCGCCGCGGCCGGATGGCATAACATTCAAGGCACTACTCACTCTGGACGACGTCTCTCTCCAGGAACTCACGAAGCTCTTTAATAACCACTGGCAAGCTGGGACGCTTCCATCATCCTGGACCCATGCCAGCATGCGATTTATACCCAAACCGGGCAAACCCCTTACTCTTCAAAATCTGCGCCCCATCTCCTTAACGAGCTGTGCCGGCAAGCGCTTCGAGCATGTCATTCTCAATCGCCTGCAACCGTTCCTAGAAAGAACAGGATTTCTCTCAAATGTTCAATTCGGCTTCCGTGCAAACATCTCGCCGCAAGACGTACTTCTCGCACTTAAAGAGTCCCTCGAGCAAAATGGTGGTTTGAGCTAGTTGGTACATCTTTAAAATTTCACCAGCGCTGCGACTAGGAACAAGAAACAGAGAAGGAAGACAAGGACAAGCGCTACTAACAACTGAAAGTTTATTTGAAAGAACACAGAATATATGCACACATCTGACAACCCAAAGCGCCTGCGCTTCCCGCAAAAAGCACGCAAAAGAAAGTTAAGAATCTAGATACAAAATTTCACATTCATGTAAGTTTACAGATGGTGTGCTAACGCACGTGTCGCTGTTCTTTTGAATGTGATAGGCTTCACACAACTCCCTAGTCAGCTGATCTGGATGTCTGAATTTAACCTTTGCCCTGTTAAGCAGTGGAAAGCATGCTTTTTTATTAGACACACCGGGTTTGTTCAGATGACAATCTCTGTAATGAAGGGACAGATTTGATGAAGGAGCACCATTCAAAGAGGTTTTATGCTGACGTAAGCGTGTATTTATGCATTTCCCGGTTTGCCCAATGTAATTCTTGCCGCATTTAAAAGGTATGTCATATACCACTCCCTCTGCACATGGCACAAAGGGTGATTCATGATCCACCTGGCATGCATTATTTCTTTTGCCTCTTATTTCCTTATGTTCCCGGGCTCTTTTGTCAACAATAGCACAAACCTTGCCTAATTTATTAGGGACCGAAAAGAGCACTTTAACCCCATATCTAGTGCCAACCTGCTTAAGCCTATGGGATAACTGATGAATGTAGAGTATTACCGCATACTTCGTTCTATCATTACCGGAATTTTCCTGTGCTTCATGTCTACCAAACGACTTCATCTTCTTCAGGATCTTGTTGCTAGCAAGCACTATCACATCTTTGGGGAAGCCCGCTGACCTTAGCCTTTGAACCTGCGTATCGAAACTGCTGCCTAAAGTATGAATACATGATTTAGTAAGTGCAGATCCTAAACAAGACACTGCTATGCCGCATTTAACTATTTTCGAATGCCCAGACTGATAATTTAGCAAAGGCTTTTCCGACCGCTGTAGGAAGGACCAACAAACATGATTCACCTTTTTCTCCAATCTAATATCCAAGAATTGCAGCTGATTTTCTTCCGGTAATTCAAAAGTAAATTTCAGACCAAACCCGCAGTTTTCAAAAGTCCTTAAAATGTCATCCACCTGTGCTTTGAAGTCATGGGATTCAACAAAAACAAGATAATCCTCTACATACCGGAAGATTTGTTTTACACGGTTGCCTAAGCTAACTTTAATGCTCCTATCCGCATAGGAAAGAAAGATATTACTGAGTACTGGAGCCACTTTTGAGCCTATGCACACCCCTGTTTTTTGAACATATAGCCTGCCTTCCCATTCAACAAATGTGGATTTAAGATAAAATGACACAAGCTCCAAAAACGAGCCCACAGAAACACTACACTTTGAAATGAATGCTTCTTCATCGTTATCGTCTACTATACATTTCTTAACACAGTGGAGGAGCCTATCATGTGGCAAAGAATAGAATAAATCCTGCACATCAATACTAAACATATCACACCCACCAGGATTATTTAGTTTAAGATATTCCACAACCGCTACGGAATTAGATACAAGAAACGGGTCTTCTACAGTTAGTGAACACAAATTACTTTGCAAAAAACTTGAAACAGCATGTTGCCAAGTTCCCCGTTCAGTAACAATGCAACGGAAGGGGATGTCAATTTTGTGAGTTTTGGCAGCAAAAAACACTTCTAAAAAGTGGCCTCTCGCCTTCTTAACGGATGCTTGCAGGCCAACTAAATTCATACCACCTACCAGCCTTAACGCCTCGCTTTTTTGCTTAACTGCACTGGTACGCACAGGCTTAAAGCTTTTGTCGACTGAATTCCTAGCCTTCTCGCGGAAAAGTTTCTCTGGCAGCGTAACGAAATAACCTTCTTTATCCGAGACAACCACGCGAAGTTTCGCGGACGTCAAGAAATCGGTCAGGTGCGCTTTCAGTTGTTAGTAGCGCTTGTCCTTGTCTTCCTTCTCTGTTTCTTGTTCCTAGTCGCAGCGCTGGTGAAATTTTAAGGAGTCCCTCTTTAGCACTAAGCGCCGTACAGCCGCTACGCGAGCCATACTGGCCCTGGATATTCTTAAGGCTTTCGACACAATAAGCCATGGCCATATCCTCACGACATTAGCCACCACGGGATGCGGCACCCACATATGGCAATATATTCGGGCCTTCCTTCAGGGACACACGGATGACCTCTACCTTGGGGATATTGCCTCCCAGCCTTTCCCCCTGCCTTACCGGGGTACCCCACAAGGGGCGGTTCTATCACCTTTACTCTTTAACATTGCCCTAGCGCCACTGACAAAGGCCCTTGCTGCTATCCCAGGGCTCCACACGGCCATATACGCAGATGATGTAACCCTCTGACAACGGGAGCATCCCTTGGAACAGCCCAGGATATCCTGCAATCTGCCATAGACATCACCACCACTGATTTAGTAAACACAGGCCTCTGTTGTTCTCCAAATAAATCGGACCTACTGCAACTGAAACCCCTCCACAGTGACCCCCCGATTGAACTGCACATGTACGGGAATCCAGTGCCCATTGTGCCTCAGGTGAAGATTCTCGGTCTTCTCATTAACAACACACTCGATGCAACCTCCACCCTCTAGCTCTTGCAAAGACAGACCTAACAGTCGCTGCACTTTTGAGACGGGTGGCAGCACGCAATCATGGGCTGTATGAACGCGAGACACTCAATATGACAAATGCATTAATCATTAGCCGCATTACATACCACCTTCCATATCACACACTTACACAGCGGCAAAGACAACAGGCACACATCATAATACGCACGGCTGTCCCTTCCGCCCTACGTCTTCCACGGACGGTTAGCACGAAACGTCTCCTGGCCACTGGTACCCACAACACATTGATCTTATTAATTGAGGCTCAACGCACCAACCAATTAGTCCGCTTGAACCGCACGGAAACAGGACATTGCCTACTGCGACAGCTACGCATCAATCCGCCAATTCCCACCCCAACAAGTCCTACACCTTACATGATTTCTCTGCGCACGCAGGATCACATATATCAGAAGCCCCTACCAGGCAATATGAGTTCTAGTCTCCACCACAGTAGGCGGCTAGCGCGAGCGAGCTATTACACCAAAACATGCACCAACCACTCCGATATCCTTTATGTCGACGCGGCACAAAATTTTAAAGGAGGATATTTCGCGGCAGTTGCCTATGAAGACGGCACAGTGGGCGCCGCCGCCACCATGCGAACTAATTCGCCTGCAGAGGCGGAAGGAGCCGCCATCGCACTTGCTCTGGCCCACTCCACCACTGACACAAACAGAACCGAAATTTGCACAGATTCCCAGGCCGCTTACCGCCACTACCTAAAGGGCGTGGCGACGCCGGCAAACACCGTATTCTTACCACGGCCACCTCTCTCGACCGAACGGTTACTCTGTCGTGGGTCCCTGGGCATTCCTCGATCCCGCTAATGAGCGCGTTCATGCGCTGGCCCGAGAACTCTCCTCCCGGACCCCGGATGATCAGGCACCCAACCCTGCCCAAGAAGCCCCATTGGTCCTCTCTACATATAACCAAATCACCACATTTTACAAATTCAGCCGCATGACACTGCCACCACCCCACAGTACCTTGTCGCCCTTATCCAGCGCCACATGGCGACAATTACAGACAGGCTGTTTTATTTCACCCCACCGTCTCTCATGCTTATACGCCACCTTTCCTCCTGATTGTAACACCTGTGGCGTGCCCAGATCCACACTTTTCCACTACCTTTGGGAATGTCCTTCCCCAAAGGCAGTACTCCCCAATCCCAATCCCACTCATTCTTCCTGTGAGCCTGCTTTACGGACCGCTCAGCCCAATGGCCAGAAATTGCTGGTGGATCGGGCTTTGCGTGAAGCACAAGCCCTGCCCTAATTAACTGCTAATTAATGGCGCTCAAGCTTTGCCTTTAGGAGTGGAACGCGGCAGCGTGTTGTAGCGGTGCCAGGGAGTCTACGGAACGCCACCACCTGTTCGGCGCGATGCCTTGCCCTTTGAACGCAACGTTTTTTGAGGAAAGGAAATGGCGCAGTAATTCTGTGTCATCTCGGTGGACACCCGAACCGCACCATAGAAGAAGGGAGGAAGTGGGAGTGAAAGAAGACAAAGAGGGCCGTAATGAAGAAAATGAAAATTGTATTTGGGAAAGGAAATCACGCAGTAAATGTCTCACATATCTCAGTGGACATCCGTCAAAATTATGGGGGGCACTTTTTTGACCTAAAGTGTGATCACTGATGTGTGGTTAAGATGTTAAGCTTCGCCTCTAAGAGTGGAACGCGACAGCGTCTTGCAACGCTGCCATGGAGTCCACAGAAACGCCATCGCCTGTTGGGCTCTACGCCTTGCTCGACGGTAAATTAGTTTTTTAGAAAAGGAAATGTATTTGGCTCGGATATCTCGGTGGAGACCTGAACCTCGCTGTAAGGGAAGAGAGGGAGATGGGAGTGAACGAATACACCGTATTCACTAGATGCGCCTTTGTTCACTCTAAACCATCGAGCTGGCATGGTGGAGGAGAAAGACGAAGACGGCGTTGTGAACGGTCGCGTTTTTGCTCTCCGCAGAAATGGATAAATCGCCCGTAGGCAGAGGTACTGTTGCGGCTTCTGCTGCCAGTAATACTTACCGTACTGTTCTTCCCCGTCTGCGAGCTGGTAAGCTGGTTTTTAACTCCGTATTTCTGCATGCGGACTTTGCTGGCCGTCCCTTTCGTGCCCAGGACTTCAGAGATGCCTTACGGGGTGTCATTGACCTCTGTGACATCAGCTCGATCGGACAGTCTCAGATGTCTCACGTATGGATGATAACATGCAAGACAGCGTTAGCGAAAGCAAAGCTCGTGAGCACTCAGGAGTTACAAGTGAAAAACCACCGTTGTCTAGTGATTGATCCGGAACTGAAGAAAGTAAAGCTCAAGATACTTTGGCTCCCAGAACATCTTGAAGATTTTTACATTCGGGACGCCCTTCGCGCTAGCGGAACGATTACGTCTATCGCAGTGGAGCATTGGAGGGTTCCAGAAATGGAGCTCATGCGCACCTTGAATCGAGACGTTGCCTTGACTCTTGCTGATGGCGTCACTGTCAACGACGTGCCTCACACTTTGACAATTTGCAGTGTACAATGTCTGGTTTTAGTGTCAGGAAGGCCACCACTGTGTCTCCGTTGCCACAAGGTTGGCCATATACGCCGTCATTGCCGCACTCCTCGGTGTGATGATTGTCGGCGTTTCGGCCATACTACAGAGCAGTGCGTAGACTACATGCTGATAAGCTACGCGGTGGCACCCGTGCCATGGACGACGCATTGCAGGAGCACTTGATGGACGCAACAAAAGTTTTGGATGCTGCTGGTGGCACGCCAGCCGTTGCGCCCATTGACTCAGCGACTACTGACCCGCTCTCTGGCCCCGTTCCTGCTGTGCAGCATGAGCCTACCCAGCCTTCACAGATGGAGCAGCTGTCTGCAGATGATGAGCGTCGATGCCTGGCAGAGCAGGCTCCAGCTATATGCAGTGTCAGTGATGGCACTCTTGGCGCACGTGCCTGTGCTGTGCGTGGGCCAGAGGAAGACAAGGACGACGGTGTGGCTCCGGCGCCGAATGCCTGCACTGCTACATCTTCTGAGCTTCCTGCCGCATGTGCCACACAGGTAACAGAGTGCCAACCTGGCACTTCCCTCCCCGACGGCAACTGTGATGCCGATGAGCAAAATTTAAGTGTGGCCTCGAAGCGCGGTGTGTCTCCGAGTTCTGCCTCCTCTGAGGAGGACAGTGTCCCCGCCAAGCATAAGTCCCGCCGTCGAATGTCAAAGAATAAGAAACCTCCTCGGCGCTCCAGATCAAGGGGAAAGGGCGTCAACTCTAGGGAGGTCTCACCTTCCGGAGTGATACCCACAGACATTGTGGATGCCTGATTGAAGCTCAAGTTAGCCACCATGGCGTCTAACCAGCAGTTGACTGTTGCAACACTCAACATATGTGGACTCCGTTCAAGGCAGAAACAGGTACAGTTACGCCGATTGCTTTGGGCAATCGGCTAGACATTGTCGCTATTCAAGAAACTAAGATAGAATTGAAGTGGATACAGAGATAGCCCTGCGACCTTTCCTGACAGATTACAACGTTTGTGTGTCGCACGCAGTGGGTCTTTCGGCAGGTTGCTTTCTTTTCTTAAAGAAGAGTCTACCTATTTCTGACTTTAAGTACCAGGTTGACATAGAAGGGCGTCTGATATGTTGTGACTTTCGACTGCATGGCGAGTCGTGGAGGGTTATCAATGTGCATGCTTCAAATAATGGATTCAACGAGCAGTTTGTTTTTTCATGACATTGTAACTCTCCTAGGATGTGATCGTTATGTCGTTTTCATGGGTGACTTCAACTGTGCGTGCGACCCACGCGATCGCACAGGTCTTAACCAAAATGCCGATAAGAGCTCTGGTATATTATTGTCTATTACCGAAAACGCAGGTTTAATTGATGCCAGATTGTCATCCGCCTTCACATACATCAGAGGAGCCACACATTCACGCCTTGATCGCATTTACGTTTGCGTAGATCTCCTTAAACGGCACACTTTATGTGCTGTCAAGCCTGTTTCGTTCTTAGATCATGCTATGGTCATTGCGCGGATTGGAGAATGCGCCCGTCCCAAATTTCAGCCGCAGTGGGAACTGTGGAAGCTTAATTCCGAGCTTCTAAATGATGAGCGTTTTCAGCAGCAACTGATGACAGCTTTGGAATGTTGCTTGGTCATGGATGTCCCATTATTTGCAGCTTCGGAGATGTTTAAGCTAGAAGTTCGTAGCATAGCTATTGAGATCGGCTCCGTGAAGTCTTATCTTAAGCATGGTGAGGAGAAACGGTTACTTTAGAGTCTTTATAATCTGCATGCGCTTGAATGTGAGGCTACTGGCTTGTACACAAAGGAAATTGATGCTGTTAAGTGCAACCTTAAGAAGTTTGATGCAGAACGCTATCGTGCGGCCCGTGTACGATCCCGCAGCAACCGTGCTCTGCACTCTGAGGAGCCTACTAGACAGGCCTTGCTAGATGAGCGTCGCCACGTGGCTGCCAAGCGAATTTCTGAGCTCTACTGTGGTGGTGCCATGGTCTCAAGTACAGATGTCATAGTTACCGAGTTTGAAAACCATTATAGCTCTCTGTTTGCTGCCACGTCTAGCACTGCTGATGATGTTCATATAGCGCGATTGGTGTCCATGATTAACCCACTCAATGAGGATGAGTGCAAGGCAATAAGTGGCTCTTTAAGCTTGGGTGAATTGCAAGATGCAATTGATCAAATACCGCTTTCGAAAACCCCGGGGTCTGAAGGCATCTCAGGAGAATTTTCTAAGGCATTTAAATCCGTTCTAGCCCCTGTCCTGCTCCAAATTTTTGAGACAAGTATTGATGTTGAATTTCTGCCTCAGTCATTTACGAAAAGTCATATACCAAAAACCGAGGATAAGGAAAAACTTCGATTTGTAGATGGCTACAAACCAATCACGCTTTCTAATGCAGAGTATAAGATTTTTGCTAAAGTACTGTCAAATCGGCTGCGGCTTGCAATGTCTACTTTGATTGGGCCTCATCAAACATCTGGCTTGCGGGGACGATCAATACAATCTAACCTACATGTAGCGCGTACGGTGTTGCAGTATTGCAGTGACGCTAAAGAACAAGTAGCAATGCTGCAAATTGACCTGGCAAAGGCATTTGATCGAGTGTCCCATTCATTTCTTTTTGCACTTTTAAATCACGTCAATCTCGGTTCAATACTTTCTACTGGTATACGCCTTTGTTACAAATCCTGTACCACGCGCTTGATTGTTAATGGCTGTCTCTCGCAACCAGTCCCAATTCAGTCTTCGGTGAAACAAGGGTGCCCGCTGTCTCCGCTCCTGTTCGCATTATACTTGGAGCCACTGCATAAGTGTTATAAACAGTAGAGCTGTCAATGGTTTCCGAATAATGGGCTACGAGCTGACGGTATTGGCTTATGCAGATGACCTTGCGTTTTTTTGTACTGATAAGCCAAGCATCGATGAGGTTCTTCGTTTAACGGAGGACTTTGGTTCGGTGTCAGGAAGTCGGATTAATCGCTCTAAGAGTTGCGGTATTTGTTTTGGTAGCTTGGGTTCGACACCTGCTGAATATGCTGGTATAACATGGACATGCAGGCCACCAAATTACCTTGACGTCCCTTTGAGTGCCTATAAGCATAGCGCATATTGTTGGAAAGACCGCGTGTCAATCCTTCAGCGCTATGCTCAAACGTTTGTCCTCCATGGCCTCTCAATTTTTGGCAGGGTGACCGCCTGTAATCTGTTTCTCGCCACTAAAATATATTATGTGATGCAAATTATTTCAATTTCAATTTCAATTTCAATTTCAATTTATTTCCCAGAAGGTTCTGGTCGGCTGACTGGGCTAAAAGCTGTGCGTAAACAGCTTGACGAGGCCCCAGCCAGCCGTTACAAGGCATAACAGCACACATTAAAAGAATATTCATACACATAGAGAATCAAATAGTTGATACAAGGAAACAAAAGAGTATTATGGATTCAAGTAAAGGCAGTGAACATATAGTTATATTAAGAGGACACCAAAAATATCAATTCGGCAAATAACACTAACTGCAAGGAAATATACATACAATCAACTCGATTAATGACAGCAAATCTTACACACTTTATTAACGCTTTAAACGAGAAATTTGTTAAACAAACTGAGGAAAATTGGAGAGAAATTTTCAACTAAGAGAAAGAACATCAGGTTACATCATTACAAAATAATGACGTAGTGTAGCTTTGGTAGATTTATTCGTGTCTTTGTATTTGTTGAGAATTGTGGGAAGATTGTATTCTAGTGCCTGTAGCCTGTAGTCTGTTCGAAAAAACGGTACTAGCCATTTGTCTGTGTTGCGTGTGTTTACTGGATGGCTATTTTCTTTTAGCAGTGTGGTACCTTCTACCATTGATCTGAAGCTGGAAGGGAAATAGTATGACAACATAATTCGCAATTCGTACATATTTTGAATCCTTACAACATTATGCGCCTGGAGAGCTTGTCGAGTATGACCTAAGTAATCAAGATTCGCAATATGACGAATGGCTTTCTTTTGGAGCAGTGAAATTTTCTCTATGTTTGTTTTAGTAGTTGTGAGCCAAACTAAAGAACAGTAATAGATGCGTGAGGCAAATAGCGCATTATATATCTGAAGTTTTATTTTACAAGGAATAAAAGTGCGGCAGCGGCAGATTGCGCCTGTCACTGACGAGAGACTATTAGTTAACTTTTAAACGTGTGAATCCCAAGTAAGGTTAGAAGAAAATGTTACCCCAAGTATGGTGTGTTCATGAACGATTTCAATTTTCTCACCAGCACAGGTAATAACACCTTCAAACCTGATAGCCTTGTTTTTTGGTCGAAATACCATCACTTTTGATTTTGTAGGATTGATTTTGAGTATATTAGCACCACACCACTTCTGAAGAGTATCAAGCAATTGGTTACATTTGATCATTAGTTTAGTTACATCTACACCAGAGAATAGTACTGTGCAATCATCAGCATATATAATGAATTTTAAGGTCTTATCAATGTTTACAATACTGTTGATATACACATTGAATAATAAAGGGCCCAGCACGCTACCCTGCGGTACACCTCTGATGATTGGTAAAAATGACGATTGATGGTTGGCAAGATATACGCATTGCTGCCTGTTTGCTAAGTAGGACTGTAATAAGGATAGAGGCTTACCCCTGATACCGTAAGCTGAAAGCTTATGAGTTAGAATATCATGGTCCAGAGAATCGAAAGCTTTACTGAAGTCGATGAAAAGGCTGACAGTTATTAGTTTCTTTTCAAAAATTTTCACTATGTATTCCTTAAGTTCTAATAATGCTAATTCAGTAGAGCGTCCTTTTCTGAAGCCAAACTGTGCATTAGAAATTAGGTGGAACTTTTCAAAGAATTTGTTAAAGCGGTCATATAATATCTTTTCAAATCCTTTTCCAAATGTAGGTATTATAGATATTGGACGGTAATTTTTTGGCACGTTTTTATCCCCTCCTTTGTATACAACAGACACCCGGGACTTTTTCATCGCATTTGGAAATTCCCCGGATTCAAGAGAAAGATTGAATATATACGTTAGTACTGGTGTTAGGTATTCTATAACATACTTGATAGGCTTAATTTGGAGGTTATCAATATCAAGGGCTTTGCTGTTTTTTAGTGACATAAATGTTCTATAAACTTCTGCTTCATCTGTTGGTGTAAGAAATATACTTTCGGCGCATGAACAACTTAAATCTTCGTTTATTTGGGAATTTTTGTGTTGTAGTGCAGTTCCAATGAAGTGCTTATTGGAAAAGTCTGCAAGACCTCGACCGGTAATTATCTGGTCTTCGTGAGTTATTTTATCAGGTAATAAATCCTTCCTGTCTCTACCCAGAACATTATTGATTACTTTCCAGGCTGCGGCCGGCTGTTGTTTACCAATACTTGCAAAGAGATTTTCAAAGTAAGCAACTTTTGCCCTCCGAAGCTCAGAATTCAGCTTGTTTCTGACCACTTTGAAATTTTTCAAAGCATCAGGATTTCGCGTTGTTAAAAAAGTGTGAAAAAGTGTATTTTTTCTCTTTATAGTCTTTAAGTGGTCGGTTGTTACCCACGGCTTTCTTATCTTCTTTGATGGAGTAAAAGTTTTGATAGGAAAGTGTTTGGAATAGATTGTGGAAAATATCTCGAGAAATTGTACATATGCATCGTTTACATTTAACTTGTCATACACAGAAGACCAGTCTTGGAAACTAATGTCTATTTCGAAAGCCTCTAAAGCACACTGAGGCATATATTGTACGGTTATTTGTTCAGAACGTTTTTTAGGTTTTGGTAATGAGTCATAGAACATAAAGATGGGACAATGATCACTAACATCCGATGCTATAGTACCAGCACTAAAAACAGAAGTTTCTGAGTTTGTTATAAACAAATCTAAAGCAGATGAAGTAGACACAGTAACACGAGTCGGTGTATTGATAACACTTATGAATCCCAACGACTGAAGTTGAATAGTGAAATCAATGACAGTTGAAGTATTATCGAGGGTATTTATATTGAAGTCACCTCCGCATGTTAGCTGAAAATTATTGCTTCGAACATATTCTAGGAGGAGGTCAAAATATTTCATAAAAGATTTCATGTTTCCCTTCGGTGGACGATACATGACCGTGATAACCTCTAGCCCAGCCTTCACAGTCAAACATTCATAATCATTGGTAATTTCACAAAATTCAGGCAGTAATTCACAATCTTTACATCTTTGGACATGGAGCGCTACACCACCACCTCGTCTATCTTTGCGATTGTTAAAGAATCTGTCATACCCATCAAGATGGAGCATGTCACAGCCATCATAGTACCAGGTCTCAGAGATCATTATGGTGGTATATTTAAAAGGAAATTGACTTAACAAATGTGTGATGTCATCTTGTTTACCATGTACAGAACGAGCATTGATGTGCAAAATTCATTGCGGAAGACTTCCTATCCAGCGTTTTCACAGGGTTTTCGCTACTTTTGTGTGGGATTCGACTTTTGAATCCATGAGCCGTGATAACCTTTTTCGGCCTGTAAGCGCTGGCGGCCTTGGTCTAGTTCCCCTGTATGCCCGACAGATAGTGTCACATTTCATGTTTTTCCGTGACACTACCCACCCAATAGTACGTTCATTCCTGCAAACAAATTTAGTTCATGTTTTACCCAACCTCATTGTGTCTTCTAATGTTTGTGACCGTCCGTGTTTGTGGGGCATAATGCACGAGGTGTATTTGGCTGTCCGTTTCCTACTTGTTCGTTTTTCTCCTGAGTTCCTTTTTTTAGTGTCGAGGAAAAAGTTGTATAAGGAGTTGATTAGTATGCTCTTCCCTCCGCCCATGTACCGCTCTCTGTATTTTGGTTTACCCGGGCATGACGTACTCAAAAGAGTACGTAAGATGCCAGTCTCGCCGTGTACAAAGACCTTTTTCTTTAAGTTACACACCGGTACGTTGCCCGTTAGAACATGGTTAGAGAAAAAGGGCGTTTTTGTGTCTACCGTTAATTGCCGCCTCTGTGATGAACCAGACACAATTGAGCATTGTTTCATGAGTTGCAAAGATGCAGTACTCTTCTGGGATATCCTGCAACGCAGCTTTAAAAAAAAAGAATTCATCTGACTCCACACTCTGTTCGCTATTTCACTGCGCTGCCATTTGTTGATGAACCCCTAGACATGTTCTTTCTGATTGGACTGCACAGCCTCTGGAAAACCCGCATGATGGACAGACACTGTGAACCTGTTGTTTCTACAAAGGATCACTTCAGTCGAATGGTTGTTCATCTAAGAGACGTGTATGCCCAGACTGAGTACAAACCGGAGTGGCGCTCACTATTAGTGATGTGCTCTGCATTGCCCCTTTTCTAGTGCATGGTCTTTTCAATATGTATTGTTTAACGCTATTTTCATAATGGCTTGTATATAGTTCATGTACACAGAACATTACATCACTGTAATAAATACCACGTTGAAGAAAGAAAAAAAGCTGGCATGGTAGAGTGGTAGCGTGCTCGTCTCGCACTCCAGAGACCCTGGTTCGATTCCCAAACTCTACCAACTTCCGACTCGGTTTTATTTATTTTTCTGGTGTGACTAGAAAGGTTAATTAGGCTAATTGGTTAATTAACCATTTAACTAAACTCAGTCCCACTTACTTGGAGAATCACTCTACTATCCCTTTAATCGGTTGCATGGTTACTAGGCAAAGTACAATTGCCCCATTTGAAATTCGCGCACTGTGACGCTACGACCATTTCGACCAATTGAAAAGCGTGACATTTCTGTCGTCAACTCCTGCTTACAACGATGAGGCATTAAAAGCTTCCGCCTTAATATTTGGCTCTGCAATCTTTGATTTGCTCAGAATAAATAAATGAGAAACGCAAAAAAAATAAAATACAAAATTGTTCGGCCTGGTAGTAAGCGAGAGAGACTTTATTGTATAAAGGGCTCTCCCTCTCTCTTATTACGAGGCCGAATAATTAGGTATATAAGGGCATTCATGAAAGCATGCTGCTAAAATGTCGTGATGAATTAATCGAACGCTCCGCCTGCAAGAAGTTTGTAGGCGTTTTGTTTGAAGAAAATGTCAGTTGTTCCAGTCTTATCAATAGCATGAAAACAAGCATCGCAAGATCTGTTGGCGCTATTAGTAAACTAAGAAATATATTAGGTACCAGACTAAACAACAGTATTATAGTGCTGTGCAGTCACGCCTTCTGTACCCTCTGTTTGGGGAGCCACGACGAAAACTAATATATTTTATTTTAAAAACATTACAGCCACACATACACATAATAGAGAACGCACCGTTTAGAAGCCACTCTACTCCACTTTTCAAAAAGAGCGCATTAACATTTGTAAGCCTTATGCACAAAAACTGCCATTGCTATCTTCAAAGAAGTAAAGCTTAATAAAAGTGCCTTTTTTAGAAAATAGCTTCCAAAGGAACGCGACTACAATACGCGCTACATAACTTACAACAAGGGAAAGGTATGCAAAAACTGCGGTATGGAAAGGCGATCATTTAATTCAGCAGATTTTCTGCATTGCTATCCTGCTATTACCTTCATTGCAAAATAATCATCGCCCATAGAAATCAGCAAAAAAAGTTCAAGGTGCAGTTGTTTTGAGTATAGAAGAATTATTTTTTTATTGCGTTCTGTCTTCCCTGTAGTATTTTTAACTCTGTTATCGCGTTCTATGTTCACTACCTAAGTAGAATCCAATCGCTTTCAATTCAGCATGTCATTTTTTTAGAGCGCAGCTCTTAGGCGCCCGTTTCTGCGCTTCCCCGTGTCGCCGTCGCCATTGTGCGTTGTAACCAGCAGTGGACACCGTTACAACGCTTTCTCCTTGGAAAGGAGAAAGTGAAAGCGCAACATCCTTCCCTCCATAGTGACCGGCGCGCCAGTGGTGGGCGCAGCTATGCATAGCAAACGTGACGTCACACAGTAGCGGTAGAACGAGCGCGCGCGTCGGCGATGGCAGCTACACCACCACTCCTTCGCCAGACGTCCCGTTGCAGTCGAGTGAGTGAGGCGCTTGGCTCCGAGCGGCCCAGTGATTCCGCGCCAAGCGGTTCGGGGAAGCGGCAGTGGGTCGACCACGAGGCTTCCGCCAAGCACACTTTAGAATTTCCTAAGTGTCTGCGGTATTCTCTGAGGTCGCAGTATCTGTCTCCCACAGCTGCGAAACCAATAGAGCGGGGGCTTGGAAAGCAGAGGGTAAAATTTGTAAATTGGTTTTTGAGGAAAGGAAATGCGTAGTATCTTCCTCACACATCTCATTGGACGCTTCAACCAGAGGGAAGGCGCGTACCTGCCCTCCTGGCAACAGGGGACACATCAATCGTGCTTTAATGCTACGTGGCGGTAGTGACAGATATGCGCTGCATGCTTTGGCATCGACAACGTTGCGCCAGAAACGCTGCCATCTGCCAGGACGGCAGGGTGGGTGGGGACTTGTTTAGAAAAAATTATATTTACATATGTACACATGCCAAGGTTACCAGGTACATTAACATTTACAAGAACACATGACATTAAGCATGTCAGGCGAGGCAATTAAAGAGGTACCATAAACATCTCTAAGTAACTAACAGGAATGGGCGACGTAAAACGATAGCATATATACCTATTGACAGAAGAGTGAAAAGGCAATAATTTGACATTGAACCATTGAAAAGGAGACCTTAGCTCCAGTTTGGCATTACAACCAGGACAAGAGGACCGTTATTTACAAAAATGAATGGGCATGACCATTGCCGGCAAAACTCTTTCTCACCCAAGAAAAAAAGTTCCTCGGAAAAAACTGATCAGCTCCCGTCGGAGACGGCCGAGAATTGGCCAAACAGTGTGGCGTCGAAAGCCGCTAGCGACCGATGCGCATCGACTGCGCCATAAACTAAAAAAAAATGAAACTATTAACAGGCGAGTGAAATTGCCGCTCGGGAAGCGGACGCGGGAGACGAAGCACGAAATGCCCTGGCCACGAAATCCCGCATGAACCGCGCGCCAAAAGACACGCGCTACAACACAGGTGACTGTAGCGTGGTGAGTAGATTCCGGGAGCGGGCAATTCGGACAGGTACTGGAGCGTAACACACCCCACCGCTCTACCCGATCGCAAGTAGGGAGCACTGCCCAGCCAAGTTTCCAGGCAGAGTCACGTAGATGGTCTGGGAGAGGTGTCGACGCTAAACGCGCCCACTGAACGCGGCGCATAGGTGAGCAAGCGCGATGACGGCACAACAGGCAACCATAGCGAGCCCATAATGTCCACCACACGGTCTGGAACGATGTTGACATCAGGTGCTACTGCTGTTACATGCTTGGAAAAGGCCACGGACGAAGCCGAGAAAGCGGTAGGTTGCTCTGACTGAGCTCCATGATCAACAGGGGCTGCGGGATACAAAAAGCGCAAAGAAGGGCCCAAAAAAATGGCTGAGGCTTAGGTTAGGTTAAGCCTAGTCAGATGCGAAGCATATTGTCGCCGAGTTGCATATCGAGCACGCCGCTTGGCTAGACGTTCTTCACGCTCTTCATCAGTCTCTGTAGCACGCCGCAACTTTTGCTTCTCATTCCAACGAGCAGCCCTGTCTCCAGGAGGCATCTCTATCCCGTGTACGCCGAGCAGTTGTTGTTGTGACTGAGAGAACGATGAAGAGGAAATTGCACGGGCCTGCTACTGGCTCGAGCCAAGCCACCACCCCTGCAGAGCAGAGGCAGGCGCACCCCCGTGTATACCGCCGCTCCAGCATCACGTGTTCACTACAGCGCACCTAGCGGCAGAAGCAGGAAACACATTGGTCGCGACGCCTCGCGCGACGGCGCGAGCTGGGGCCCCGTTTCTAGGGGTGTGCGAATATTCGAAATTTTCGAATATATTTCGAATATTATATTTTTAGTATTCGAATTCGATTCGAAATCCAAGTATTCGTGTTGTTTCGAATATTCGACCCGACGCGATATTCGTATCTAGCCGAATATTCATTGTGAGCACCGGCGTGCATTTTGGTCTGCAAGCCCTATCGACAGATATATAACAACATGGCAGCGCCTACACGGAATGAAAATTCTTCCTTCCTCCAATGGCCATGCCGTAGCTGACTGCGCTGGTGAGCTTTTTTGTGGCTATACCTGCGAAGCTGGTATAGTCAGAGCTGTGCACGAAGGACCTCGCAATACGTGCCAGGTCAGTCCCAAGTGAGAGGGCATTTTCTGAAGCTGGAGGAGTCGTTTCAGTTAGAAGGGAACTACTTCTGTCTGACCATGTGGTGCAGCTGGTTTTCCTTCACGACAACCTTTTACGTCATCCCAGCAACGCGCTTTTGTGCTGATGGCAAGCTAGCCTTAATCAATGCTATGTACTAGCCATCTTCCCTGATATTTCCACTCTTCTAAGAATAATGTTCGAGACTTTGATACTTTTTGTGCAGCCACACACACCTTTTGTGTTCATTTAATCATCGATAGTTGAACCGTGATGTTCTTGGGTGCCCAAATAAATGTTTTGTAGTGACTAAACGCGTCTGTCCTTGATTATTCGATATTCGATTAGATATTCGGAACTAAGTATTCGTATTCGATTCGTATTCGAAAAATTTGATATTCGCACACCCCTACCCGTTTCTCCTATGTCGTTACGTCACGCATCACGTGGTCCTCCTTGGTCTCGACGCCTCGCGCGACGGCGCGAGCTGGGCCCCCGTTTCTCATCTGCTGTGACGTCACGCACCACGTGGTCATCCTTGGTCACATGGTCGAGAGTGCCCCTCTCCCCGCGCGTTATACAATATTGGTCTTTCTCCTCTTTGGAGATTGTTATGTATACCCAGAAGGGGCTTATATGAATCCCCCCTTGTAATCTTCTCCACGCAATTGCCTCCTCTTTTGCGAGGGAACGGTCGGGCGGCGGATAGACCCTCCTGCTCAGCTTATAATGTTCCGTGATCTCGTGGTATGAAATTAGGCTATCTTTCATGTCTATGCGGGAGGGCTGCTCTGCGGCCGCCCGGTGATAGAGAGCTCGGGCAAGCTCGTGTGCTCGTGTGTGGGAATGTGCTGGAAGCCCGGGCGCCGAGCAAAATATAGAAGATAGAGAAGCCTGGAAGACCTTGCTGCGGAGCGAGGACCCCGCTAAGCAGCAACAAGCCATCCGCCTGGCGGCTGAGGCCGTGAAGAGACAATGTGTCTTCACCAGACCTTAGTTTGCGAGGCTCCTAAGTAGGGCTCCCTTAGGCCTGCGTGCCGGGGGGTCCAAAAAGGAGTCTCATTTCGGTGGAAATAAACGTTTTGAAAAAAAAAATCCTTGGTCACGACGCCTCGCGCTACGGCGCGAGTTGGGCCCCCGTTTTTCATCTGCTGTGATGTCACGCATCACGTGGTATGACATGGAGGTCACGAAAGGTCAATGGTAACGACACCGCCGCGCCCGAGGAGCTGGGTTGGGCTATTTTAGTATGCTTCGCATAAAAGTACCAAGCCAGGATTCGCGCTGGAGCCACATTTCATAGCAGGATGCGCGAAATACCCTTCAAAGCTAACAGCGAGGACATGACGGATAAATTGGGAAGGGGAAAACTTCCTCTCTCTCATGCTTTTCCAAGAACAGCACGAGCCACGAGCTCGGTTCCACCCGACCAAAAAAAAAACTGTAGTCTGCATCTTCCTTATGACACGGAGAAGTGGTTTAACAGTGCAACAGAGGTACCAGAAGGCACCGCGCATGACGACCGTGGACAACGAACCCCTTTTAAAATTTAAAGATATAGTCAATCACTATCAAGACTCTCACCGCAAGTACCCGACCCCCCTCAAGGGGCTGGGAAAAGCAGGTGAGCGTCTTCTGATAAGACTTTTTACAAATACATTGCTGTGCCCGGCAGTCATAAAACACTTCGAGCCCTCCTTTTCTGGCCTCTGCCCATACTGTACGGAGGTGGCTGATACCTACAATATGGTGTGGGCATGCCAGAAAAATCCTTCCCTCACCCCCCACCCCAACCCAACCCGAGAGGACTGGGAGGCGGCCCTGCTCGGCTGCCACGACCTTCCGGCCCAACAGGCCATGGTCCGGCATACCCGAGCGGCGGTAGAGTCAAATGGGGTCCCGGAATAGGGACCCCACCTACTATTGTGAGGGGGGTGACGCACTAAGGGCCACCTCCCAAACTACCTCTCTGTGTATAACCTGTAATAAATGCTTTTCACCACCACCACCGCGCATGACGGACTGAACCAGGTAGCGCCTTTGAAGCAGAGGCAGGTCGAATGTCCGCGCCCTTCGCACACGAACTGTAATGCCTGCGACAACTGAAGACCACACACTGCCACATATCCCAGCACAGTCGTAGGTCCCACCCAAAATGCGCATCTGTGCGCACCACTGCAAAGATATTGCAGATGTAAAACGAGTCTGGGGAGACCCCACAAAAAAGTAACGACTCTTCGAGTAATTAAGAGCAGCTGCAGACAAGAAGGCGTACTCACAAAAAACATTTCAGTTTCAAGCAGGCTGCGTTCATTAGCCTGGCAAAGCCAGACCTCTAATAAGGGAGTGGCGATTGACTTCCAAGAGGAAAGGCTCTAATCCTAAGACAAACCCAAGGGGGAGAGCGGACAATCTTGACGGACGCCGCGGCCAACATCAAATGCGGTACTTTCCCGGACATCGAGGAACTGAGTGCTTGAAATATCCCTGTACACCATCATCATCATAGAAACTTTATTGTATGCAGAGGAGTTTGGGGCTCGCAGACCCCTAGGCCCCAGCACGGCCCCACTACACTCAAACGTTCATGTTCCTGCAGACCATGACGTCGGCAGCCCGGCTGGTTGCGATAGCCTGTTTGGCGGGTCTGCGGAGCGCAGAAGGGTCTCCCATGCCTCCCAAGTGGTGAGGTGATCCAGGCCCCGCGGGGTAGGGTCCGCCGGGCAGAGGAAGAGGATGCGGGAAAGGGCAGCGGAGGGAGGCTGGCAGAGGGTACAGGAAGATCTAGTGGAGTGATATCGGGATTGCAGATAGGGGGCGGGAGGGTGCGCGTCTGTAGTCGTCGCCAGAGCGTCTGGTGGTAGTTGTCTGGGGAGGGGCGGGGTAGGGGGTAGAGTAGGCGCGCGGCCGGAATGGCATGCATCAGATCGCTGAAGGAGTACATGTGATCCCGCGTGAGTCCCAGATCGGAGGCCGACGGCGCCCGGTTTAAAGAAGCTCGGGCTAACGCATTGCCGGCCTCGTTACCGGGATTCCCGGAGTGCGCAGGCACCCATATCTGCTCCACATGGCGGGGCTGGTGGGCGGCAGGCGAGCTCAGTATCCTAAACGCAGGCACGTGAACTCGCCCGCGAGCGAAATTTAGTATTGCGGTTTTGGAGTCCGATATTATATAGCGCGCTTCCGTTTGTGCAAACGCGTAGGCGATGGCTGTTTACTCGGCTGCCTCCGAGGAGATGACTGAGGGGAGGGGGACCGTTGCAAGAGGCTGTAGGGAGGAGTTGGCGACGGCCACCGCGGCTTCCTCACCCGTGCATGCGGTGTCCACCCATACGGCATCCGATTCGGAGCCGTAGTATTTGTGGAGCGCCTTTGTTTGGGCTCGGCGGCGCGACTCATAATGCGGGCGGTGCATGTTGCGAGAGAGAGGTTTGATGAGAAGTTCTCGGTGACAGGGCCGAGGGATGGGGAGGAGGGTAGGGTCATTCGCTGGGATACGAATATCTAGAGACTCCAGGATATAGCGACCAGTGGATGTTTGGGTGAATCACAAGTATTGCGCTTGGCGATGGGCTTCCACAAGCTCCCCATTGTGTTGTGGAGGCCCAGGTGTCGAAGGCGTTCTGCGGAAGTGCTAACTGGCAGGTGGAGGGCTGTCTTGAACGCAGTGCGTAACATGACATCCAAGGCGAGCGTTTCCTGGCTGGTGAGTCGGATGTATAGGGAATTGTGTATAAGAAACGCCCGAGGACGAAGGCAGGAATGAGGCGACATAGGTTGTGCTCCTTCAGGCCTCTGTGGTGGCCCGAAACTCTGCAGATGAGGTGCGATATCGCGCCTGTCACCTGTGTGAGCTTCTTGAGGGTTACGGTGTATTTGTCATTCTTGATGTGGACTCCCAGAACCCGTAGAGTATCCACCTCCGGGATGGGAGAGCCGTTGAGTTCAATGACAATGGGTGCGATGGGGTATCCGCGGGTAGTTGGGCGGAGAATAAGGAGCTCGGACTTCTCTGGGGAGCTCGAAAGTCCGATGCTCTGGGCGTGGTGTTGTGTGAGTGTGGTGGCGTTTTGTAAGCTGTCCTCTATGTCACCATCACTACCATAGGTGGTCCAGAGTGTGATGTCGTCCCCATAGACATTGTGTTTGAGATTAGGTATGGTAGACAGCTGGCGGGCGTGGGGATGAGGGTGGCGTCGAAGAGGAAAGGAGCGAGAACGGACCCCTGTGGGGTGCTGACACTCTTAAGAATGTAGGGTGGGGAGGCAAGGGGGCCAAAATGAACCTCAGCCGTGCGGTCCGTCAGAAAAGCCTCAATGTAGGTGTACATCCGTGCACCTATATTCAGGGGGGAGAGGGCAGTCATAATCGCCTGATGTTCGACGCGATCAAATGTTTTGAGGAGATCCATAGCCAGAACTGCCTCTGTGTGGGCCGGAATATCCTGATCGAAGATGTCGTGAGTGAGCTGAAGCATGGCGTCCTAAGCGGAGAGATGGGGGCGGAAGCTCACCATGCTGTGCGGGTAAAGGTCGTTGTCCACCTTCTGAAGTGTCAACCTCGCTAGCGCGGCGTGCTCGAAAAGTTTTCCGAGACACGAAGTGAGCGAGATTGGGCGTAGGTTTTCTAACGTAAGGGTCTACTTCGGTTTTGGTATGAATATTACCTTGGCGTGTCGCCAGTACTGGGGGAGGGTGCCCTCCGCCCAGCATTTGTTGAAGTAGTCTGTAATCTGGGTGACTGATTGGTCATCCAGGTTGCGGAGCATAAAACTGGAAATTTTGTCAAGACTCGGCGCTGAATTCGTGCGGAGAGTGAGCAGGGCCGCTCTGACTTCCGCCTCAGATATATCGGCGTCGAATTCCGGGTTAGGCTGGCCTGTGTAAGGGGGCATGGGTCAAGTGTACCGGGTGAGGTGTATGTCCGTCGAGGGGTGTCTAGGACTGCGTCCGAGTTGGTGTTGTGTGCGTATAAGAGGCGTATGACGTGGTGTTGTAGAAGATTTGGACTGCGTGGGATCTATAAGAAGTCTGAGGAGTTGCCAAGCACGCTTGTTGGACAGTTTGCCAGCCAGTCCGTCGCAAACCTGTCCCCACTTAGAGTGGCAGAGCTCCTCCGCGGGGAGTGTGTGTGTCTGTAGTCTGCGCCAGAGTGTTGCGTGTTTGTTATCTAGGGAGGGGTGGGGCGGGGGGTAGAGCTGGCGTAAGGCTCTGTGCGCCTGGGTCAGCTCACTGAATGAGTGCATGCGCTCCTTCGTGAATCCCCGATCAGAGGCCACCTGAGCCCGGTTTAAAGAACCTCGGGCTAAAAGGTTGGCGGCCTCGTTTCCGGGATTCCCGGAATGCGCGGGCACCCATATCAGCTCCACTTGGCGGGGCGGGGGGGCATCGGGCGAGTCCAGTATGACAAAAGCAGGTACATGGACTCGGCCTCGAGCAAAATTTAGAATCGCAGTTTTTGAATCGCTTAAAATGTACCGGGCTTCCGTGCGGGTTATAGCAAGGGCAATGGCGGCTTCCTCTGCAGCCTCTGGGGACGTGTCTGGAGGGAGAGGTAGTGTGAGGAGGGCGAATAAAGAGGAGTCCACCACAGCTGCTGTCGCTTCATCACCCGTGCAGGCAGCGTCCACCCATACGGCGTCCGGCTGGGGGCCGTACGCTCGATGAAGTGCCTTCGCACGGGCTCTGCGGCGCTGCTCATTGTGGGACGGGTGAATATTTCTCGGGAGCGGCCTGATGAGGAGCTCTCGGTGAAGGGATCGTGGGATGGCGAGGAGGGTTGGGTCGTTGGCCGGTATTTTGATTCCGAGGGTGTCCAGTATATACCGACCTGTGGAGGTTTGTGTGAGCCTGATGTATTGGGCCTGTCGGTGGGCCTCCACCAGTTCCCCGATCGTATTGTGGAGGCCCAGGCCTAGTAATCTGTCTGTGGGTGTGTTGAGGAGAAGGTGAAGTGCTACCTTGAATGCCTTGCGAATCAAAGCATCCAAAGCGTTTATGTCATGTTTGGATAGGTGTAAGTATGGGGTAGTGTACAGCACACGACTGAGGACAAAGGCATGAATGAGGCGACATAGGTCGCGCTCCTTCATGCCTCTATGACGTCCCGAAACCCTGCGGATGAGGTGCGATATCGCGCCTACAACCTGCTTGAGTTTCTTGAGGGTGGTGGTGTTTTTGCCATCGTTCTGGATGTGCAGGCCCAATACACGGAGGGTTCCAACCTCAGGTACCGGGTCACCATTCAGTTCAATGGCAATGGGGGAGCGGGGGCAGTGGTGGTTCTTAGGCCGGATGAGGAAGAGTTCGGACTTCTCTGGGGAGCAAGACAGTCCGATGGTCCGTGCGTAATTTTGGGTGAGGGTGGCTGCTTCCTGTAAGGTGTTCTCTATGTCTTCGTCACTGCCGTGAGTGGTCCACAGGGTGATATCGTCGGAATAAAGAGTGTGCTTCAGGTGGGGAATAGTGGCCAATTTTCGGGCGAGGGGGTTGAGGGTAATGTTAAAGAGAAAGGGAGAAAGGACGGACCCTTGAGGGGTGCCGATACTCTGAAGAGTGTAGGAGGGGGAAGACAGAGGGCCGAAGTGTATCTCAGCTGTGCGGTCAGTGAGGAATGCTTGAATGTAGGCATACGTGCGCACACCCACATTCAAGGGGGATAGAGCAGTCATGATCGCCTGATGTTCAATGCGATCAAAAGCTTTGGAGAGATCCAAAGCTAAGACTGCCTTGGTGTGACCCGGAAGAAGCGGGTCGAAAATTTTGTGTGAGAGTTGCAGCATAGCGTCCTGTGCGGATAGATGGGGGCGAAACCCTACCATACTATGCGGGTAAAGATTGTTGTCCGCCATGTGACTTGTGAGTCTCGCTAACACAACATGCTCTAGGAGCTTCCCAAGGCATGAGGTTAGCGAAATAGGGCGAAGGTTTTGAAGTGTAAGTAGTTTATTGGGTTTAGGTATGAATATTACCTTCGCGTGGCGCCAGGACTGCGGGAGGTTACCCTCCCTCCAGCACTGGTTGAAGTATTTCGTAATGTGGGTGATCGATTGGTCATACACACTCCCTTCACCCCTTACCCTAGCCCATTATCATCCCTCCTTCCCCACTCCGGCATGCACTCTATGCCCAGAACCCGTCGCCTCTTCCCTCCACATCATTTCCCTCTGCCCGGCGGACCCTCCCCCGCGGGACCTAGAGAACCTCAAGACCTGGGAGGACTGGGAGACCGTGCTGCGCTCGTAGGACCCGGCCGTGCAGACCATCGCCACCGGCCGTGCTGCCAGTGTTATGGACCTTCGGAACATAAACACTTGAGTGCAGTGGGGTCGTGCGGGGACCCTGGGGCGTGCCCCGAATTCCTCTGTAAATAAAGTTTTCTCTCTCTCTCTCCTCCGCGGGTTGTATCTGCGTTTGCAGCGCGGCCAGCCGCTGTTTAAGTTGAGCTTGCTGCGTTTCCAGCGCTCGATGAGGCTGTGGCAGGCCTCCAAGAGGTGGGAAAGACGAGGGTGTAGGGTGGGGGCGTCTTGTGTTATTGCGATGTGTTGTATGTTGTGATGTACATCGGTCATAAGTGATTGTACCCATTCGTCGATGTCCGTAATAGGTGTGTTCGGCAGCTCTTTCCGCGATGTGCCGATGGCGTCCCTGTACACCAGCTTGTGAGTGAGGTACGTAGGGCGTGGTTGGTTGAAGGGAAGCGAGATATTAATGATGTAGTGATCGCTTCTTAGTGCGTGTTGTGTTCTTGCCCAAGTGATTCTACGGAGGGAGCGACTGAGCGTCAGGTCCGGACTAGTGTCCATGCTGACACTGTTTCCAATCCGCGTGGGTGTGTGGAAATTGTGAGTAGTCAGACGCAGTTCCTGTACTAGGGACCAAAGGCGCTGCCACGGCCCGTACTGCTACGGTAACCCCAGTCGGTGTGCTGACAGTTGAAGCCCCCTCCTATGAGCAGAGGGTGCTTGCCTACGAGTCGGTGCAGGCCCCGCAGTCCTGGCTCCAGGGAAATCATCGTGTGAGATGGGGGGTGATATATATTTGCAATAAAGATGGAGGGCATTGTGTGTTTGTGGTGTATGATTTCCGTGATTACTCAGGGTGTCTCTGAAGTTATGGTGTGTGATTGGTGGTTGATCGAACGGTGTACAAGTGTGGACACCCTGTGTTTGTCCGTGGCGTCTGAGTAGTATGACGTCAAACTAGGAAGGGAGGCCTTACTGGCCGTACCCTGGAGGAGGATGATTTGGGGCGGAGGGGTGGGGAATGGCAGCGATGACTTGGACAGGCGCGAGCTTGCCCCGGAAGCCGCGGCAGTTCCACTGGACAATGGGTAAGTTGGGTTGTTGCCCCGCCATAGTGGAGCGTTTATTGGTCCAGTATGGGAGGAGTCAGAGGGGGGGGGGGATGAAGGGTGGAGGGGTGGGGGTTGGAGGTTGGTGTGGTTTATGATAGCGGTTTGCATGTGCTCTAGGTCTTGAATACGGGTGCCTAGGTGTGTCAGTTTCATGTCAAATGTATGAATCAGGCGTGACAACATCGTGTCGAATTTTTTCTCCAGTTGTGTGGAGAGAGAGTCAATTTTGGCATCTATCCGGGCTTCTAATAAAGCCTTCAGTTTTGCGTCAAATTTTGACTCAACGTTTTCAAGGTCTTGATGTGTGATGGGTGGGGGTTCTGTAGTACGTTTCTTTTCGGGGTGCGGTTGAGTGGGTGAGGGTGTTTGGGTGTGCGTAGGAGCAACGGGGTGTGAAGGTGGGGTTGGTGGTGAGGGTGGTTGTGGGGTTTGTATGAGGGACGATAGGCGACTCGCCTCTTCCCGCAGGGCCCTGATCTCCTTGTCGCGTGGATCCTGCTGAGGGGGGGGGGGGGGAGGGAGTGGCGCGGTCTGTTTGGAGATGGCTCCAGCTGCTCGGTCGGCCCATGACAGGTTTTGAGGGTCCTTTGGACGTTCTCCTCTGGGACGCGAGGTAGAGCGGGTGGTGGTGGTGTCCTTGCGAACAGTGTCTTTGGATGGTGCGTCCTTACGCGAGATATAGGGATGTGCAAGGGTGGATGTGAGAAGCAAGCAAGAATGAGAAGCAAGAAAGAAGGTGGGAAACCGAAAGCATCCAGCGTCCAGTAAATATACCCGTGCTGTAAAAAGTCGAATGCCCTCTCTTGAGAGAGGGAAACAAGAAGACCCTGTGCGCGCCGCCGTATACGCTAGGATGCGTTGCGTTACAGAAGAAAAACTTTGTATTTCATGGCCTGGGATGGAGCAAACCTGGTGGCAGGAAATAACTGTCGGTTGGATAGCCCGTAGACGACGAACGAGTAATTTTGCTAATACTTCGTCGTTTGAAATTAGCAGGGTGATAGGGCGCCAATGTACCGGACAGGTCGACAAAGGAGACTTTTACGGCATAAGGACAATGCAGGCTAATTTGAATGACTCTTGAAAGACGTGCTGAGTGAAACATATTTTTGACACTTCCGAGAAAATGGGGCCTACAATATCCCAGAATTGTAACTAGAACTCCACAGGAAGGCGGTCTCGCCTAGGCGCTGAGGCTCGTTTCACGGAGTCCAACTCCTCCTTGATTTCACCAGTTGGCAGAGCCATAAGGCCGTCATGGTGTTGAGTGAAAACCTAAGGTAAGCCTGCTAAGAATTGGTATGCGGAAACGACATTGCGATGCACTAGAAGGAGCGACTGAGAGGGAGAAAGAGAGTGAGGGAGAGAAAAATTTATTGTAGGAGGAATTTGCGGTCACGTCCCAGGGTCTCCGCATGACCCCGCTGCACTGAAGTGTTTATGTTCCTAAGGTCCATAACACTGGCAGCCTGACCAGTGGCGATAATCTGCATGGCCGGGTCCTCCGAGTGCAGCAGGATCTCCAGTCCTCCCAGGTATTGAAGTTCTTTAGGTCCCGCGGGGGAAGGTCCGCCAGGCAGAGGGAAAGGATGTGGAGGGAAGAGGCGAAGGGTTCTCGGCATAGGACGAATGCCGGAGTGTGGAAGGAGGGATTATAGTGGGCTAGGGTAAGTGGTGAGGTGAGAGATTGAGTCTTTAGTCTGCGCCAGAGTGTTGCTTGTTTGTTATCTAGGGAGGGGTGGGGCGAGGGGTAGAACTGGCGGAAAGCTATGTAGGCCTGCGTCAACTCGTTGAATGAGCGCATGCGCTCTTTCGTGAATCCCCGATCCGAGGCCACCTGAGCCCGGTTTATAGAACCTCGGGCTAAAAGGTTAGCGGCCACGTTTCCGGGATTCCCGGAGGGAGCAGGCACGCATATCAGCTCCACCTGGTGGGGTTGCGGGTGCATGGGGCGAGTCCACTATGGCAAGAGCAGGGACAGGGCCTCGTCTTCGAGCAAAATTTAGAATCGCAGTTTTAGAGTCACTTAAGATGTACCTGGCTTCCATGCGGGTGATAAAAGTGCAGTGGCGGCTTCCTGTGCAGCCTCTGGGAAGGTGTCTGGAGGGAGAGGTGGTGTGAGGGGGGTGGATAAACAGGAATCCACCACAACTGCTATCGCTTCATTACCCGTCCGGGCAGCGTCCACCCTTACGGCGTCCGGCTCGGAGGCGTACGCTCGATGGTCGGCGTTCGCACGGGCTCTGCGGCACTGCTCATGATGGGACGGGTGCATATTCCTCGGGAGCGGTAGGCGGGTAAAGCGGTCGTGAGATGGCTAGGAGGGTTTGGTCGTTGGCCGGTACTCTGACAGCGAGCGAGTCCAGGATGTACCGACCTGTGGAGGTTTGTGTGAGCCTAATGTTTTGGGCCTGTCGGTGGGCCTCCACCAGTTCTCCGATCGTGTTGTGGAGGCCCAGATCTAGTAATCTGTCTGTGGGTGGGTTGAGGAGAAGATGAAGTGCTACCTTGAATGCCTTGCGAATCAAAGCATCCAACGCGTTTACGCGTTTATGTCAGGTTTGGATAGTCGTGAGTATGTGATTGTGTACAGCACACGGCTCAGGACAAAGGCATGAATGAGGCGACTTAGGTCGCGCTCCTTCATTCATCTATGATGTCCCGAAACCCTGCGGATGAGGTGTGATATCGCGCCTACAACCTGCTTAAGTTTCTTGAGGGTGGTGGTGTTTTTGCCATCGTTCTCGATGTGCAGGCCCAATCCACGGAGGGTGCCAACCTCAGGTACCGGGCCACCATTCAATTCAATGGCAATGGGGGAGCGGGGGCAGTGGTGGTTCTTAGGCCGGATGAGGAGCAGTTCGCACTTCTCTGGGGAGCAAGACAGGCCGATGGTCGTGCGTAGTTTTGGGTGAGTGAGGCTGCTTCCTGTAAGGTGGTCTCTATGTCGCCGTCACTGCCGTGGGTGGTCCACAGGGTGATATCGTCAGCATAAAGAGTGTGATTCAGGTGGGGAATAGTTGCCAATTTTCGGGCGAGGAGCGAATGAGCAATACCCCTGGAATGGCCAGAAAATTTGGAGGACATTTAAGCTTAGACATTAAGAGTGGGACGTGACCGCGTGCTGCAGCGTTGCCAGTGATGCTGATGAAATAACTTTGCACTCGTCAAGGAATCAGAGGGCGATGAAGACTTGAGTCTTGACCACCGTCATCTTCCTCCCCTTTTAGCAGGCTGGGATTCCTTGGGATTCGCCGGAACTTCTTTTTGTTCTTTTTCTTTCTGTCTGGTCATTAAAGCTTCTCAGGACTCTATTTCCTCTCTGGTTCGTTGTGGCTTGGGCATGTCACACCATGTAGATAATGTCCGCTATATCATTACACTGTTTACACCTCGGGTCTTGGACCGCCGGATTCCATCTGCTTTGTGCTAGTGGGTTCGGAAAATCTCCCGCCTGTACCTTTCCCCATATGACCTCTTCCTTTTTGCTGAGGCCTTTGCATATTGCAGGTATTGTCTGTCTTCCTAATCTGTAATGGCTAAGAGTATCTTGGTACATGTTCAGCTCCTCGTCCCTCTGAAGAGGCTCTCTGCTCGACGAGACCGCCCTAGGTTCCCGGTGTGTGAGTCCTCGGGCCGATGCGTGCGCTGTCTCGTTTCCCCGGAGGCCCGCGTAGGCCGGAGTCCAAACTAGGTTAGGTAGTTCTGCTGGTGTCGGGCCGGAAGGCAGAATTTCGACTGCTTTGATGGATACCCTGCCTTCGTTGTACTTGCGGATAGCCGATTTAGAATTTGTTATAATCACCGTGACATTCCGTTGAGTTAGGGCCAGCGCAATGGCTACCTCCTTAGCCGCTGTTGCATCTCTGTCGGATACTGCAGCACGTGACTGGGTCTCCGCCCTCCTTCGTCGCTAGGGCTGCGAAACCTGTTCTGCCTTTATATTCTTCGCCGTGTGTGTAAACCACGTCCTGTCTGTTGGCTAGTTTTTTCTAGAGAGTTTTCGCTCTGTCCTTTCGCCTACCCTTATGGTGTACTGGGTGCATGTTCTTTGGGAGTGGTGGGATTCTTATTTTGTTCCTTATGTCTGTCAGGATGTTCTCCGTGTGTTTGAGCCGCGCTCCAGGTTCGAAACCTAGCTTTTCTAGTATTTTTAGCCCCGAATGGCTGCGTAGGAGTCCTTGGCGTTGCGCTACTCTAGCAGCCTCAATGAGCTTATCTAGTGTGTTTGAAATCCCCATGTTCAGAATATTCTGGGTGGATGTGAACGGGAGGAGGCCCAAAGCGGTTTTGACGGCTTTCCTGATTAGGATTTTATTCTTGTTTTTTTTTTCTGATTTGGCTAGCCGTAGGTATGATGCCACGTATGTGATTCTGCTGATTACGAATGATTGGACTAGTCTTAAGAGGTTCGTCTCCTTCATTCTCGCGTGTTTATTTGCTATTCTTTTGAGTAGCCTACACGTCTCGCCTACACTCGATTCGAGTTTTTGTATCTTTTTGGTGTTCTTACCGTTTGTCTGTATCCTAAGATCCCGTACTCTAATCATCTCCACTGAGGCTATTTTGTCCCCGTTTACCATTAGCGTTATCCCTTGTTCATGGGGCTTTCTTCGTATCTTTTGTGGACCGAGGAAGAACGCTTCTGATTTCTCGACAGAACATTTGAGGCCTACTTGTGTTAGGTACGACTCAATTTCCTCGATCGCTCTTTGGAGGGTACTTTCGATGTGCACGCCACTGCATCTGGTAACCCAAAGGGTGAGGTCGTCAGCGTATATTGTGTGGTTGAGTCCTTCTATTCCCCCCAATTTCTCCGGTAAGCCGTTGATTGCAATGATGAAGAGTGTTGGTGATAGGACCGAGCCTTGGGGAGTACCTCTATTGCCCAGCCTTATGCCTTTCTCCTCCTTCCCTCCTAGCCTGATAGTAACTGTTCTGTTTGAAAGAAAGTCCTTGACGTAGTTGTATACCTTTCCCCTTACATTTAGAGTTTTTAAGCGCTCTAGTATGGCTGCGTGGTCAACGTTGTCAAAAGCTTTGGCGACGTCCAGGCCAACTATTACTCTGGTATCTGCCGTTTGGTTGTCGAGCACTTGTTCTTTAAGTTCAAGCATAACATCGCGTCCAGAAAGATATGTCCTGAATCCGATCATCGTGTCGGGGTAAAGTTTTTGTTCTTCTAGGAATCTCTTTAGGCTCCTTTGAATTACGTGCTCCATTAGCTTACCTGCACATGCTGTAAGCGAAGTGGGCCTCAGGTTATCGAGACTTAGTTTATTGCCTGGTTTCGGAACAAGGACTAGGTTGGCCTCTTTCCACACAGGTGGGATTCGCGGGCAAAAACCCTATCGTGATTGTCGGGGACTCGGGGACTATAACGTTCATAACCCCGCACGGGGATACATATTTACGCAAATAAAAGGCAGGGAACTCTGGGACAGCATTCTCCAGAATGCGCTCATCTTAATCACTGAACCCATCAAACCAACAAGACGAGGAAATAACGTGAGTAGGGACACTACACCTGACTTACCACTCACCGGAGGCCAAATCATGGCAAGGTGGTGTCACACGGGCGAGGACCTAGGAAGTGACCACAAAATTATTGAAATCGTGGTAGAAGACGGACCGCCTACACAGAAACCCATAAAAGGTTGCCGCGGTAAATTGAGATCTATTCAGGGCGAACCTACATGCCCGAGACGCAATAAGGGATATAGAATCTTGGGGCACAGATATTCTCGCGGCAGTTAAAGAAGCCACTAAAGAGGTGGAAGCAGACGACATGCAAGAAGAAGTGGACAGGCGTATGATAGGCCTGTGGCGCAAGAAAAGGGAGCTAGAAGCAAAACTTGCTCAAAACAAGGCGAACAGAAACTTAGGTAAGCTCCTTGCCTTTGTCCTCAGCCGTGTGCTGTACACTACCCCATACTTACAACTATCCAAACATGACATAAACGCTTTGGATGCCTTGATTCGCAAGGCATTCAAGGTAGCACTTCACCTTCCCCTCAACACACCCACAGACAGATTACTAGGCCTGGGCCTCCACAATACGATCGGGGAACTGGTGGAGGCCCACCGACAGGCCCAATACATCAGGCTCACACAAACCTCCACAGGTCGGTATATCCTGGACACCCTCGGAATCAAAATACCGGCCAACAACACAAACCCTCGCCAGCCCACGATCCCTTCACCGAGAGCACCTCATCAGGCCGCTCCCGGCGCCGCAGAGCCCGTGCGCAGGCACTCCATCGAGCGTACGGCTCCCAGCCGGACGCCGTTTGGGTGGACGCTGCCTGCACGGGTGATGAAGCGACAGCAGCTGTGGTGGACTCCTCTTTTTCCGCCCTCCTCACACTACCTCCCCCTCCCAGACACCTCCCCAGAAGCTGCAGAGAAAGCCGCCATTGCACTTGCTATCACCCGCACGGAAGCCCGGTACATTTTAAGCGATTCTAAAACTGCGATTCTAAATTTTGCTCGAGGCCGAGTCCATGTCCCTGCTTTTGGCATACTGGACTCGCCCGATGCCCTCCCGCCCCGCCAAGTGGAGCTGATATGGGTGCCCGCGCACTCCGGGAATCCCGGAAACGAGGCCGCCAACCTTTTAGCCCGAGGTTCTTTAAACAGGGCTCAGGTGGCCTCTGATCGGGGATTCACGAAGGAGCACATGCCCTCATTCAGTGAGCTGACCCAGGCGCACAGAGCCTTACGCCAGCTCTACCCCCCACCCCACCCCTCCCTAGATAACAAACACGCAACACTCTGGCGCAGACTACAGACACAAACACTCCCTTCACCCCTAAACCTAGCCCATTATCATCCCTCCTTCCCCACTCCGGCATGCACTCTCTGCCCAGAACCCTTCGCCTCTTCCCTCCACATCATTTCCCTCTGCCCGGCGGACCCTCCCCCGCGGGACCTAGAGAACCTCAATACCTGGGCAGGGTGTCGAACCGGAACTGAACCCGAACCCGAAACCGGAACCGAACCCGAATTTTCGCCCGGAACCGGAACCGAACCGAACCCATATTTTTTTCGCCATCTTGGAACTGAACCCGAACCGGAACGATTCAAAGGAACCATTCCGAACCGGTTCGGGACCCGGTTCAGCCCCACTTTTTTTGCATCCCGGCATACGTTTTGTTTTCCGACAAAATGATATGATCTATCGCATAGACTTGCCCACCCGTAGCTGTCTGCGCTGGGAAGTGCGAAAATGGTACCCAGTATATGCGACAGCAAACTTACAGAAGGTCTGGTGCCTGGGAAGAAGCCTAATTGACGCTTCTGTAATGTACTGCCGCCAATTCTAAACACTTGTACGTCAGGTTTATGTGAAATCGAGTTATTACTCCTCCATTTTACATATTTGCGTAAAAGAGAGAGAGAAAAGGACGGAAAGGCAGGGAGGTTAACCAGGCGATACCCAGTTGGCTACCGTACACTTGGGGAGGGGAACAAAGGGGAAAAAAGGAAAAAGAGCAGCAAGGAAATGAGTTTTCCAACTGTCCAGCGACCACTAGGTCACGGGGACAGAGTGTGCGCGCTGAAAACTTAAAGATTATAGACGGGAATATTTGCGTAAATCTTTAATCAAAGTGTTAGGACTGCTCTAACTCAGTAAAGTACTATAGACACGAAACCTTTTCTTGCGTGCTTCTTTCAAACGATGCGTTAGACGTTGGTGTACTTGGAGCACCGCGTGGTATTCACCTGCACATAATAAATAATTTATCCTTGAATTTCTTCTTGATCCTGTTTCGGTTTCACCAACATAACAATGGCTGTGACGTGTAGTGGAAATTAGGTCGCGTGAGGTGCTATAAACGGCAATATAACTGCTGATACGTCGTTCGTTGTAATTATAGGTCTTGAAGTCGGCTGATATAAGTGCTACAGTGAGTCAAAACAACGTATCAGCGTTTGTATTAGTCTTCCCGTGCCTCATGTGACCTAATGTTGAACTCACGTCAAAGCCATCATTCGGTTGATGAAACCGACACAGCATGGGAGAAAAAATTATTTTCTAAATTATTTAATGGCAGTAGGCGAATACCACACGGTGGTCCATGTATTCTAATATCTATGGCGTCATTTGAAAGGAGACTTCGAGGTAAAGTATGCGAAGTCCTTTTGGCCTAGCATTTGAAACGGTGACGTAATCACCAATTAAAATTGCGACGGCCTTCAAACTTCTCCGCAGCGCACACCGCTAAGTGGGGGACGCATGTTTACGTCATCGAACGTATCCGTACATTTTCAACGCATAAACGCCTGGTTTGAAGGAAAAAAAAACCAACGCAACCGAAGTCAAAGCCCGCCGAACGTTGTTTGGAAGCGTCCAACGAGGCGCGGCAGGGCGTGGTTGACGGCAGCAGTAATTTAAAATCATACCTTCCGTGACATCACACCGAACTTCCCCGCACTCCTTTGTTGCTTTGAGGAGAAATGCAAAAGTTATTCGTCGATTACGTCACTATTTTAAATGGTCGTGCAAAAAACTTAGTATTCTTTACCTACAGCCTGTATATATTTGAATCCTTGAGTATCGCGAAATTCTCAAAAGGTGGCGCAGTTGCCCTTTAACTTGCATTGACATCGCGAAGCATACGGTGAATTTTGCGTTTCGCCTTCATCGAAACGTGGCCGCCGGGGACGAGTTCGAACCAGGGTGCATCGAATAAGTAACCGAGCGCCCTAACCACTGAGCAACCGCAGTGGGTAGTGCAACATTTACTTTTGTAGGCGCTCATTGTCTTAGACAGCAAGTTCTAAATAAAACCCCTCACGATGAGCCTGTAGAGCAATAAAGAAAAAAAATGGCTCAATGGCTGTGGAGCTCGGCTGCTGATTCCAAAAATACAAAAGCAAGCGTGCTCTGTCGCGCGTCGAAAATCCCCAGTAGTCCGTTAATCTGGAGCCCTCCAGTACACCGTCTGTCATATAGCCCCAATGTCTACTCGACCCGTTAAACCTGAGATATTACTACTAGTTTTACCAAAAGAAGGATGTATAAATTGGTGCAGCTTCTTTTTTTTTTAGAATCCACATATTCTTGTTTGCGCGCGACGGAAATAAGCAACGAATGGCGGATTCTTGGCTACGGTGGAGATGTACTAAAAAGGAAAAAAATAAATACCGATTACACAAAAGGGCAATGCGGAAATACATGTGCTCGCTGGAATGCGATAGTGATTACGCCCAAAAAGATGCTACTGCGATGCAATGTAACTACGATGAAGTGATTTCGTTATGCCGGTTCGCTGAAATTGTTCTGCTTCTAAGAAAAAAATTTCTGCCAGTCGCCAGCGCGCGGCTCCATCCGCTGTTCTCGCACTGCTCGATCTTGAAATCTCTGTCTGGCGACTGATATCTACTTTTCGCAGTCATATTTCCCGTTCTTAGTGTCTGACGCGACAAGCTTATGATTGTTAGTGTGTTTTTTCTTAGAAAACTTGGGCGATTGAATACGTTCAGCCTTCACAACAATCTGCCTCGGCTATATCGGGTACAGGTGGGTTCTGGGGGTGAGGAGATGGGTGAAAGTTTTTGAAGGTGCATTTTTACTAGTGAATGCACTGATGTGTCGTCCACCGGAGTGTGCATCAAGGATGGAGGCTGCACGCACGCAGCGCGGTTATTTTTGGGAAAGCAGGCTATACTGCTAACGCAGTAAAAAGAACAACTAACAAAGTATGCATAGTCTTACCTCTGACTCCGAGTGGGATTCGTACTAATGGCGGCGCAACAGAAAACTCTATTTACATATGCTTTAGGCTATTCGGCTATCTTCGAGGCTTCTTTTTATGGTTGTTGCATGGCATATTTGGAACCTCTCTGACCCTCCTCATGCCTTACTTGACCGCGTCCAATTCAGCGATCTCGTCATAAGGCCTCACGTCACCATAACTCCCTGCGTCTGCCCGCACGTGAAAATTCCAGACGGTGCACACGCCATGAAAGGGGAACCAGTCAGGAGGTTGAACTTGCGCTGCATATTCCTCCTACGTTAAAGGGCACTGTGTCTGAACAGTGACCTCGTGGAACGCGGCGGTCCTGCGTCCTATGAACACGAAGAGTTCGCACGGAATTCAAGAGTTTTTCATCGCAGACAAAAATGTTATAATGAAATGTATGATGTCAATGGGTTTTTTAAGAGACTGCATAAGTAGGTTCTAAAATAATGCAGCATCATGACAAAAATATCATTTTATTGCTGAAATTGTTTCTCATTGCTCGCACAGGTTGAAATGCACTGACTACGGCACAAACGCCCCTTTGGCGCGAAGGTAGTACGCCCAAACATGTCAGGTCCATGTCTGAAGGGTGAAAAAGGTTTTTGTGGCCGATTAAAACTAAGTCGAGCCCACTTATAGCGAACCTGACGGTCCCGCAGGTTCCATTAGTTATATCTGGTTAATACTTGTTGGGGAGCTAGTTGGTGCATGTTTCCAGAAAATGGTTATAGCGCCGAAACAGACAATACACAGAAAGCGCCTGTCCCGTCTAGCTTTCTGTGTGTTGTCTGTTTCGGCGCTATAACCATTTTCTGGAGCTATATCTGATGTTCGTAGCAAGTGGATTCTTCTTACAACAGCCAAAAATACTAAGGCCGCTAAAAGTGGCAATTATTTCTTACAAAGCTGCGTTATGCGTGCCTACTTGTGCAAAGGAGAGCCTGCCGCGGCTCTTTCCAGGCTATCTAGGGCGGTCATTTAATCCTCGTTGAGACCTTGCTGCCAACTATCAAATTTAGGGACGGGGTATAACTAATCATGGATGAAGTGCGCATGGCAACTGGTGGCAGGTCGGCCACGTAAATGAGATTCTTGGCAGTAGGAAGAGCTCGCACTTGGTGTTCAACGTCTCCGTCAGAGCAGGCGCTTCTGCGATTTTGTGGTCCGCAGGAACGTAGTTATCCGAGGAAACATCCGGTCGGCTATGGATCAACGAAGCGTTGCCAGAAATCTGCAATCATCTGGTCACGCGTGTTTTCGAGCTTCTTCTGTCGTTACTGGGCTGATGTAGCGACGAAGTAGTGCAGCGCTTGTGGCGCAGAATGCATCCGTTGCACTGTCAGCTATATGACAATGCCTGCACATTGCAGCGGCGCCAAAGATTGAGACGACTGGGCAGGCTATGCATACCACATGACCGGGATGGCCAGCAAGGATTTCAAAAATTATCTAATCGCTGTTTTTAGTTGGTCCGCGAGATTGGTCAGTAGCTTCGCTTTTGACGATGCCCCTGTCTCACGCGCACCGCGTTTCTTCTACTCAGGAAGCTTTGCCGAGCCGGCGAACGCGTAGGCAATAATTGCCCTCGTTGGCCATCGACGCGGGTTTGGCCGGCGGTTACTTACTATTTCAATAGAGAATTATAGCATATCGTTACTGTGTTTACATTAGCATTTACAGTGTTACCGGACGCCGGACTTTCCGGTTTGCGCTACGCACAGCAGTGCCGCCTTTTAATTCCATTTCTGGGTTGACATGTTCTTTCCGTGGCGGTGTAATGAAGGTTGAGAGGCGCTATTTCATCTGCGTGCTTAGCGGAAGGACAACCTCTACAACCTCGGGATAGTTCACCACGCCATCTCGTTCGCTATAACCGAGTGGTGTGGCCAGAGTTGTTCGCTGTATCTGCGACGAATTTCCGTTGCCCTTATGTATATTTTTACGGTACCACCACACCCGCTCGAAATAAGCGAGCGTTCGTTATATCCGTGGCCATTAAAGTGGGCTCCACAGTACATCCGCTGACTTCGCTTTAACACACTAGTATCAAGAACGTTTAGGTAAGGCTGTAGATGTATGGGTAGAGGAAGTAATGACCGATCGCAACATTTGTCATCTGCCTTGTGGAGAGGCCGTACAGGTAAGTAAAAGCCAAGAGTGAGAAAACAGAATAAATCAGCACTCGCGAGCATGTCCAGAAAAGACAGGCAAGCACTTACTCACCTAATAAGCATAGCTGCCAGAAAGGGGTTGTTTGTAGCTTTGGAAATAAATGCCTGAAACAAGTTGGTGGACAAATGGTGCATACGCCAGATTAACCCCTCTGTATCACTCTATCAAGGGCGCAAAAAATTCTGTGGGCGCAAAGGTTACCTTTGATAGCGCCCCAGGAAGAGTACCAAACATTCTATCACGAACAAATTTCTTACTTTACTATAGTGAGAAGCCTCGATTAGCTGAGTTTTTGAAGATACTGAGCTACAGGGGCTCAGGATATATAACGTGAGTCACAAAGGCGATGTCGAATAGGTGATTTAAATAAAATATGTTTGGCAAAATCTTTATGTTAGGGAGAGCCAGTGCTCCCACGAGGCTCTCGTTGGGTAGGGGATGGGCGGTGGAGGGATTCTCGAACATTTTCTTACCATGTAGTAAAAGGGGGGGGGGACTGGCAAGTCAGTTTCGGTGTGACGGAAAGGTATCTGTATGTATACTTGCCAATACATGACACTTTCATTTCTCAGTAGTGCGCGGGAACGTAGCGGGCGCGTGCGGCGGCAATCTTGGAGCCCCGTAAGTACACTGCGTACTTACGGGGCCGTAAATACACTGCGTACTTACGGGGCCGTAAGTACACTGCGTACGAGACCTTATTACTCGTGCTACGGGGTCTCCTAAACTGCTCAAGGAGGAGGGTCTTGTAGATGCAAAATGTATCGGCTTTTCGTCCTACACGTCATAAGGTGGATTATAGCGTATACACACAGCCGATTTTTATTTATTTCGAGTTCATTTTATTTTGCGGCTCTTACCGTAAATTCGTCTTTTTTCTGCGGGCAATAAATAAAATGGGTAAAGTGAGAACATCTCGCATTAAACAATTTTTTCGTGCTCAAGTAACGCAGTAAACACGACAAAAGGAAGAAAGGACATGACACGAGCGCTAACAACTGGTTATTTTAATAACACCATCTGTCGGGCTAGTTGGTTGCGATCCATATCAGCAGCGCGAACACCACACAGGAAGAAGAAGATGAAGAAGGTAAAGAGCGCTGAACTTCCAACTTTTATTTGAGCAAAAACTGAACCTGCACTTTTATACACATACCAGGTAAAATCCCACCAGGGGGGTAATCAAGGCGCGCGATCGAATTGGGTCAACACGATGTCCAGGGCATCAAAATGATAACTACTATCGCACTATACAAAGACTTCCATGAAAAGCACGAATGACATGCGGAAAAACAAGACAATGTAAAAACAGGGTTGAGTGTGCGCAAATGGAAAAATGGAAAAAAACAGGGTTGAGGGCGCGAATTTTGATAAAACCATGAGAAGGCAAGAACACGGTAAAGAGGTAAAAACAGGGTTGAGTGTGCGAAAATGGAAAAAATGGAAAAACAGGGTTGAGGGCACGAATTTTGCTAAAAGAAAAAAAGAAAAAACATGAGAAGGCGAGACACGGTAGCAAAGTAAGCGATGCGAAGGGATGAGCGCCAACAATTAACACGGCTAGAACTAAAATGCAGTGTGCCCCTAAAAACCAGGTAAAATCAGGTAAAACCAGAGAGAAAGGTGATTTCTTTTTCAGATAATGAGATGGAAGGGGTGCTTACGCAACCTTCTTTGAGCCCTGAGATGTAGGTAGCTTCAATGATTTCGCGTGTTAGTTGGTTTTTATGTTTCTTTAAGACGGTTGCTTTCTTAAAATCAGGAATGCACTTCCTATGGCTGTCACATGCGCTGCAATGGGCGGGCAGGTTCCTCAACGGCGCCCCAGTTAGATCGTTCCTATGTTCCATTAACCTTTCGTTTAAGCATCTTCCTGTTTGGCCTATGTACGCCTTACCTCAAGTTAAAGGTGTAGAGTATACAACACCCTCCGCAAAAGGCACAAAAGGATCTCGGTGCCTGGTTGTACAGCTACTGTTCTTTTTCTTTTTATTAACTTTGTTGCACAGGCTTGACAGGCGCAGAGGGGCTGAAAAGACTACGTCTACGCCTGCTTTTCTGCCAATTTTCTTCAGATTATGCGAGATTCCATCTAATTATCTGAAAAAGAAATCACCTTTCTCTCTGGTTTTACCTGATTTTACCTGGTTTTTAGGGGCACACTGCATTTTAGTTCTAGCCGTGTTAATTGCTGGCGCTCATCCCTTCGCATCGCTTACTTTGTTACCGTGTCTCGCCTTCTCATGTTGTTTTTTCTTTTTTTCTTTTAGCAAAATTCGTGCCCTCAACCCTGTTTTTCCATTTTTTTCCATTTTCGCACACTCAACCCTGTTTTTACCTTTTTACCGTGTTCTTGCCTTCTCATGGTTTTATCAAAATTCGCGCCCTCAACCCTGTTTTTTTCCATTTTTCCATTTGCGCACACTCAACCCTGTTTTTACATTGTCTAGTTTTTCCGTATGTCATTCGTGCTTTTCATGGAAGTCTTTGTATAGTGCGATAGTAGTTATCATTTTGATGCCCTGGACATCGTGTTGGTCCCAATTCGATCGCGCGCCTTGATTACCCCCCTGGTGGGATTTTACCTGGTATGTGTATAAAAGTGCGGGTTCAGTTTTTGCTCAAATAAAAGTTGGATGTTCAGCGCTCTTTACCTTCTTCTTCTTCTTCTTCTTCTTCTTCTTCTTCTTCCTGTGTGGTGTTCGCGCTGCTGATATGGTTATTTTATTCTGGAAAAAGTATATAAAGGCGCAGGGCACAGAAAACAACCCCACCAATAAACAGAACAAAGGTTAAAACTTAAAAACCATACTGCGCATGCACATCGCAGTTGAGTCGTGACGTCTTTTTCAACGAAATTCGAAGAGTATCTTCGATAGTAGACGGTACTCCCCTATCGCCTGGACCTCACACAATGCCAAGAAAGCCTGACTCCTTAACTACCAAACTGATAGATGGTGTAGGAACACACTCATCTGCTTCCCCACTTAGAAAGGCAAGTCTCCTGTTTAATCACTCTGATCGAATTTTTAGGGAGATGGTGGAGGCCTTTATGAACAGGAAGGATGCAGACGATAACCTTGCCACATAGCTATGTGGCAAGTGAACCATCACCAACTCGCCCAGGCTTCTACTCTGACTATACTGATGCAGATGAGCGTGTTGCTTCACCATACATCAATTTCGTATATAAGGAGCCAGGTTTTCGTGGCAACTGTATAAGGTCAAGGAGATAGGGGAGTGCCGTCCACTATTGAATATAGTCTTCCAATTGCATTGAAAAAGATGTCATGACTCGACTACGATGTGCATGCGCAGTATGTTGTTTAGTTTAAATTTTTGTTCTTCTGTTTTCTGGATTGTTCACTGTGTCCTGCGCCTTCATATACTTTTCCGAGAATGTAATAACGAGTTTTTAGTCGGCGTCTGTGTCGTCTGCAGACTTCCGTTTGTCCTGTTTCCTGCGCTGCTTAAGCAACCGTTACCAACTAGCCCACTTTTATGTTCTCGTAAACAAATCTTTGCATTTTTTATTTTGTATAGCGATGTGCAAGAAACAAGAAAACGCATACCACTGAAACCCATCTGCGTTCTATTTTTATTGTCCTGAACCCGTTTGAACCCGTTTGAACCGGTTCGAGACGGTCCGAACCGGTTCGAACCGGAACGGAATGGCCCTCTGGAGCCAAACCCGGAACTGAACCTGAAAGGCGTGAACCCGAACCCGAACCGAACCCGAAAAAATACCGGTTCGACACCCTGGTCTTGAGGCCGTGCTGCATCTCCCTTACTAGTCACCACTGAAAGTGAGTGTGTGAAGTGCACGCAGGAAAGCAGTGTTCCCTTAAACTTTAGTCAAGGGGACGCTTAATAATTTTGCGAAGGATGACCTGAAGCGCATCCTGTTGTTTCCGTAGGTGGAGATAAGGAGTCCGATCGAGAATTCGATTGGTTACAAAGGAGTTTGCCAGCCGCAAGACACTTCGTAATCCCCCGCGTTTTTTGGAAACTCGGCGGTCCATGAGGCCCATCTGGTCCCCCACCTCACCGAGTTTAGCCAATATGGTGTCTGGCCGTCTGTGTTTGTGGATCTAGAGGCCGACTACCATTATGTCATCAGTTTTAGCATATAGGACCATTCTCAAGTCAAAGAGAGATTTTAGTTGCGCACTTTTGTGAGCGCGGAGGTGAACAAATTTCGATTTTTGAAGGGAACATGCAGGACAGCAGCGGTAGCGGCCCACTACCATGTCCGCTGTTTGCAGGCTGGTTTCAATATCCCCTGTGCTGCCCTTCATGGCCCACAGAGTGATGCCATCGGCGTATAGGGCGTGCTGCACGCCGGCGACACCATCCAGCTGGGCAGGCAGGTGGTGGTGAATACTTTCCTGGAGCTCCGGGAGGCGCACATTACAAGCAAGTACAGGAGATTGTCCCTAACGGAGACGGGTCGCCGCCTTCTTGCTTGACTGTATATCCAGCACACCACTCCCATGGAAGACACGTTTGACATCCCAGAACTATAGAGACGAGCCCACCATGTGCGACCTCTTCCAGCCAACATGTCACACGAAGACCATCATGGTTGGCGTCTGGCACGAGCGGAATCCCTAGCCAGACGTTATGGCAACAAAACAGGTGTTTACTACGTGGACGTCTCCGGCCCTCCCCACGGGGGATGGTACACTGTCGCGGTAATTCCCAATAGCAACACAGTTAAGTGCCTCACCTTCGGAGCCTGCAGAGCAACACAAGCAGAAGAGGGCGCGGTTGCTCTCGCGGCCTCACATTCCGATTCAAAATACATTGTCACCGACTCGCGAGGGGCCTGTCGGAACGTCGAAGAAGGCTGCACTCTCTTCCTAGCGTATCGAATCTACCAAATTTGCATACGGAATACGGACCCCGCACACCGTTACCTTATATGGGCCCCTGCTCATCAGAGGGAAAAAGACAAGCAAAGCTGATGAAGCCGTAATCCGACGCCATCATTATGAAGACATTGCTGCACAGAGCCAAATGCAGAAGCGCCAAAAGCCTGAGCAGAAGCAAAAGACGGCGCAGAAGAACAATACTGAGCAGGAGCAGAAGACTGAGCATCGACCTAGGATTGAGCATCGGCGCAAATTGAACCAAACCCAAGCCGACCGGCCGGGAGAACCGCAAGGATATAGCAACAGCACAACACTTCCCACCAAAGGGAATCAGAACTACGGTCCAAGCAAGGCACTCACCATCCATCCAAAGAACCCCTGGAACCAAAGCACAGAACACTGTCCACCCCTCCCACCACTGAGGAAGGAAACCCCAGTTGTCACCACGGCTGCCCAGACACCTTTGGAGCAGGCCATGGAGACCGAGAGCTCAGAAAGGTCGGACAATCAAGGTAGCGAAAACCACTCGGGAAAGCGCAGTATGTACACCGTGAACGCAGGATATAAGACTTTGCAACGCGATTTCGCACAACTTCAAACCCTTCGGGGGCCCAGTGGTACCGAGACAGACGCCACCGAGCCACGGGCCTGTACCTCGCAAGCGAGTGATTGCGCAGCCCACATCTAGGAGACCCAGGAGACGCAGTCAATCCGGAACGTTACACCCGAGAAAGGAGCCGGTCCTGCTAAAAAGGGTGAGTTGTCCGTCCAAGCAGCCTCCACTTCTACCTCTTTTCCAACCCCTGACCCCCCTATTACACCTCAAGAGGCGGTTAAACAGTACATACGCTCCGCTGAATTTCGCTCAGAAATCACTAGCATAATAAATACTATGGTTGCTGAACAACTCACAGCGATGCAGCTACAGCTCATGTTAGCCCAGGCACAGTTGATACAGTCCATGGCTGGCAGGATAGAAGCTACGATTAACACACGCTTGGAAAAACGTGAAGCCGGCATCAACAAGTTTTTCGAACCTGTACCGCAACAGGAATTGCCTCGCAAGCAGCGCGCAGTTCAACCCGCTGCCTGTTCTCATCCAGTATTTCCTGACCCGCAACATGCCGCAAAACAATAGCACGCGAAAATTTCGGCGGCGACGCCAGTCCACTACACCAGCAGAAACAAATATATGGCAATGGAACTGTCGCAGCATGCGCCGAAAACAAGCACAACTAGCCGCATATATAGCAAACTCCCCTAATCCCCCCCATGTCATCGCTCTGCAAGAGCCGGAAACAAATCACATTCATATCTGCGGTTATCACACGGCAGCCCTTACACCACGTACGGCAATCCTGACACTCGCATATATGCCGGTGCTAGACCGCACACCGACAAACACGCCCGGCAGCAAGGGCACTCAATATACCGCGATAGTGCTCAGCTCACCGGGACACACATATGGCCTCACTATTATTAACATATACAGCAATCCTAAAGATAAAGTCAGAGTTATTCCGGGCATCCTGGGCTCCTTCCGTTCCTCAAAGCTCCTTGAGGTGGGTGATTTTTATGCACGTCACACGCACTGCGGATACACCTTGGATTCCCCCAAAGGTAACCTGATTTCTACCGCAATGGCTGATTACTACCTTAGCCTGATCAGAAACCCCACCGTACCCACTCGCACTGGCACAAGTGTCACTCGCGACACCACACCCGACCTCATATGGGCCACACCGAACATAATCGTTAAATCCTACACGGTGCTCCAAGACCGCCTTGGGAGTGACCATGTCCACTATTATTGCTTATGATTCCAAGATTTTCAGTCGTTGTTCGCAGCTTCTCACTGACTGGGATAAATTACGCTCATACTTGGCAGCTAATTCTACCGAACCCCGTACTGTCACCGACTGGACAGATAGCCTGGTGGAGGCCATCCAGGCGAACAGCAAACGCGTTAAAAAGACCCCTACAGCACCGCAGGTTTATCCACATCTGGCTCATCTATGGGAGGTCCGACAAGGACTTCTCAAGCGCTGGCGTCACCAGCGACACAATCGTAAATTAGGATTCCGCACAACTGCTCTCACTCGCGAGGCAGAAGAATACGCGAACACGCTAGCCCGCGCAAACTGGGCAACCTTTTGTAACGACCTCATGGGTACATTAAGCACTAAACGCACGTGGTCCTTCCTACGCGCTCTCTTGGATCCAACAACCACTAAATCTCAGACACAAGTAAACACACAACGCCTAATACAACTAGAGCTCCAAAAGGGCACCGACGTAATTGGCCAACTACGGGACACTTATATACCTACATCTCTTAAGTCGGCAGATCCACCTCGACCTAACCCAGAACTTGATGGCGACTTCACATTAAACGAAGTCCGCCGAGCACTGTTTAGTATTCACCGGTCTACGGCGCCGGGGCCGGATAGCATAACGTACAAGGCACTACTCAATCTGCACGAAGTCTCCCTCCAGGAACTCACGGAGCTCTTTAATAACCACTAGCAAGCTGGGACGCTCCCATCAGCCTGGACCCATACCAGCATGCGATTTATACCGACACCGGGCAAATCCTACACCCTTCAAAATTTTCGCCCCCTCTCCTTAACGAGCTGCGTCGGTAAGCTCTTCGAGCATGTCATTCTCAATCGCCTACAACCGTTCCCAGAAACAACAGGCTTCCTCTCAAACGTTCAATTCGGCTTCCACTCAAACATCTCGGCACAAGACGTATTTCGAGTCCCTCTTTTGCACTAAGTGCGGTAAAGCCGCTACGCGAGCCATACTGGCCCTGGATATTCATAAGACTTTCGACAAAATAAGTCATTACCATATCCTCACGACATTAGCCACCACGGGATGCGGCACCCGAATATGCCAATATATTCGGGCCTTCCTTCAGGGACGCACGGAAGACCTCCACCTTGGGGATATTGCCTCCCAGCCTTTCCCCCTGCCTAACCGGGCAACCCCACAAGGGACGGTTCTATCACCTTTACTCTTTAACATTGCCCTAGCGCCACTGGGAAAGGCCATTGCTGCTATCCCAGGGCTCCACACGGCCATATACGCAGATGATATAACCCTCTGGACAACGAGAGGATCCCTTGGAACAGCCCAGGATATCCTGCAATCTGCCATAGATATCACCACACTCAATTATCAAACACAGGCCTCCGTTGCTCTCCAAATAAATCGGAACTCCTGCTGCTGAAACCCCTCCCCAGTGACCCCCAGATTGAACTGGACATGTACGCGCATCCAGTGCCCATTGTGCCTCAGGTGAAGATTCTCGGCCTTCTCATTAACATCACACTCGATGCAACCGTCACCCTCCAGCTCTTCCACAGACAGGCCAAACAGGTCGCTGCACTTATCAGGCGGGTGGCAGTACGCAATCAAGGGCTGTCTGAACGCGAGACCCTCAATATGACAAGTGCACTAATCTTTAGCCGCATTAGATACCACATTCCATACCACGTACTCACTCAGCGGCAAAGACAACAGGCAGACATCTTAATACGCACGGCTGTCACCTACGCCCTACGTCTTCCACGGACGGTTAGCACGAAACGTCTCCAGGCCACTGGTACCCACAATACAGTGATCGAATTAATAGATGCTCAACGCACCAACCAATTAGTCCGCCTGAGTCGCACGGAAACAGGACAATGCCTACTGCTAAAGCTGCGTCTCAATCCGCCAATTCCCACCCCAACAAGCCCTACACCTTACATGATTTCTCTGCGCACAGAGGATCACATATATCAGATGCCCCTACCGCGCAATATGAGTGCTAGTCTCCATCACGGTAGGCGGCAGGCACGAGCGAGCTATTACACCAAAACATACAGCAACCGCTCTGATATGGATGGATGGAAAACTTTATTACGCAAGCGAGTTTGGACCGTGCAAGGTCTCAGGGCCACCGCACAGCCCTCACATTAGCGCATGTGTCCCCCCGTTCTATATTGACCTACCTGTTCTATATTGACGGTCTACACACACCTCGATATGGTCACTATGAGGCCTTCTCCAACTGCAAGTATCAAGCAGGCAACCTTTGCTTGATTTGACGATCTTAAGGATGAACTCCTTATATTCATAGATGTTTGCGTCCTTCCAACCACTGGGGAAGCCACTGCAGCTTGCCTCGTCCCATCACTCGCCTTTTGGCGCACTTGTCGCTTGGACTTTGAAGCCAGCTCTACCGCAGAACAAATGGCAGCCCTTCACCTCGCAGCCGACATACTTGAATCCTTGCCTCCTACGACTCCCATCGCTATACTTTGCGACTCCAAAGCAGCGTTACTAAGCCTAACTAGAGCTAAGTTCCCCCCAATCACAGCCGCTGCACAGCAGCGGCTGTGATTGGGGGGCAGCCGAGCTCCGTAACCACGGCGCTCGGCTGCTGACCCGAGAGTCGCGGGTTCGATCCCGGCCGCGGCGACTGAATTTCGATGAATGCGAAATTCTAGAGGCCCGTGTACTGTGCGATGTCAGCGCAGGTTAAAGAACCCCAAGTGGTCGAAATTTCCGGAGCCCTTCACTACGGCGTCCCTCATAGCCTTAGTTGCTTTGGGACGTTAAACCCCAATAAACCAAACCAAACCAAACCGTTCCTCTCTTGTTGGTGCGTGTGTAGCCCCAGTCTACATGTGTGCAGTTGGAGAGCCCTGAAATAATGAGGGGGTGCTTTTTTTCAGCGTTGGAGGCGGCCCTAATAGACAAATGAAAGAGACCGGTTGCCTCGGAAAGAAATAACAGTTGAGGATGAAAAGGCGACGACATCTGTGAGTGCAGGGAATTAATTCTAAGAATGTGTAAGCTACCGGCGTGGTTGGAACATGACAAGTGTATGGTACAAAATGTTGAACATACGTGGTAACCCTGGGGTTTCGAGTGATTCCAGAGGGCACACAGCGCATCCTGGCCGCGATAAATTTTTGCCAACATCCTGAAGTGCTACTATATCAGGGGGCGTACAGGAAGCTGAGAGGAGCTGCTGCAGGGGGTCTTGTTTACGCCGAAACCCTGTGCAGTTCCATTGTAGGATGCTTCATCATCATCATTATTGCCTGTCAACTGGGCCATGCTGGAGGGTGGCGAGGTGAAGGATGGGAGCAGGCTTGGGGTTGCTGGCTGGGATATGTGATGAAATTCCAGCAATTATTTGTGGAATTTATTGTAGAATGGTGGTGGTTACCTGACTGATAATCATTTCTGTAAGCTTAGTGGTGGCGGCTTGAATGTAATTGTGAGTTTGAGCCATAATACTGGCTTCGAGCTGTTGAGAAAAGTTTTTTAATTTAGAATCCATGCCTGGAATGCCGTCTGGTCTGCGCTTCTTTTGTGGAGGGGGTGCGGAGGTTTGGGGTGTTGGCGAAGGAGTGGGTTGAGAAACGGTAGGAGGGATAGAATGAATGGCTGTCCTAAGATGCATTACCTCTTCCCGCAGGAGCGCTATCTCTTACTCCCGCTGTGAGGTTTGGGGTGTACTGGTGGGTTTGGTTCAGGCTCGCTGGCGATCTTGATGAGGCACTAAGAGTGGAAAGTCCTTTGGCGTGGGCACTGGTTGTTTGGGTTTCGGCGCGGTCTGTCGTCCAGGTGGAGGGGTACTGGCTTTGAATGAGCCTGTACTGGTAAGGGTGAAGCCACCACAAAGAACGCAGCTCAGCGTGCAAGGGGTCTCCTGAGAGGCGGGCTTCTCGCTACTGCGCGGGCAGAGTCCAGCTTTTGGGAGAGGGCACACGTCATACTTGTACTTGGTTCAGCGGTGTACCACACACATGTGTTTAGTGGACTTAGGCAGGGGACCAGAGGCGAAGGTTACTAGGATGGATGCTTTTTTCTCCTGCCTCGGGCCGCCATGATGTTAGCCTCCGTATTTCGGTAGTGCAACTGACTTAGGACTTTCTCTGGCGTCTCACTGCAGTGTGCTAAATAAATGACGCCATTGAGTGCCACTCGAGGGGCCGCGATGTACGCGGCTACCGGATATTGCTGTTAGTCTAAAGTAATTTGAAGCAATTTTACAAAGCGAGAGCTGTCGCAACCGTGAATGGGGTGTTAGTTGAATGGATTCTGATGTACAATTGGCCCATCACTGAACAGCTCAGTGATGAGTGAACTGCCTGCAGGATACTGGGAGTCGGAAGCTTCTTCAGGGAGAGGCCGCCTCGCCCGCGAAAGATGATTCTGATGGTTCCGCCGGCAGTGCGGCGAGTTGCTTGCTTCTTTGGACGACCGCGCGCTTCATGCGTAGCAGCTGCGGCGTCTGCTTGAACGCTGATCGAAAGTTTCCAGATGCAGCGTATGGTGGCGCCCCGTCGTTCCTGGTGTTTGGCTTAGGTTTAACCGAGGCCGGGCGGGGTCCTGGTCTGACACCCAGCACCTCGAACAAATATTACGGTGGTTAGCTCAGTCAGCAGTAGGCGTGACAGGCCGCAGTCAGCAGGTACACCCAACCAAGTCACCTCAAGGACTAGCTGCAGCGTCCTCGTCGCCGTCAACTTCCCAGTGTCAGAACGACGTCGTCTTCGCCTCGCGACTGTACACCGTAAAAGATATATTGATTTGTAAGGAAATGAAAGGCGCACTCATTATCTGGCTTCTGGGTAGACACCTAAGTGCACCATGAGTGAAAAAAAATAGTTTAGGAACGACAGAAGAAACAGAACAAGAGGTGCTGTAGTGGACTCGAATAACAACGACCACCTGGAGACCTTTACCGTTGACTGATATCGCACCGCACACAAGTGCCTTATGTGCCCTCCCCTCCCAACACCCCCCCCCCCCCTGCTTTGGTGAGGTGGACAGGTTCCGCAGTGAAGGGTATTGGATATTTGTTTTTCGCTGGCTTGTGCGCCGGGTGAGCGCTCCGCTCTGCTTGCGCTGGGCGGTGAAGCTAGTAGTCTTGCTGCACCTCCAGAGCTCTAAACAGCGTACTTAGTCTTGAGGTCAGTCTTCGGCAAAAATAAGTCCCCTCTACTTGTATTTTGAATACTTCCTTAACATGGCTGTTCAAATCGTTCAGTTTGAACGACGGCGCCAAATGACTCATTCTTTGCGACCTGGGCCGCTTTTGCACAGGTAACGCCATCCAGCATGTTGGAATGTACTATGGTTTAGTTTCGAATACGGTTTTTTTTTCAGTCTTGTGACGCAGTATTCTTCAACTTCTCCCGAAACCTGCCAACGCAGTGCGACCATGGCTTGTGTGATGTCCTAGGTGGCGTCCGTGTCTTTGAGCGAATGCGACGTATTAGTGATTTTCAAAGTTTCTGTATTAATTCAGTTACCTTTATTGATGCTGAGATGCACAGGATCTGGGCTACATGTGTCCGAGCGGCACTGACACGTTGCTGCTGAAGCACAGGAGTGGAGCTTGTGATCCGTACATCCTCTTACGGCATGAACGTCCTGACCAACAGTCATATCCCAAACATCCTGGGGGACAACGGAAGAAGGAAAACAAGAAGGGCTCATCGACAGACGCACCGTGTAGATGGGTGTGGGCTGGTTGCATATTTCCAGACGCTTTATATTGTTTAACTGAGGGAGACACTATTTGATGTCAACTGGTGCTGTAGACATGAAATGCATATCGGCTGCAGCATATCTTAAAGCTTTCCTTGTTTCTGCTGTTACTTGCAGATGCACTCACTAATGTTACAGAATGAAGACAAAGAACAAGGTCGTAATGAGGAGTCTTTGCTATTATTATTCCCTGCCCTGAGTTGCGCTATGTCCAGGAGATTGCGCTCGAGTAGGTGCCACTTCTTGATTTTTGAACTTCTGATTGAGTGTTAATCTACTTTCCCCTCACCATACGTGTGACCATTTTCAGTGTTCTCATCTTTTGTTTTTTTTCTATTTTTATTATTCGAGTCAATGTACATATGTGTCGAGTGTTTTCTGTATTCAATCTACTACTTTATGTGTGACTGGTTTTTGTAAATTTCTTGTGCCGCTCATGTGCTGCTGCTTGTAGGGTTTCCTGGACCCAGTCAAGCTGCCCAGGCAGCTTATAGCCAGGAAACCCTCCAGTTGAAACTGGAAAATAAACTTATTGACATATTGACATGTTTCCATTAATATAACTGTACGATTGCTTTACATAACTTTATGTTCAGCCGAAATTCTTTTCAGACTTTCTGGTTTATTCCTAAAGATTTATAACTGAAATAAAACCCATGAAATCCAACGTAATGCGGGACGCCCACGGCCGGCAATCCCTGTCAGCACACAGCGAGCCGCCTCATCGTGCAAGCAATATTTGTACTCTACGCTCTTCGAGCGTGGAAGAAAAACAACTACGCATACCGAATGATCGCAGGGATGGAAACAATAAAATAACTTCGCAGTTTCATTAGCCTCTGCTTCTACTTCCCGTGTTTTACGCGCAATTTCACTTCTATAATCGCATCTCTGACTACCTTTCTTCTTGGGGCCAACGACCTTTCACGTTGGCTTAGTTCTGCCTGTCAGGATGCGTTCACCATGTTGCGCCGTTTTCTCACCTCCCCGCCCATATTACGCCACTTTAACTTCGCTGCTTTAACTGAGATTCACACAGATGCCAGTGCGCTGGTACGGTGCTGTTCTTGCGGAACGCAAACCTGAGTTAGTTGAGCATAACGTTGCCTATGCGAGCCGCACCATGACGAAGCCTGAGTGAACTACTCAGTTACTGGAAAGGAGTGCTTGGGTATCGTTTGGCAATGGAGAAATTGAGCACTTATGTATACGGCCGATGTTTCGCGGCCATTACTGACCACCATTCCCTCGGTTGGCTGTCCTCACTCAAGGACCCAAACAGCCGCCTCGCCAGCTTGGGCTTAGGACTTCGAGAGTACGATTGTCGGGTCGTCTATGGCTCTGGCAAGAAGCATCACGATGCCGAAGCATTGTTGCACGACATGGCCTCCGAGCAGTCTAAGCATCCCTGCATCACTTCTCTGGTTCGCCATCGTTCGAACAGTTAGGTGGTTTCCGTCGCGCACGCAGTCCACCTCTAGGCTGCGTACTTAACACTTCGTGATGGACTCTTGTACTTGTAGCTCTCTGGCGGCCGCAAATGGCTCCTTGTCATTCCCGGACATTTACGTTAGGAAATATGCACTGCGTTTCACAATGCCCCTAAGCCGGTCTTGCCGGTGCCCTCAAGACCTATACTCGGCTTCGCCTCCGATATGAGTGGCACAGTATGTACTTGTACTTTCGGAAGTTCGTCCGCTCTTGCCCAGATTGCTAACGCCGCAAGCCCGGTCACCACCATTCGACTGGCCCATTGCAGCATTTGCCTTGCCCCGCACACCTTTCGACCTAGTTGCCATTGACCTATACGAACGCTTCCCTACACTGCGGCCGGAAACCGCTGGGTCATCGTTGCTGTAGATCACTTGACATGGGACGTCGGAACTGCAACCCCCCCCCCCCCCCCCCTGCTGCTACGGTGCAGGATGTCGCAGCTTTCCTCTTGCGCCACTTCATTATTCGTCACGGCCCCTCATGAACTGGTGAGCTACCATGGGCGAGTGTTGGTATTTGATGCGGTTTGCTTCCTTCTGCAGGAGTGCAACTAAGGCCTATCACCCGCATGCAAACGGCCTGGTTGAACGTTTTAATCAGACGTTAGGTGATATGTCAATGTACGTGGCTGCGGATCATTCCAATTGGGGCGTAGTGCTGCCATTCGTCACGTACGCCTACAATACAACTACGCAGACCACTCAGGGTTTCTCGCCATTTTTTCTTGTGTAAGGCCGCGAACCATCCTCACGATTTTACGCCATTCTGCCTTACCATCCTGATTTGCGGAGTCCACAACAGTTTCCTAAGCCACCATATACGCTGAAAAGTTGAAAAACGTCCTAGCTCACCCGGTCGCCTATTCCGACGACCAGGGGTGCCAGAAATACTGCTTCCGCAGCTCGTATGGCACAGAAAGTTTTCTTCAGCAATTTCTTGTTTGGCCCCATGTCCCTGCTGCCTCACCCGGTATCTCTACCAAGTTGCTTCCTAAGTACCACGGGCCCTACGGCGTCCTTGAGCGCACTTCTCCAGTTAATTACATCATCGAGCCCGTTACACCCTCGACCGATCTCCGGCGACATGGGCGCGAGAGTGTCCACGTGTCTCGTTTGAAGGCGCACTACGACCCCTGCGTCCTGTGGTCCCTCTGAATCACCAGGTTGGTTCTTTTCCCTTTCGGGGCAATTGTAGAGAGGAAGATTTTCGGCAGCTGCAGCGGTGGAGCTGACACGCGCCGAGAGACTGGAGTGTCAACTGTTTTGGGCCCGGCCCTGCACTTGCCTGTTCTAAATGGCTTTCGGATATTATCTCCATCTACGAATAAAGCCCGTTGCAATGCATTTCAGAAGGAAAATAAATAAATGCTCGCATAGAATAAATGTTGGCATAGAACATGCTCACGTAGTGAGGCAAAAGGAAGAAGGCAGAACATATTTCCTCACTAGGCTTCCGCCCGAGAAAGGCACCACTAGCAGTTTGGCAGAAAGTAAAAGTAAGAAATTTTTCATACAAGAGCATACGGAAGCGTAAACAAGTATACCATCCCACAAAACACGCCTCGGTCACTTTCGGACGTTCAACCCCCATGAATCGTAAACCACAAAAAGTATAAAAATTTCTAGTATAAATCTAAAAGACATCTATACCAGGATATTTGGACGTTTTGAGGAAGTATAGCTAAGATTTTATATAGCCATCCGCTGTCCTGAAGACCTCGTGTGGCGTAAGCTTTCGGCTATAAGAGGTGTCAGTGGGCGGGGTTTAGGCTTCTAGGTGACACCTAGATTAGCGGTATAGGTGCATTTTAGCCATTTTGCATCCGTGGAACTGTAATACTTTTAAATGAAAGGCACTTAACGAACAGCTCTTGGTTGCATCACAGACATAAGAACCGAGAATACAAAGTTCTTGCATGCTTTCGACAAAAAATCCGTATTGAGGATATGTGAGAAAACTTGCCGTTGTGCGGTCTCTGGTCCCTCTGGTATGACATATGGCCTGTTGTCTCCAGATTAAAGAAGTATTCGGTCTGTAAAGAGGTCTAGCTATCACACAATTGGTGCACGAGATAACACAATAGTTTGGCTTGCTACAAAATTTTGCATAGCGAGTGTAGAAGAGAAACTGCTGCCCCATCTTATACAACAGTTGCCTGGTACCAAGACCATTGCTAAGCCAAAACATGCCTCTAATTTGCAGACAACCGGCCAAATGTCAGGCAAGGGGGACAAGGTAGCACAACAACCCGTTTTCTCACAGACATTAAATACACACATTTTTTTCTCTCACGCCTGCAAGAAATCTGAATTTCCTTCAAACTGAGTTATTATTGCCCGTGTGACATCAATGGGGGCTCTTTGTAAAGTGCCTTTCACTTTTCCTGCTAAGTAACCGATAAGTGAATTATGCATATGGGACATATTCCTGCAATTCCTGCAGTGAAATGAAAGCTCCAGGAGCGCAAAATTAGTTTATTGAATGCGATCATAGTAGAACTACGTGTAAAAATTACACTAAAGAAATAACGGGAACCAATGTGGTGGGTTCTGGGAGCAGGCACTGCTCTCTGCCCAAAAGAAGAAATGGCTTCAAATAAAGAATTACACCTTTCATTGCCTTAATAAAATTTGCCTGCTGCTTAAGATTGAAAATAAACGCTCAATCAAAACGCGCGAGAAATGGCCTCAAGATAAAAAGAAATGTCACTCAGAAGGAACAGTTGATAGGCACCTGCTATACACGGTCGGAACCAGGTCCATGTATTCCCTGAAGACTCGAACACAAATATTGCTTGCACTCACACTTCGCAGAGGGCATGCAAAAAGGCCATGACTACTGGGGAAACAGAAAAATTAGTGTAAATTTTCAGTACTCAATATCTGGGTCTGATTGCATGCAGGTTAATAGGCAAAAAATACACAGGCCGCAGGAAACTGATAACTGTTTCTCATGGTATACTCACGATTCTTAAGCCTGCACCGACTGTGCAAGCTTGACAGCTGACGTACCAAATGTCAGGAGCCCTGCTAGCCACGCGGCTTTTGGGAAGGTTTCAACAACCTGCACACACGCAGAGCAGCACCAAAAAGACAGGAGAATAATAAATATAGCCTAAGATCAGAACCTTATCTTGAATGAGATCACTTTTTTGCGTAAAATTTCAATACTAATGAAGCAAAAGCCAGACACATGGGCTATACATTAATAGAGCTCTATTGGCACATAATTCCTTCGACTACTTTATTTTTCCTCTGGGCAACAGCAGCAGACCTCAGGGAGTACACAAAATGTTTACATAAGCTTCAGGAACTAGCCATGTAAATGAAAAAACAAGCGATAAACTAGCCCACAGCAGTCACATACAAATGAACTACTTAACCACACGATGGCATTATTGCTTTTATGTTTTCCTCTCACAAGCTTCTACAAAATAAGCCATCAACATTAAATGGCTCGTGTTCTTGGTTTGTCCTTGCATGTGCCTTAGGCATGCAGTGTCATTTAACAACCTTGCATAGGCTGCATCAATGATTCGGCAAGATAATAGCGCGCGCCCTTGCTCTTCGGTCCAACTATTACAATCCATCAAAACTAAAATATCAGATCAAGAAATCAGGATTTGTGAAACAAATTTTAGCAAGCAGCCTGTACCTATACAACCAAGCATGGAGCGAGAGAAAAACAATATCAGCTGTGAAGAGTGCTTACCAAAAATTTAGAAGTTGAGCTGATCAGGATGTCCTCTTAGCACCAGTGTTGAGCAGCCTGCGCCTGATAAGAAATGCACAAAGTGAAGCAGGGACAGCGTCACCTGTGCACTGTGCCTGAAAACAAGCCATCAACAATACATTGCTCAAGTTCTTGACTTCCTTGGATCATGCATGCATTCCTTGAATTTCGTGAAATCAATACAGCTTTCGCTTCATAATTAGTTGTAAATTGTAAATTGCGAGGTTTAACGTCCCGAAGCGATACATGGGCAAGAAGGGAGGTCGTAGTGGAGGACTCCGGATTAATGAGGACAAGTAGGGGTTCTTGAACCAGCGGAGACTTCGCACAGCACACATGTGTTTTTATATTTCGACTCAATCGAAATATGGCCGCCACGGCCGCCATCGAGTTATCCGCCACCTTGGGATCAGCAGTCGATGAGCACACATATCGCGACAAGTGCCATGATCACATGATGAAAAAGAAGAAAGCCTATTCCATTCCGCAATTCTAAACATACCCAAAGCCTTCACACGAATGTCACTGGAATAAAAGTGGAGCGCTGAAGAGCCCACAGGAGAGTGGTTTACAAGAATATATCCTGCCAGAATGCAATCAAGCTGACTTGAATGTGTAGAAAAGATTCTCGTCTTTCTAAACAGTGCTTAAACAGAGCTGATTGCCCTGAAGTTACGTCCCGTTGTCGGCACAAACGATGACAGTTGAATTTACAATTGTTCAAATTCACTTAGAGCTTTCGTAAATAAAGCAGGCGATAGAGGACGCCAACTATGTGAGAGCGACTTCTACCCATTTAACGAAAAGTCAAACACATGGAAACGCACTGTTTTAATGCATCCAACGTTGCCCTTTGTTATGTAAAACACTGGCTGAGACTGCGTTTTGATCTGCACTACAGAGGAGCTGCAGTCTAGCCAATGGTACAGTCAGGCGCATTAGTGGCTTAACCGCTGTAAGGCCAAAACTTTCCCCACATAAAAGATCTTGAAGTGGGCTTACTTTTGCGGAACACACGATTCACATTTCAAAGCAGCGCTGGTAGCAAAATATAACGTGGGAAAACGGCAAACAGCAGCCTGGAGCGAAAAACAGCGTGAAACACAGAGCACCGAGAAACGTCACCTCGTGCGCGCAGCAAGCAACCGCTAGAGGGCTGCAACGACAAATCGCTAAATGAAATACCAAATTCCTAAAACTGACAATAAACAAAGCAAGAGAAGAAAACAATAAAAAACTGCATCTCATGCTTTTTGCCAACGAAGCATTACAGCTTGCCGAAAGATTTCTTTTCGCTTCAAGTGGTTAAAACAGCCTTGACTTAGGCTGTAGACTGTATTGCCAGCGAGTTGAGCGACACGAAGCATTCAGATGCGGCGTGCTGGACCGAAGGAAGAATGAGCACTAGCGGACTGAAGGCGGCGGTGGCAGCATACTGCTCCCGTGCAGCCCGCCACCAGCCAGCCGAGGCGGCACAAAGAGGCGTTCGGAACAAGAAGCTAATTTCATCACTTGCGTAACTACTGTCGACGTTCGAGACCCACATGCTACTAAGTACAGCCTTAATAGCGGTAGGCTAGCTATACTCGAAGTGACCTTGGATAACGTGATCGCGACGAACAAAACGCACTTTGAGAATTTGATTACAAAGCGCAGTCTTTGCACCGGTGCGCCAGCTCTTCAAAAAGCCAAGGTGAAGATATTGGGATAACGCAGAGCCTTCTAATACTTCATGCGCGTCTCTTGCATATGTTTTATTGAATGGCCGTATAAAACATCTGAAGGTTTAAAATTCTTGCCGTGATATACGCAACATTTAATCTTCGGCGGCAGCTTTCTGCCCACCCTGAACGTGTAAGTGCGTCCTTCTTGACGTGGTCTTGAATTAGACGCTCTGGAAATCTTCCTGACAAAACGTCTTGCTGCCTGCGTGTATAAGGCGTGTTGATGTAGCGCAAGACGTGGAAATATTTGGAGGTGTTTTAGAACGGTTCTGAGACGTTTTGTGTTTTGTGGCAGCTGTGCTGAATCTCTGTGTGAACTCACTGATCCACTCAAGATTATATCGCCACGTATCATTGTAGTGTCCGTTCGTTCGCGCAAGGCCGCAGGAAAGAGGTGTTGTCATTTTTGTTCGTGACGCGAGAAGCGACCGGACTAATCTTGATTGATCACAGCCATGAAGAGCTGCGCCTACGTGTTTCCAGATTACTGTAGATGATCTTGACCTGTTATCTCGAAGTTTCCTTGCCGGCTTTAAACTGAGTGATGCCACGAGCTGCGGGCATTCGTAGTTCGACGACTGACGAGCGCGGTTCTTGCTTACGCCGCCACCTAGTGATTCAGTTCTTTTGCGGGCGCAAGTCAGCCCAAATAAGGACCTTCGTTCACCAGTCTTGTTCCAATTTCGTTTCCAAGGGGACGCACCTGAGTACGGGACTCTGATGGACCCTACCCGGAAGCGAAACCAAGTAGCAACGTTCACCATGAGCTTGACCCTGACGACGACTTCAATCATTCTGCAGCAGCCCCAGGTGCCACCAACCTTCGACGCTTCGCCTGGTGCCGACCCCGATGAATGGCTGGGAGAGTTGACCGTGTGGCTTCTTTAACAACTGGGACGATGCTATTAAATTCAGGAACGTGTTCTTCGCCCTGGAGGGGACCAGCAAGAATGTCGTTTGAGAATGAGGAAGCCAGACTTGCGAACTGGGAAACCTTCAAGGAGCGGCTTCTCAAGACTTTCACAAATGTCGTGAGAAAGGAGAGAGCCCAATAGCTGCTACAGTCTCGCATACAACACACAAACGACCCCGCTGTAGTGTACAGTGAGGAAATGGAGCGTCTCTTCCGGCGTGCGGACGTGAGCATGAAGGAAGCATAGAAAGTGAAGTTGCTTATGCGAGGTGTTAAAGAACAAATCCTTGCCGGCCTCGTCCGCAACCCACCGAAAACCGTCGCGGAATTCGTAGAAGAGGCATTCACGATGGAAAAAAACTCTTTATCCCCGAGCCCGCCAGTATGACCGGCAGAAACTCTTTTTGCCAGCAAGCTGCCTGGACACCGCTAACAACGATAACCTTCGGGAGGTTATACCGCAAGTTGTGCGAGAAGAGCTCCGACGATTGCTGCCCGGACGCAGCCGCAGCTTACATCGCTCAGTGACATCATCCGGAACGAGGTTCAACAGCCTGGGTGTGGCGTCGACAACCACGCAGCCTCTGCAGCTGCCAGTCATGACTTACGCCGCAGCAGTGCGCCGTCCTGCACCTCGGCGACGGGACCCAAGCCCCTATCGCCCTGAGACAGCTGCGTTGGAACGCCGCCCTCTCGCCCCAACCCGCCTGTCCTACGAGCGTCACACATAGCCGAGGAAATGCGACGCGTGGAGAACTCCCGACCAGCGCCGCCCCCTCTGCTTCCACTGTGGCGAAGCAGGCCACATTCTCCGGTACTGGCCATACAGTAGATTGGGCATCCGAGGGTTCTCTTACGACGCCCCACGACCCAGACCCGGCCAGCGGCCAGCCGAAATCGAATTGTTTTTGCGTTGGGAAGAATGCTCACCGCCCAGCCATCTATCACGTTCACCATCGCCATCGTCACCGCGCTTTGTATCTCCTAGCCGAGGCTACGCAGTGCGTGTACGCTCCCCCAGCCCCCGAAGGTTAAACTGAATAAATCAGCCTCCGGAGGTTAGGTTGTTTCTGAGCGCAAGAACAAAGATCCTCCTTCGACGAAAACGCAAGGCCATGCCTCAACTATGACGACAACACCGACGACGACGACGCGGCCAGACATGAAAGTTTTAGCGCTGCCCAGAGAGGAAACGTCGGAGTTCGCCCACCGCAGCCTCACTCGTCGGCCAAGCCGCGATCGTACACCGAAGACAACGTACAATACGAGAACGCGAACGAGTGGCCTTGAAGTTACCGCCTACGGTCAAGCGGTTACTGCCTTGGTCGACACGGGATGTGTCTACTCTGTCATGAGCGGCCAACTCGCTGTCCGACTGAGGAAAGTAACAACTTCGGATGTCCCGCTGATCCGCACCGCAGCTGGTAACCTGAATACGCCGTCAGGACGCTGCACAGCGAGAGTTACTGTAGAGGGAGAACCTATGCTACAACCTTCCTGATCCTACAGCAATGCTCGCGAGACGTGATTTTGGGAATGGACTTCCTGAATGAACAGCGGGCGATCATGAACCTTCGATCGAAGTCGATCAAGCTTTCCACGTACCAAGCCATTTCTGTTGCGATGAGCCCGACACCTCACGTTGCCTTAAACGTCCTCTACGAAGCATTGAGCGTGCCGCCCCGATCAAGTGTCCTCGCCTGCATAGGTACTGGAGACATTGAAAATGCCGAAGGCGTCGTCGAGGGGAACACCCAGCTACTCCTGGATTGAGGACTGGGCGTCGCAAAGGGAGCCACCCAAATCTGAAATGGCCAAGCCCAAGTGCTGCTAACCAACTTCACCGAAGAATACCGGCATCTGAACAAAGGTATGACGATTGCTTTTCTCGACGAGCTGGCCGACATCAGAGACATATTTGCCCTACCCGACCAACCCGTAGAACCCTCTGACCATGGGTATCAGCCCACGTTTGATATCAACTCAGCCTTAACCCAGAGCAGACAAGACCAAATACGCAGTCTTCTTCAAAGGTACAGCGACTGCTTCTCCTCAGCATCGAATGTCCGACGAACCGGGCTTGCCAAGCCCCGCATAGTCACAGACGAACCACTGCGACAGAGCCCCTACCGCGTATCGCCGCTAGAACGCCTAGCTATCCGCAAGCAAGTTGAGGAAATGCTTCGTGACGGTGTCATCCAGACATCGCGGATCCCCTGGGCAGCACCAGTCGTTCTAGTGAAAAAGAAGGACGACACCCTTCACACTTTTGCGTCGATTACCGCCGCCTGAACAGCATTACGAAGAAGGATATCTACTCCCTCCCCCGCATCGTGGACACATTAGATCGGCTGTGCAACGCAAAGTACTTCCCATCGATGGACCTGAAGAGCGGCTACTGGCAAATTGAAGTCGACGAAAGAGACCGCGAGAAGACTGCGTTCGTCACACCAGACGGACCCTTCGAGTTCAAGGTGATGCCATGCGGCATCTGCTCTGCCCCAGCGACGCTCCAGCGAGTAATGGATACAGTGCTGGCAGGCTTGAAGTGGCAAATTTGTCTATTCCACTTACAGGACGTTGTTGTCTTCTCCTCAAGCTTTGAAGACCATCTCATAAGGCTTGAGATAGTGCTGCAAACAATCAAGTCCTCAGGACTAACACTGAAACCGGAGAAGTGCCGCTTCGCCTACGAGGAGCTGATGTTCCTTGCTGACGTCGTAAGCAAGGATGGAGTTCGCCCAGACCCTCAGAAGGCGGCTGCGATTGCAAAGTTTCCATGACAAGAAAGCTATACGCATATTCCTTGGATTGTGCGCTTATTACCGGCGATTCGTGAAGAACTTTTCGCGCATCGCTGAACCTTTGACCCAACTTACCAATGCTGACGTGCCTTTTAAATGGGACACGCCGCAAGCGGGAGCTTTCAAAGAGCTGAAGCGCCGCTTACAGTCCCCGCCTGTGCTCAAGCACTTTGATGATAACGCCGAAACCGAAAACCGTACCGATTCAAGCTGTGTGGGCTTAGGAGCGGTCCTCATAAAGAAAAATGGAAGACAGTAGAAAGTTATCCCGTACGCTAGCCGTTCACTGTCGAATGCCGAGTCCAACTAATCGACCATCGAGAAAGAACGCCTCGCCATTATTTGTGCCACGTCGAAATTTCGCCCCTACCTATACGGATGAAGGTTCAAGGTTGTGAGCGATCACGATGCTATATTCTGGCTAGCCAATTTGAAAGATCCCTCCAGCCGCCTTAGTCTTTGGAGCCTGAGTCTTCAAGAATTCGACATAACTGTAGTCTACAAATTTGGCCCCAAGCATTCCGACGCAGACTGCTTGTCGCGAGTCCTCATCGACGCAGCACCGGAAGAGGAAGACAGCTGCGCTTTCTTAAGACCGGCAAGCGCCAGCAGTTTCGCGCAGCAGCAGCGCTCTGACCTGAGTTGCAAAGCCTAGTTGATTATCTGAAAGGCAAGACTACATCGCCTCCCCGAAGGTTCAAGCGCCAACTGTCGTCCTTCGTATTTCACGATAATGTCCTCCTGAACAAGTACTTCGCGCCCAACGGACGGTGCATCTCCTTGTCGTGCCCGAAGATCCCAGGCAAGAAATTATGCCGGCATGTCCTGATGAGCCGACTGCAGGGCATCTCGGGACTGCTCACACATTGCACCGCATCCATGAAAAGTACTATTGGCCGCGGCTATCTGCCGACGTTTCCCATTAGGTGAAAACATTCCGAGAGTGCCAGCGACGCAAAACTCCTCCGACTTGACCAGCCAGACTCCTGAAACCCAACCTCCTCCAACTAAGCCATTTCAGCAAATAGGGTTGGACCTCCTCGGCCCCTTTCCGACTTCATCATCAGGTAACAAATGGATCATCGTGGCCACCGACTACATGACCCGCTACGCCGAAGCAAAAGCGTTGCCTAGTGGTGCCGCAACAGAAGTCGCAAAATTTTTCGTCGAACAAATTCTCCTGCGACACGGCGCCCCCGAAGTGCTCATCACAGACAGGAACGGCATTTACAGCAGATCTGAAGCGAGCCATCTTAAACTGCAGTCAGACAAGCTATCGGAGGACAACTGCGTATCATCCGCAAACCAACGCACTCACAAATTGTCTGAACAAAACCAGCGCAGACATGCTCTCCATGTACATCGACGCCGAACAAAAGACGTGGCACACCATTCTGGCCTAGGTGATCTTCGCCTATAACACTGCCGTCCAGGAGACAACCAGGTCTACCCCATTCCAGCTTGTATATGGCAGGAAGCCCACGAGAGCACTCGACGCAATGCTCCGGCACGTTTCAGATGAAGACAACCTCGACGTCGCCGCCTATCTTCATCGCGCCAAGGAAGAACGAAAACTTACGCGGCTTCGCATTAAAGACCAGCAGCACGCCGATGCCCGACTCTACAATCTGCGCCGACGAGACACGCACTACATGCCAGGTGATTGTGTTTGGATATGGACGCCAGTTCGCCGCCGTGGATTGAGTGAAAAGTTGCTGCGACGCTACTTTGGCCCGTACAGGGTTCTCCGTCGCATCGGTGACCTCGACTATGAAGTCATCCCCGACGGGACGACAGTATCTCAGCGACGCCGTACACGCCCGGAAGTCGTACATGTCGGACGCCTGAAGCCATATTATGAACGCTAAATGACTCGAAGACTGCATTCTCCGTGTTTATTTTCATTTTAAAGCATCGAGACGATGCTTCTTTCAGAGGGGGATAATGGCACGAGTAATTGTAGTGTTCGTTCGCGCTAGGACGCAGGAAAGGGGTGTTATCATTTTTGTTCGTGACGCGAGAAGCGACCGGACTACTCTCGATTGATTACAGCCATGAAGAGCTGCATCTACGTGTTTCCAGATTACTGTAGATGATCTTGACCGGTTATGTCGAAATTTCCTTGCCGGCTTTAAATTGAGCGATGCCGCGAGCAGCGGGCATTCGTAGTTCGACGACTGACGAGCACGTTTGTTGCTTACGCCGCCGCGATACAGTTCTTTTGCGGGCACAAATCAGCCGAAATAAAGAGCTTCGTTTCCAAGCCTTGTTGGCGTCTTCCTGACGGCTGGACAGTCGTCACTACAACGTGACAATATGGTTCCAGCTCGCGATACCAAAACGCCTTTGAGTTGGGCCTATAGAAATCGTGATGGGGGCGCACATTTACGACAACCGACATTGGAAGGCGCAAATGATGAAGGCGACCTTGCTGTTCTGACGACTTGACGAGGTGGCACCGCGATTGGACTGACAGGCAAGTTCTACTACACTTGCTACTCCTGCCTATGAACTAACCTGCATGATCTTCTTAGGGCGTGCACTTGGGGTGAACAGTGCCCGTTATTTTACTTCTCGAGTGTTAAAGCGCAGTGCAGGCCGCATTAATCCTCCGTCGAACTCCGGACACTGTGCAAGGATTTGACGCCTAAAATGTAGATATCAATAGCCGAAAAGTATTTTTTTAGGAAATAAAAGGCGCAGTAAATCGTTCACTTCCGGGTGGAGGCCTTAACCGAGATTTGAGGGAAAGAAGGAAGGTAGAAATTAAAGAAATAAGAAATGAAATGAACTGAAATAAGAAACGAAAGAAATAAATAAAGCGCTAGGTGGTCACGTGTGGGCATGAGAGGCCAGCCCAGCCGCCACACAAAGTCCGCTGTGTGGTCTGGCAATCTATGCGGGCCGAGAGGACGCGAAGCATCAGAGAACGCCGATTTGCCGGTACAACAGGCAACAATACCGAGCTCATTATATCGACCACACAGTCTACAGCATACAGATGTGTGTGTAGGTGGACTCAGACCTCAGATTTATAAAATTTGTTTTGTTTTGGTTCATTGGAGTTTAACGCCCCAAAGTAAATCCGGCTATGAGGGACGCCATTGTGAAGGGCTCCGGAAATGTAGACCAATTGGCGCTCCTTAACGTGCAGCATCATCGAATAGTACACGGGCTTCTAGAATTTCGCCTCCATCGAAATTCGGCCGCCGCGGCCGGGACCGAACCCGCGTCTTTCGGGCCAGCAGCCGAGCGCCGCAACCACTGAACTACCACGGCGGATGATTTATAAGATTTCAAGGTACAAAAGGAAGGAATAGCCGGCCCACCGACCACACGGTCGACAGCACTACATGTGGACTACAGCGCAGATTTATAAATCGAGAGGGGGGGGGGGGGTGGAGCTGTTTAGAAAAAACATTTTTTTACACATGTACACATCTCAAGGTTACCAGATACATTGGCATTTACAAGAACACATGACAGTAAGCATGTAAGGCGAGCCATAAATATGTACCATAAACGTCTATCAGTAACCAACAGGAATTTCTCGCGGGTGATGTAAAACAGGATAGCATACCTATTGTCAGAGGAGTCAAAAGGCAATTATTTGGTACACAGAAACACTGAAAAGCAGGCCTTAGCGCTTGTTTGGCCTAAAAAATTGGCAGTGGATTAGTTCGGCTATGCCAGGATATACGCATGTGAGCTAAGGTTGAGCTGGTTATTCTTAGCTTCGCGTTCTCTAGGATTGGCTTGATTATTATGCTTACTGCTGCTTCAATCACACACGGTATACGCATTATGTGATCATGTATGTTTGTTTTTCTCAACGTCTGGTTACTTCTGTATTGCCACAAAGACGGCTCAGTGGTCAGTGTAGTAACATGCTGCTGTCTCAATTGCCCTAACGCAATATTTGGAATAGATTACCTGTCTCTGATACAAAAGATCAATCGTGGTTCCAGACTGGCTCGTCTGTACAGTTGGAACATTGGCTAAGTCCAGGTTATACGTGTCCTTCAAAGGAGCACCAAGAAAGTCTGGTGCACGATTGAAGTCACCAGCCACCAGACACAGTTCACTAGCCCCACGACTGGATATAGACGTAACCTCTACGTGTATAGTGTCATTAACTGAATTGCTCGGCGACATGTACACGGCTTCGATTAGCACAGCATTTTCGTCCATCTGAACGGCACAGGATTCACCCTTGGGCACCGCTATATTTGTCAGTTCACTGGCAGCAATCCCATCCTTTCTGAGCTTCTGGTAGCGTCAACAAAAGTGGCATAAGCAACCATGCTAAACTTGGGTATTGTGACAGCTTGTGATCCCGTGGCAACACTAACCTCTGCAAATATGAGAGCATCAGCACTGGTCAAGAGTTGGTCATCAGAAACGTCCGCCATATGGCAAATAAACGATCGGACATTGAGCAGGGCGATGGTTTAGACCGTGGAGGGGTTTGTCATCAGCGCTCTACAGCGAGCATATGCTGTGTCCAGGCCGTGCTTGTTTAGGCGCTCATATCAAGGGCTTATCTGGACTGTTAAGATGGTGGTAGAGTCTGTGGTCTTGCTCCATGTTTGTCAAATACAAGCTCGGGAGAGTAGTGACAAGGTTAAGGGCAGCGCAGACCAGCTTTTGAGGGTGAGTGGTCAGCATAGTCGTGTACCACAGTGTCGAAGGTATCCCCCTGCGACTTCTGTATCGTCATGACGCTGGCTGGAACGAGAAGAAACTAGGTTATGCGCCCCGGTACATGCCTCAAGGCTTTTTCCTTCGGGGCAAATGAGATGGTGATGGACTTGATCGGAACCCGTTGCGCATACCGTCTCACGGCCGAACGGTAGCTCAGTTTGGCCTTGGTTAACGTTCCCCCACCACTGGGACATTGCAGCCAAAGTCTCTTTGGCGCACCGTCAACGTTAAGCTCAACATCCATTAGCGTACCGACCATGCCGTTGACCAAGCCATCCGTGCCATCAATGTTCTTCATTCCATGACTACAGCGCAACGAACGGGACAAGAAGAGGGGCACAGGCAGGGACACAACATAGCGCTATTGTGGTGCGGTCTATGCACCGTGACACCTGATGCCATTGTTTCCATGAATGGACCGGTCCCGAGGAGACTTGCACCCGAAGCTTGCTGTGCTCCCTGTGCACACGCACCTGCCGCTGCCATTCCGCTCGCAGTAACTTCCATATCGTTTTAGCGTGTTCGCCCGAGGGCTGAACGCCACCCAGTACACCGCAGCGCTGTGTTGTGTTCCTGCCTGTGTCCTTCTTCTTGTCTCCTTCGTTGCGCTGTACTCATGGAATATCGGAACCAACTCGCCCAGCAACTTACCTTGCCAATGTTCTTAAGCAGCAAATGCGTCCGCTTCGTACAGATAGTCACCACAGATGGCAGGTTGCCACTCTACACGACTCCGGTTTTCGCTCCTCGCAACGGCGTCATGTTCCTCTTGTCTGCTCCGATGGCCAGTCACCACGTGTATGGCGCCGCTGTCATGCTTGTATTCACAAGACTCATCAATCATACTATTATAGGCGTCCACGTTCTAAAGAAGAAACGGACGGCCATGGGGCACTGTACAGCAGCGTGTTCACGAGTGTCGAAACGATCGGTAAACAGCAATCTCGTCGCCGTTCAACTCCTTTCCGTTGCCTACCTTGGTGACGAGACCCGAGAAACATGCATCACTCTGTCTAACCACTTCTGTTAAAGGGAAGTATGAGAGTTGGAGCCACGGTAGCCTGGACGTATTGTAGACGCTATGGGGTCACTCGCGTGCAGCCGGCCGGGAAGGCGCGCTTCCGTGCCAGCTATGCGCGGGCGTTCTCGTGTCCCCAACCCGTGGCGCAAAGTCACAGCCACGGCGGGTTCGGACGAAGTAGGCAACGAACAGAGTACGCTAGGAAACCGTTTATTTACCTAGCGCAAGGCAAAGCACACTGCGGAAGAATGTTCTATCCGATAATAGATGGTTCAGCAGCTTACCAGGTCGTCGTCGACCGGCGTAGGATAGTCCGGGCAGGCGCGGGCAGAGCGGGGTCGGCGGGGCAGAGCGGCAGTAGCACCGCGGCGAGAGGCGAGACTCGAGAGCCCTTTATTCCCGCGCGAGCTCTCCTTAAACCCCTCCGACATTGCCCCCCCTTGAGCAACCGGTTGCAATCAAGAGTCGTTCACCCCGTCCCTAAGGCGCCAGGACGTAGGCGTGATGTCACGTCCGAGCTGGGGTGAGGAGAGTGGCCGCGTGCCCCCCCCTCTCCCCACGCCCGGCGGCGGGCACTTCGTCGCGTGACTCGGCGCGGGGCGGCGAGGGATATCTGTATATCCCACATCCTCCCCTCCTTAAGAAGCCTCCCGGACAGAGAAGCAGGCGCAACGTTGCTTAATCTTCTCCGCCATCCAGGGATCGAAGTTCATCGGCTCCCGCCGGTACACTTGTTGAAGTCCGCGCCACGCCCGCACCGATCAGCTGGTCCGAATGCTTGACCACCCGCGAGATGCCGACGTCGAAAGGTGGCTTGCTATCGGTCGCCGTCTTCCGATTACGCGCGGCTGCGCCGCTCCGGTGAATATGGTCGACCGCCTCCTTGGCCCCGGCTTCGATTGCTTGGAGGCCAGGTCCGTGGCTGCGCCACCCTCAGAGACTGGGTCAGGTGGCTTCATAGGCGAGGGCCGCGGCGCTTCCATGGTAGAGGCCGGTCAGTTGGGCTGCCCTGGCGTGCCCGGTAAGCTGGCGAGGGCTCAGGGTTGAGGTGGTAAACGGGGGCTGCGGCTGCTCTGTCTTCGTTTGGCCAGCTGGCTCTTGGGTAGGCGGGTGCGGCGGCGTACAGTCGGCAGGCGTTAGGCAGGCGGTTAGCTCCGATGCGGTATGGCAGGTAGCAGGGGTGCCCAGGTGGCAGCAGGGTGGCGGCTTCAGGTCGCGTGCTGGGCGTAGCGGCGGGCCATGGGCGCGGCGCGTTGCCGAAGCTGGATGGTGGCTCTAGATGGTTCTAGTTGGTGGTACTGGTGAACGATGTCGTTCTGATGCGCCCTGCTTCTTTTCCATCTGCGCTGAAAAAGGTCAACACAGATGTAACCAACTCCCGCAGCGCGTGCTACGTAGCTGTTCGGCCCTCACGAGAGTCATGAGGGTTAACGCATGACTCTCGTGAGGGCATTAGATGCATGAGCGGCCCGTACGTTCATGCATCTAATGAGACTGCGTGTCGGCCTGCGCCCTCGCTCTAGTCCGCGCAGGCAGATTTTATTTCTGCCTACGGCGCAAGTTATAGCGGGACGCGGAGTTCGCCGGCTGATCGCAGCGCTCGTTCTCCGACTGCGGCGCGGGTCGGGCTGTGTCCTGAACCCACTCATCTCGCTGCACGTAACATTTCAGGTCGCATACGTGCACCGGTCCGCCTGTCGGTTTCGACCGCACGTCCTCGAGCCTGTAAACGAGCGAGGAAACCGTCTCTCGCACGCGAAACGGCCCGATCCATTTCGGCGCCAACGAGGCCGCGAACTGTCTGCTAGCATCGCTGAGAACGTGTTGGCGCCGAAGCTCCAGACCGTCCACTTCGTAGTGAACATCCCGGTGCGAGCGGTCATACTGTGCTTTCTGCTGCGCCCTAGCGGTGCTCAGGTTTCGGCGAGCCTTGTGTAAGGCCTCCGTCATCTTAGCGCGCAGCTGCGTCGCGTATTCAGCTCGTGCTGACGAAGCAACTGGCGTCTTCCTGCTGTCCGTTAGAACCCGGTCCATCGGATTTAGCAGCTCTCTACCCAGATTGAGAGAAGACGGTGCATACCCAGTCGAGCGGTTAACGGTCGAACGCAAAGCGAATGCGATCTCTGGCAGATAGGAGTCCCAATCTTTGTGCCTCTCAGAGTACGCGACAAGCATGTGCTTGATGTTGCGGTTGACTCGTTCCGTGGGGTTCGACTGAGCATGATAGGTGGTCGTTTTATTGTGCTTAATGCCCAGTGCAGCGCACGAATCTACGAACACCTGCGCAGTGAAGTAGGACGCATTGTCCGTTATCAGCTGCTCTGGGAAACCGAACCTGGTGAATACGTCCATCAGCTTCTCCATGATCACTCGTGCCGTCAGCTTTCTCAGGGGGAAAAGTTCAACCCACTTGCTGAAGTAATCCGTGACCACCAGCAGGAACTTGTTCCTACTCGGTGTCGTGGGATACGGTCCCATGATGTCACACGCCGCGATTTGCCAGGGAGTCTGGCTGTTAATCGGCTGCATGAGGCCGGGCGGTCGTCCACCCCGGGGCTTCACGCTTTGGCACACATGACATGAGCGGGCGTAGTGTGTTACGTTCCTTTTCATGCCAAGCCAGGTAGCAAAGCGACACAACTTAATGTAAGTCTTGGGGCCGCTTGCATGCCCAGCGATGCACGAGTCGTGAAAGTAACGTAGCAGTGCCGCTCTCAACACTCGCGGTATAACCACCTTGAGCGCCTCGCTTGTGTCGTTCTCGGAGGGGATATACCTCAGCAGTACGCCGTCGGAATCCAGCAGATAAGAATACAGCGCTCTCACAGCACTACCAGCTGTTTCCAAGCGCTCCGCACCGACAGTAAAACTAGCTGTCCCCGTGTGTGCGGCGCCCGGCCGCCCGGCTCCCGGAGCCCGTCTAACACTTTTCGACAAAACGAATCCATCTGCTGAGCTTCGAGCAACTCCTTTCTGCTAAACACGATCCCCACGGAACTCTCGTAGTCCACGTGGTTCACGCTCTCGCCTGGGGTCAACGGTCGGTCCGCGTCCCTTATATCGGCTACGGCTGGGGACCATCCCTCACTATCTCTCTCTGTCGGGTGGTCGGCCGCGTGACCTTCCTCGCGCTGGACAGGCGCTCGCGAGAGTACGTCAGCAACGGCGTTGTTCTTCCCTTTGCGGTAGCGTACGGTGAAGCCGTAACGCTGCAGCAACAGGGCCCAACGCGCCAGGCGGCCGCTCGGCTCGCTGAGTCGTCTCAGCCAGGTGAGCGCCATGTGATCCGTCTCGATCACAAATGCCACCCCGTCGACGTAGTAGTCGAACTTCCGCAGAGCAAAAACTATCGCGAGACATTCCTTCTCTGTCACCGAATAGTTCTTCTCTGCCGGCGTCAGTGAACGGCTCGCGAACGCTACCGGTCGGAGGACGCCTTCATGCTCCTGAAGCAACACTGCTCCTAAGCCCAGGTCGCTTGCGTCGGTTTGAATCACAAACTCCCTGTTTATGTCGGGTAGCTGCAACTCAGCCGTGTCTGCGAGCACCTTGGTGAGGTTGCGCAGTGCAGCCTCTTGCTCGGGACCCCAACTCCAGCGCTCGGCCTTCTTCAAAAGCTTTGTCAAAGGTGCCTGCAGCGCTGCGCAATCTGGGATTAACTGGCGATAAAAGTTCGCCATTCCCAGGAAGCGTCTGAGACCAGCTAGATCTGACGGCGACGGAAACTTAAGCAAAGCCTCGAGTTTATCCTCGCACGGCAGAATGCGGCCTTCGTCGATCTTGAACCCCAAAAGTGTTATTCGGGTCGCGGCGATCTGCGCCTTCTTCGGGTTCAAAGTGATTCCCGCGGACCTCAGCCTCTCTAGGATGTCCCTCAAGTGGCGCAGGTGTTCCGCGAATGTTTTTGAGTACACCACGATGTCGTCTAGGTATGCGAGCGCATGTTGCCACTTCGCCTCTCCCAGAACACGGTCCATTAGGCGCTGATAAGTAGCGGGTGCTCCTACCAAGCCAAAAGACATTCTCTTGAATTGGAAAAGACCTCTGTGACAAGTCAAAGCAGTCTTCTCCTTATCACGCTCATCCATTTCAACCTGAAAGTATCCGCGGCTAGCATCGAGCGTAGTAAAGTACTTCGCCCCACCTAGGTTGGACACTAGGGAAGAAATGGTTGGTAGAGGGTACGCATCATTTCTCGTAACCTCATTCAGTCTGCAGTAGTTCGCGCAAAGCCGATATGTATCGTCTTTCTTTGGAACTAAGACTACCGGAAAGCCCCAAGGGCTGTTAGACCTCTCAACAACGCCAGTATCGACAAGTTCGTCTATGGCGCCGTCTAGTGCTTTTGTCTTAGCCAAGCTGATTGGTCTAGGATTGCACTTCCACGGCAGTGCATCACCCGTGTCTATTCTGTGCCTTACTAGTGTAGTGAGGCCAGGCCGGTCCGTGAATGTCGCGTTGAATTCGTAGAGGAGAGATGACAAACGTGCCTTCTCCCTCTCCGATACGCTATTCACCTCCGACAACAAAGAGTGCATTGCCCTCCCTGGCACGGTAGAACAGCTTTCTACCGCGACAACATTCTCTGTGGGCCCTCTCTCAGCGGCGACTGTCCGCCCGCATGCTTGTTTCCGGGTCGGCGGTGGTGATTTTTCACGGTCACTCCCCGCTAGCTCCGCGTTCGGAGCCGTAATTGGCTGCGAGGGCGCGGGCGCTTTTGCAAAAAAGCTTCAAGGCGCCGGTGGTGCGTTCTCGATAGCCTCCGCTGGCTATGTCTATCAGAATGCCTGTCTTGACTAGGAAGTCTCGCCCAAGAATTACAGGAACGGATAAACAGGGAAGATGAACGAGGCGTTGTCGCCGCACGCGTCTTTCCCAGCGAACCACTATCCTAGCTGCACCGCTGGATTGCGCTGTGCCGCTCGCGAGGCGAAAAGTGGTATCGCACTCTCTCAACCGGATTTTGTTCTGGCGGAGATGGTGTAGCACCTCGTCACCGAACAAAGAAGCGCTTGCCCCTGTATCTAGTAACGCGGTGAATTTCTTTCGAGCTATCGTTAGCTCAATGAACGGCGCTGGCAAGTCAACAGAACTTCCTACGCGACATGCCAAGGGCGCTAATAAACCGGGGTTCTCTGTGTACGCCGCGCGGGATCGCAGGTCGATCACCGGCGGCTGTTGCCGTTTCCCGACCGTGTTTGGTCACGGGCGGGGAGGCCGCCACAGTCGCGGGCGAAGTGCCCCGGTTGGTCACACCTGTAGCAGCGGTTGCTCGGGCACCGACGGGCTAGGCGCTGGTCGCCACGTTCCGGTCGGTCGTTTCGATTTCGATCTCGCGGTGCGGACGGTGGGGGCCGCTCGTGCGGCCGCGTGTCGGCCTCGCGATCTCGGCTACAGGTGTTCTGCTCTGCGGCAGCGTGTGCTGTTCGCAGCGCGTAGCTGAATGGGTCCAAAGCGCGGTCGGACAATTCCCAACCCCTCGGGACACGCTCGTCAGCAAACTGTGCTGTCGCTTCAGCTCTAGACGGACTACGCGCTGAGCTGTCATTCCACGCGCAGCGCGGCTCAAGTGACTGCGATGCAGGTGGCGGTGGCCGATACGCTCGCGCAGAGAGGATGTCTCCCTGAATGCGCTTCGCCTCAGCTGCTAGCTCGTCCAGGTCTCTAAAACTGCCTCCTCTCAGGTAGGCCACGAAAGTCGGGTGCGCTTGTCGTGTGACACGCTCAACTTTCTTCGTGTTTGTGGCGCGAGGGTCAGCGAGGCGATACAGTTCGTCCATCGCTCGGACGTACTCTAACAAAGACTCGTCGGGGTGCTGGGTGCGGAGTTCCAGCTCCCTCCTCAAACGCCACTCGTAGTTTGCGGGGAGTAATTCGTCGCGGAAGCTTGCGCTAAACTCCTCCATTGTCCTCGCTCGGTTGCCGGTTAGTCGGTACCAGCGGGCCGCTTGCTCCGTCAAAGAAACAGGCACAACACGCGCGAGGAGTTCGGCGTCTGCGATTCCTGTCGCTTGCTGATAACGCAGCAGACGGTCGAGGTACTCATTAGCCCCTGCTCTGTCATGGTACCCCGTGTAGGTAGGTATGTCTATCCTAAGACGGGGTGAGTGGGCCGGGGCTTGCAAATTGTTTTGCAACATACCCGCTAAGCTCTGCATAACTTGCATCGCGTTCTGCAAGAGCACCTCGGATGACTGCGGACTAACGCCCCCGGAGTTGGGCGCAGCCGCTGATGGCGTCGAACAATGAGGCCTAGGCGCCCCATTGTTCGCACCGCGGAGCGGCGAGGTGCCCGATGTGGTGCCCTCCGTACCAGGCCTAAGTCCTGCCGACGCGCCCGGGAATGCAACTCGGCTATTCCGCGTGGAACACTCAAGATTTACGCCTTCCAAAGGCAAGTCAAGTAGGGAGCCCTGGCTCTGTGCCGCTAACTCTGACAGCATGAACAAAGACTGGAAGTCAGGCCTATCAGCTGCCATCCTTTGTTAGCGCGTCGATAGTCGTTCGCTCCAACAAAGTACACTGCTCAATGCCTAGTTCGCCCCACGTTCGGGTGCCAAGATATGGGGTCACTCGCGTGCAGCCGGCCGGGAAGGCGCGCTTCCGTGCCAGCTATGCGCGGGCGTTCTCGTGTCCCCAACCCGTGGCGCAAAGTCACAGCCACGGCGGGTTCGGACAAAGTAGGCAACGAACAGAGTACGCTAGGAAACCGTTTATTTACCTAGCGCAAGGCAAAGCACACTGCGGAAGAATGTTCTATCCGATAATAGATGGTTCAGCAGCTTACCAGGTCGTCGTCGATCGGCGTAGGATAGTCCGGGCAGGCGCGGGCAGAGCGGGGTCGGCAGGGCAGAGCGGCAGGAGCACCGCGGCGAGAGGCGAGACTCGAGAGGCCTTTGTTCCCGCGCGAGCTCTCCTTAAAGGGACACTGAGGAGAGCTCTATTAATATTTTTTTATAGCAAAATCCGATAGTTCGGCATTTCATGGCTTTGTTGCCACTTGGCCGGCAGCGAAAGATGCATTTATTTCTAAGAAATTTGGATTTGAAGTTGAAATAGTTTTTCCCGCCGCTCTGATTCAAACTTGGGATTCTGCTATGACGACACAGAACTAAGTGACGTGAAACATGACATTCACATGACGTAACCCAGACTCCGTGATTTCTGGCGGCCAGCAGTGCGGCCCAGCAGCAGCCGAAAAGAAAGCTACCGCCGGCCGCACGTTGAAGTTATCTATCGGCTATTGCGGCCGTCGCTTCGTTTACATTTGCACCGGCGTTTTGCCAGCGTTACAATGGATCCCGTTCTCGAAGTCGTCAACGAAGTTCTCGCAAATAGACGCCTTTAGGATACCGTGTACCTTGTTACCGTTAGCGGAATACCGGGAGCCAGCCGGGAGCCCCCATACCGCTGAGAGCAAGCGCTGATTGGTCCCGGCGCTGCAGGAGCGCGCGTAGCTATCGGGTACGTGGCGCCATCTGGCGACGTCAAGGAGATTTGTGCATCCATTTGCTGCGCCTCAGTGATTCGTAGCTTCTCGTGTCCTAGTGTTGCTAGAACTATTGGTTCTAGCAGCACTATTTTGTTCTATGACGCCATGAAGCTTGTACTTGCGAGTTTGGCCTGTGGCGGCGATACCTGTATTTTGGTTCTTGCTCTTTTCTGTGTTACAGGAGCTTTGTTGTCAGTATGAATGGCGTTTTTGTAATCAGGAGCTGGTATTCTGTCGATGCAAGTCAACTTCAATTTCTCCTCAGTGTCCCTTTAAACCCCTCCGACATTGCCCCCCCTTGAGCAACCGGTTGCAATCAAGAGTCGTTCACCCCGTCCCTAAGGCGCCAGGGCGTAGGCGTGATGTCACGTCCGAGCTGGGGTGAGGAGAGTGGCCGCGTGCCCCCCCCCCCCTCTTCCCACGCCCGGCGGCGGGCGCTTCGTCGCGTGACTCGGCGCGGGGCGGCGAGGGATATCTGTATATCCCACAACGCTTCGGCTGCTCCGCGGTTTCTTGTATACCTCTCTTGCTCGCACTGGAGGGAGCTGCCTAAGGACCCCGCAGAGGATTACGACGAACCCTTCGAACAGCTCCGTCATCTTCGAAGCCCTGATTTCTCTCAAGCGCATGTCCTCTTGCCCGAGGAAGTCCGACGACAGTCATGCTAACCTCATACACAATGATGCACTTCACACCGCGAAACAGCATCCGAAACGTATTAAAATCACTCGATCAAAGTCCCCGATCCTCTCTCCTGTTGCTCATAACGATCTTGAATGCCGAATGCACGGTTACGCCGTTCAACGCAAAGGCTGTTTTACCGGTTGTTGCACAGGCCACGTAGGCATTCATCATACTGTTTTCGTGGCCATTCCCATACGTGATGGTACGGGTACGACAGTAACGGTTGTAAACATCCATGCGAGGCGCAACTTGATGGTCTTACTACAGCCAGCAGACCAGGTGAAGATCTGCAGCGGTTTAGCCGCCTGGTCAGTCACGCGATGTGTCACTTCCCGTATCAAAGATGCCTGCCAATCGTTAAGCATTCTCATGTGGGCGCATAAATCGCTTAACGGCGTAACGTCGTCTCTACGGCGGAGTCCAGGGCACGTGGTTGAAACCACCTTCTGTTGCATCTTCGTCGTCGCTTCGTCGGGGACCAAGTCAGAATTATCGTTCATGTCCACCAAGGTCGGCACCGCAGACGGGCTCTTTTCAGGTTGTTCAACATCTTGTTTGACTTGCTTCCGAACGGCCAACCGCCTCGCAAGCCGAAATCAACTATGAAATGGTTACACCAGCAGAGTACCACTGCTTTATTTCCATAACAGCTTCTTTGTTATCTTCAAACATTTCCTCAAAGGCATTGCCATCCAGAATGACGAATTCCGTGCGAAGCGGCACGTACAGCATGACATGTTTCCTCCCATAGTTTACCACATCGTCAATGCTGTAGATTCGGCACCTAAGCACGGCTGGCTTCTGAGGCTTCTTCAAGCTACTCGGATTGTACTCGACCATAAATTCGGTGGATGTCACCCTCTCTATTTCGGCTGGAAGGTTTTCGTACTGCTCAACCGGTGACTTGTGCCAAATGTCACAACTCGTGGGAAACACACCCTGTTCCTCCAGCTCGGTCTTTGTCTGCGGCTCCGATGGCACTTTTCTGGCCAATGGGTGTTCACGTAAATGACGCCTCGGGTATTAATACCGATGTGAAACCGAAGGAGAAACCAGGTAGCCTCTTGGGCCGACATCTCAACTGCATTCAGCATCTTCACCCCTAGCAGTCGCATAGCCTTTTCAAACGACAGCTGGGCCGATGGGCCCTCTTCGATTAAAGCTTTAATGGCTCTGCCCAAGTTGGAGACGCCACGGTTAGCATTGTTCAGCATTACACCACGTACGACGCACAGGCATAAACGTCAAGAATTGCTTGGAGGTACATGTTAGACTTCAGCACTGACGCTATCCAAGGGTTAAAGTAGTTGATATTCGTCTTATTTAAGCAGCAGCGTCGGCCTGGCTAGTCCATTGCGAATCAACTCCTCATACTCGTCAAAGCACGTATGCCATGGTCTTGAAGCATTTCAGCGAAGGACTGATAGGCAGCGGTGTCGAGAGCACTGTGCAACGCATTATGAGTCTTCTTCAGGAAGCGATATCGTTTCAAACCGGCTTCGTCTTCGTCGGCAGAGGCCTGTAGCGGAGTGGTATTGGTGAAAAACATTTATCCTCTATTTTTACAGAGAGGTGATTGGGGCAGGGCCCTATTGGCCCTTTCCCCTCACAATACTAGGTGGAGCCTCTATTCCGGAGCCCTATCGGCAAGTAGCGCCGCCCGCATTCGTTGAACCAAGGCCTTTTGGGTCTTTAGGTCGCGGCGCCGGCTCTCAACGACTTCAAAAAGGGCAGCTTGCTGCGCCGAAACCACGACAGAGTCGTGTGTCGCAGCCGCGTTGTTCAGGCAGAGCCATGTTGAGAGGTTGCCCGGCGGGCATCTCCGCAGCCAGCGGCGGGGCAGCCGGAGCCGTTAGGCTTAGCCCGACCGCTACGTGGTGATGCGGATGGTTGCTCAAAATGGCCGAAAACTTGGGCGTACCTGGGTCAGATTGCTGTCTCCAGGATTCCGCTGCCTTTACGGATGCAGTCGCACAGGTTCTGTAAGTGTTACATCAGAATACCGCCGCTACAGCAGAAGATCGACGGAGCCGATACGCCACGCGTCTGATCGCTCCGCGCTCAAACATGGCCTCCTGTAGCGGAGTGAGCACTTTAGTCCTCAGCATCGGCCAGAAGGGAGCATGGAACCTGGACTTCTTACGACCACCTTTATAACACGTTTGTGAGCTGGTGTTCATCACACCTCCGCCGCTCCAAAGCATCCTGATCCACGGACAGCAGATGCTCTGCCATCCTCACGGTGTTTGAATTGAAGTTGTTTTCCACCTCCTGATGCGGAGCTTGATTTGACCCGCAAGAGCAGATGAGCATGAGGGCTACCCCTATGCTGAAACTCTATGCGCTTGAAAATTTCCACCACGTGGTACGGTTTAAATGGGCTAATCCGGAGGTTTCGCAATACCTTCATAATCACCCTAACCATGTGTTCAAAGTAAATTGTACAGGTGGCTGGATCGTTCTTCACCAACGTCGCCGTGTAACTCTAGTTCATCTCGTCTTCGTCAGCGCCCAACTCCTAAGGTGTAACCTTCAGTTTCAGAAGCAGTTTCAGCAAATTTGGCCAATGCGCTTCAGATGCTGAAAGCGTCAGAAACACCTTCGGCTTCCCAAGCTGCCTCATCATGGCGAACAGCTCTCTCATCCTTTTGTGCCAGGACTGCACAGTGTTTGGGACACCTTCCATGGATCCCAAATCCTGTTCAGTCAACTGCTTTGCCCTGTCAGGATCTTCGACATCCTGTCTGGTGAGACCACGAGTTGTCACACTGTTCCGATACACCATAGTCGTCTGCGACGAAACACGGGGACGCAACACCTTCATAGCCATGCTCAGTACGTGCATCGGCAAAGTACCCCGTCTATCTTTCCTTCGAATGTCACTCGATGCAATGGAGAACGGATTAGGCTTAGCTTCTGGGGCTATACAACAAGCCTGGCCCAAGTATATCTGGGGGAAAGACAGCTCCTCTGCATGGGTATCATACAAGATGCTGACAGCTCTCTTGCCCTCTCCCTGTGGCATGGTTAAGACCGCGTTTTCATCGCACACCAAAGCGTGCTCTTCCAATGTGAAAGCTATGGCCATATCCATCGGATCATCTAAATCGGCGAAAACCGGACAAGCCTGAACTTAACGTCCACGCCAGGCGCGACGGCTTCCCGATACAGCCTGTCCAAACGTCCCTCGTCAATGTTTATGCCGTAGTGTTTATACAGCGGCGAGTCTCTCAGTACCTCAACTCATGGTCCAAGAACACCGCGACAAACCATGTTTGTCTGATAGTTAGTCTTGGTAAACAATCTCCTCTTTATGTTCACCATTATGCACTTAATATCTTCCAAGCTGCGAGTCATCTGCTTTAGCATATCTTCCGTGTCTACCGGCACGTTAACGACGGGTCCCTTAATGCCAAATTGACCATTTCTCCAGTTCGTTAGACGACGGATCTGAACGAAAGGAATCCGTGGCGAAAGTAAACGTTCGGCTACATCGTTCAGAACCGGTAGACCTGGTGGCATGGGCGGATAACGATACCCATTGGTAACGCTAAAGAGTGGAATCTTGTGCTTAACGAGGAATTTCTTGCACGTTGTAAAATTCCGTGCCACGATTTCACCCCACTCAGGCGGCGCCGCTAAACTCAATGTTTCAGGCATGGCTCTACTTACCGGCGTCAAGTCTGTCATGTGCCAATCATTTACAGACGTCGCACACATATCCAAACAGATTTTCTACGAAGTCCGTCTCAAAGGTCCGAGTTGCACTGACGCTTTCGCTGAGTTTCACCGTATAGTCAATCAATCGGCGAGCCTTGTCGTCATCGACGGCGTCTTGCTTTTGCTGCTGAGATGGTCTGGCACGTCGCTCAAGCTCCTGGCGACGCTGCTTTGCTAGACGTTCCTCCCTTTGCTCCAGTGTCTCCGCAGCACGTTTAGCCTTCTTTTGTTCGCTCTTCCTACGCTCAACAGCTAATTGCAAGGCAACTACTTCGGGATGCGATGAGTTAAGCTTCTCCGCTCTTTTATGCCGCTGAGGAGTAATTTCGCTCTCATTCTCCATGGATGTACCACGCTGGCGAACGCCGCTATATATATGTATATATATATATATATATATATATATATATATATATATATATATCGTTCAATGGGCCAGGAAGACTTGTAGAAGAAGGGGTCACAACCTTGCAATTATCTTAATTTAATACCGACAGTTTCGGACGGAGGACCGTCCTTCCTCAGGGTATACACAGGAATGAACACAATTTCTCATTTTCTACGCAGCGTGCGCAAAGGGTGAGGTGAAACCACTCTCTCTCCCGTTAGTGGAAAGGGACGCAAAGTCAGTATAAGCCGCAAGTGCTCCAGTCCATTTAGGGGGAAGAGGGTGACGGTTGCGAAGGACAGGGAAGGGGGAAAACATATATGCACAAAAATATAAAAATAAAGGAAGCAAAAGTAACATTAAAAAATAAAAATAAATATAGGAAGGCAACGGCGGAGGCTTGGGTAACAAAGCTATAGAAATAGATAGGGAGGGAACTAGTTGCTTCTCAGAAGGAATGTTTCGAGAGAAGCTCCCTTCGGTGTGGGTGGTGAACCCAGCAGAATTAACACAAACAATATTCTAACAAGGAAAGTACAAAGCAAAACCACAAATAAAACAAAAAAAGAAACACAAAAAGAAGAAAGAAACAAGCGCACGCATGCATGTGTACAGTGTATAACATCACAGAACGGACCGCTCCCCAGCGGTGCAGGTGTTTTGGACCGTTGTAACGTGAGTTACGAGTCAGCCACAACATTTAGAGCTGTTTAAGACAAGCCCGTTATCGCCACGGCGGAAGCGCGGCGCCGCGGTCGAGGGAGGCAGGGCGGCCGGCCAGACGCCGTGCGGGAACCCGATCCCGCAGCCGAGTGCCGCGGCGTCCGACCCACAGTAGGCCATTCCCTTCGTGCTTTTCGTCGCGAAGGCATTCGAGTACAGACTGGTTTTTCAAAAGAAGGGGCCGAAAGGACGGGTGAGAAGGAACCTAAAGAGTAAATACGTTCAGAAAAAAAAAATTTAAGAAAAGTAAGAATGGGGACGTGGGACCCCGCAGAGTGCAGGCTTCATGGAAGAGGAGGGATTCCAGACGTTCAAATTGTTCTAGCTAGTTAGGCTTTTGAGGAAGGTAAAACTGCCCAAGTTTTCATTAATTCCATGTGTTAGTGTCCGAAATTTATGTATGAAATACGACTCTCTTTGTTCTCTTTGGCGACTTGTTTGGAAACCCGATTGGAGAAGGATGACGTGAATGTTTTCGAATGCATGCTGGGGCAGGCACAGGTGCTTAGAGAAAGGAAGATTTGGCAGCGCGTGAGTATGGGCCTTGTGGTTGTTAAAACGCAACCTGAATGGTGTTTCCGTTTGACCGATATATTCCATGCCACACACACTGCAGTGTAGCATATACACTACGTTCGCGCTGTCGCAATTCAGGGTTTCCCTAATCCTGAAGGTGAAATCGGAGAATGTTCCTTTAGCGATGGTT